>NC_058412.1:58449651-58784151 GCF_002201575.2 Neomonachus schauinslandi
AGCAGCAGGAGCAGCAGGTGCAGCAGGAGCAGCAGCAGGGGTAGGAGCAGCAGGTGCAGCAGGAGCAGCAGCAGGGGTAGGAGTAGAGCAGCAGCAGGTGCAGCAGGAGCAGCAGCAGGGGTCGGAGTAGCAGCAGCGGCAGCAGTCTAGTATTAGCAGTAGCAGCAACAGTAGTATTAGTAGCAGCACAGCGGCGGCAGCAGCATAGCAATAGTAGTGCTAGTAGCAGGAGTAGGAGTGGGAGTAGGAGCAGCAGTTTCCATTTATCGAAAGTCTCCTGTCAGGCACTTGAGTAGGAACTATACAAATATTATTTTTTAAGCTCCATGGTAACCTTCCAGTGTAGGTAGGTATTCTTATCCCCCTTGAACTATCGAGAAATTGGAGGATCAAAGAGATTGAGTAATTTGCTTAAGGCCACTTTGCAAGTCAGTGAAAAATCTGGATTTTGAATCTGGAACAATCTGATTCCAAAGTCTTGTCCTTCTGTTGGGAAACAACGTGGTATGGGGCAGCGTTTCTCAAACTTGAACGTGCTCATGAGCACATAAGATGTTGGAGACCTTCAAACTGGAGATTCTGAAGTAATGCGTCTGCTGGGATGCCTGAGGTCCTGCATTTCTAATAAGCTTCCAGGGGACGCTGCTGGTTCAAGGAAGCGAGGCCTTAGTTTACTCATCTGCAGCACAAAGGACTTTGATAAAATGAGTTTCAAGGTGCATTCCAGCTCTGAAATCCCAGTATCCAGGGTATACTATAGTATTAAGAAACCAGATCACACAGGAATGACTCTTAGCTGCATGAATTTTTAAACTGGCTTCAGATGAGATTCTGGCTGTGATTTATGTATCTTTCTGCAGCATCTCTGACAGGTAGGATCAGACACCCTCACTCAAATTACATTGTTGTTAAGCTTTAGACTGAGCTAAATCTTACTGAAAGAGTTCAAAGCTCTTCTTTTCATAAGCATCTTTAAAGATTATAAATGTAAAAATAGTTTCTTATGAGAAGCTTAGATGGCAGGGTTTTTCTTTTTAATAACAGAAATGAGAAGTCTCCCAAACCATTATGGTAGCACAATCCATAAAAATATGTTAATGCCTCATCTTAAAGTCTTACAGAAATTGAGGTTTTCTGAGTTAACAAAATAGACTTCATCACAGATGGTCTGAATGATAAAAGGAAACCAGCACACTAGTGCAACAAGACTAAAAGCACTGCTCTTAGCTGAGCATGCTGAAAGTCTTTCAGGAAATCTTTCTACATATAACTCTGTTTGGTGTTGAAGGAAAAATGGTTTTGATTGGCAAGGGCACTTCAAATGCTTTAAGCAAAGCTCAGGGCCATAAGATGTGCAAGTTTTATGAAGAAACCATTTCCATTTAAAATGGATGCCCTTATTAAGATGAATTTTCTTATCATCTTGTACCTAACACAGGATAATGGCACCAAGGAAAGTGATTTTTGCTCTCTCCTAAGAGCTACGGTCCAGATCACCAAGAGAGATGCCATGAACTCCTTTTCCTGAACTCAAAAAAGGGCAACTGCAGGAGTAGGGCATAGTCCATAGTCTATGAGTCTTTGATGAAAAAGAATTTCCCAATGGTGAAGACTGCTAGAAACTGAAATCAGAACCCTTTATCGAGGGCTTTAGAAGTCAGATATAAAGATACATCCATCTGGAGTGGCCTAAGTATATCTGTGTCTGAAGAAAGATACCTTTGAAATCAGGGAAGATTTGATTTTTTTTTATGGTCCTCAAGCGTGGTCCATATGTATTTAGCCAATTTTTAATTACCCATGGCAGTCATGACAGACTTTTTAAAGAGGTAGAGCCACTCTTTTCTAAATAATTTCTTCTGAAGAATCCCAAGATGTAAAATAGATAAATACAGAGCTACTCCATTCAACGTTTGGAAAGAAGGGCTGCCCTTAGACCCCACTTTGGCCACCATAGGTTGTGTTCCAGCTCCCTATTGCTGCTTAACAAACCACTTCAGAACTTAGTGGCTCAAAACAAAATTTCATCAACTCTCATAGTTCTCTGGGTTGACGAGGCTCAGCTGGGAAGTTCTTGCCTGGGGACTCTCACGACGTTAAAGTCATGCAGTCCTCCGAAGGCTCTGCTAGGATGGACGTCTAAGATGACTCCTTAGCTCTTATGGCCAGAGCTTCAGTGCTCCTTGGCTTCTTTCTGTCTCCACGTAGCCTCTCACCCTCAGGGTCTTTCCATGTGGTTCGGGCTCTCCTACGGTGGTTTCGGGGTAGTCACTTCTTACGTAGGAGCTGGCTTCTAGGAGGCAGGATCTGAAACTGCCAGGCCAATTAATGGCAAGGCCCAGAGCTGGACAACAAGACTTCCACTGTATTGTATTGTCAAAGCAATCATGGGGCCTCCCCAGATTCAAGGGGGTTAGAGAAATAGTGACCTCCTGATGGGAAAGCAGCAATGTCACACTGTAGAAGAATATGTGGGATAGGACATATTGGTGCAGCCATCTTTGGAAAATGCCATCTGCCATAGTTAATAAGCACTCTGGTAGTAAGGATCTGAGATGATATGGAGAATGAAAATTTACAAATAATCTTAGTGTCCTTTTTTTTAGTAGAGTTGATACATAATGTTACATTAGTTTCAGCGTACAACACAGTGATTCAACAACTTTATACCTTATGCTGTGCTCACCACAAGTGTAGCTGCCATCTGTCACTGTACCACTATTACAGTACCACTGACTGTAATCCCTGGGCTGTACCTTTTATTCGATCTTAAGGTCTTTTTTTTTTTTTTTTAAAGATTTTATTTATTTATTCGACAGAGAAAGACACAGCGAGAGAGGGAACACAAACGGGGGGAGTGGGAGAGGGAGAAGCAGGCTTCCGGCCAAGCAGGGAGCCCGATGCAGGACTCGATCCTGGGACTCCAGGATCATGCCCTGAGCCGAAGGCAGTCGCTTAACCAACTGAGCCACCCAGGCGCCCCGATCTTAAGGTCTTCTTAAAAATCCCTTCTTCTTAGAGATTTTAATTGTGATCTTGTGCAAAGTTGAAAATAGTAAGTTTGGTTTTATTTTTGGATCTTCTTTACTGGCAGAGATATTAATGTTACATCCTATTGGAAAGTGCTATAAGTCGCTACTTACTTGGGGAGAGAGGTGTGGGTAAGAGGAGGTAAGGATACAAATGGTGTTAAACCATAGCCAAATCCTCCCCCTTACTATTTTCCATATCACAGAAAGTGACGAGAACAGACACACTGTGGCCCCAGAACGCTCAGGTTAGAAAGACAGACAGAAAACTGCAGCAACCTGTAGCCGTTCTGGCTAATCAGTAAAACAGGCAGCCAGCATTCTGCAGAGTGTCTTGAAAGAAAGCAAACCTTCTACAGAAAACAACTGGTAAAAACTGCACTTTGAGGAATACGTAAGCAAAGCCTATAAACCTGACACTAGAAATAAGGGTCCTGAAAAGAGAGGTAGATTCCCAGCCCAGGAAGCTGAGACAAGAGGATTTCCAGAGCCTAGAAGAAACAAAATAGTTCTTGGGCCACACTAATTAGGAGTTTCTCCTACTTCCTTACTAAGAAAGGGAAATAGCAGAATCCATAATAAATGATGCATTAAATGCAAAATATTCTTTATTATCTATGACAAAACACTTAAATATTAAAATTCTCATTTCAGAATGAAGATTCAGTTATTCACAACAAATCCAATGGTTACCTTCCTAAATTCCAAAATTAAAGTGCCCTTCCAGGTTTTAGTTATTTAGTACCTGAACTGAAGGCACAGTAGTTGCATATTATGGCCAAAATTCTTGTGCCCAAAATGGAAAAAATCTTTCACAATTATTCCTTCCCAAAGTTTATCTATGTCTGGATGTGGCATGTGTTGCATTAACCTGTCCACAAAGATGGTGGAAAAAGAGTCCAGCATGGTCTGATACTCAGTTTGGGATTCCACTGTTTCTCCAGATTATATTCCTCCTTCCTACCATACCTCGTTTCATGACAATAATCAATAATAAAGCAGTGGTGGGTAAATCTCCAAGGTCCACATTCTTTGCTCTATGTAGGTTTACACAGTAAGTAAAATCTAATTAATTCTAGCCATCAGCTATAAGCAGAAAGGTAAGTGAGCAAGGTTTAGTTACCCCTTTGAATGATAAAAGGATTTGTTAAGAAAATTGATGCTGTAAAGCAGTAGTTCTCTGTTTTTTTATGTGACACATAAGAATGCTGTTGGCATGAGCAACACAGCCCCACGTGCAGTTCCTGGCTTCATCTCTGTAGCCCCACCCTTGCTTTTCTCTCAAGAAAGCATTTTGAGATGCAAATGTATGACCATGATATTACCGTGATAACCTTACATCATCTCTGGCTTATTTGTAAAAGTTAGTCATTTGCAAGCTTTCATACTTCTTCTATGATCGGTATTAGGCTGCTTGCAACACATCAGTGTGTCCTGTTGAGACCTGCTGATGTAAATATTAAAGGGAGAAAGTTTAAGCTAATTACTAACTAAGTTGTTTATAAAAATGTTTTAGTGTTTGTAGAAGTAACATGCCAATTTCACTCTTTCTTGTCAGTTCCAGCAGGAGGGACAGAACCACAATTTGGTAGTAGGGAGACCTTCAACCGAAGTAACCATGTACGCTGGAAACCAAGAAATCACCTCTATTATCTAGAAGTTATTGGCCTTGTGCTCATCTCGCAAATTCAGGCGGGCCTTCCCCATTAGATTAATTAAACACGATTTTACTGAATATGAAAAGTGTTGAGAAAGCTTAAGTCACTTGACACAGATGCTCTTTTCATTCTGAGATTCTTGATTTAGTTCCTTCACATCCACAGTGCTTAATCCCTGGCTGCAGGTTCTTCAGGCCACTTGGGGATTTATCTAGTACTTGACCTGCAATTTTTACCTCTAGAATGATAGCTCTATCTATAGAACTTGCAAAGGCAAGTGATACTTAATGAAAGGTCATAATGAAATGTTTTTCTTTTTTTTTTTTTTTAAAGATTTTATTTATTTATTTGACAGAGAGAGACAGCGAGAGAGGGAATACAAGTAGGGGGAGTGGGAGAGGGAAAAGAAGGCTTCCCGCGGAGCAGGGAGCCCGATGCGGGGCTTGATCCCAGGACCCTGGGATCATGACCTGAGCCGAAGGCAGACGCCTAACCATCTGAGCCACCCAGGCGTCCCATGAAATGTTTTTCATGTCAAGGTCACCCAACCCATTGAATGAGGCCCTATGTTTTAGAGTCATAAGCTGTGCTGTTTATGCCTTGCACTGCTGGTCTGGGTACTGCAGAGTCTTTTAAAAAATGCAGCCATGGGGCGCCTGGGTGGCTCAGTCGTTAAGCGTCTGCCTTCGGCTTAGGTCATGATCCCAGAGTCCTGGGATCGAGCCCCGCATCGGGCTCCCTGCTCCGCGGGAAGCCTGCTTCTCCCTCTCCCACTCCCCCTGCTTGTGTTCCCTCTCTCCCTGTCTCTCTCTGTCTGCCAAATAAATAAATAAATGAAATCTTAAAAAAAAAAAAGAAAAAGAAAAACAAAACTGCAGCGTGAGCCTGTCCTGCATGCGTGGAATTGCCTAGGAACAGAGCAAATGAATTAAAGATGGCACAGCTCCCTTTGCTTAACATTTCCTATTTTTCAGGGGTTTGTTTTGCAACTTTAATATTATTAATCTACACAACCTTTTACTTTTCATTCAGAATTTATATCAGAATCAAGCTAATAAATTAAAGATGAGTTAGTTCATTGTTGGGTGGTTTAACATAGACCTAGTATGTTAATCCTGATGTGCTTGTTACTAGGGTTTTAAAATTTTTATTATTATTATTTTTCTGCCTCGTAGCTGTGGTTAGGCAGCAGCAATAAATCAGAACAAAGGAATGAAGGTATTGGGGCTTTAGGGAAAACATGTATTAGAAAAAATTGGTTTGGCACTAAGGGCTGTATTGCATTAAGATGGATTTTAGAGATATAGAAGTAAGAGAATGTAGACAAATAAATTGTATAAATAATCTGAGAAATAGCAAGTCTGTACAGTCCCCAAGTAACCCTGTAAGCTACTATCAACAGGACTGCCTAATTCCTGTTCAAACAGACCAAACAGGTACACTCTACTTAAATAAATAGCCAGGAGAAATGGGCACATGGCTAATGCTAAGGAAAGTGGGAGGAACAGATAAAGCTCTTTAGAATCGCCCAAAGGATTGGAATAATAGAAGTCAGGGTAGGAGTCTGACATAGCATCTTCTGTGAATAGGGCTTTATTGCCGCTCCAGGCACTGATATTGCAAACACATGCTAAGACAACCACAAACTGGGAGCCTCACAGTGAAACTCATGCCTGAGAATGCAGTTCTCTGCAGTAGGGCATTCACATCGGCAGCCTGAATGCAGAGGGGACAGGAAGGAGCATTTAGATAAGGCCAAGCACATGAATAAAAGACACAACAGTGTGGAAGGTGGAGTTGATAGGAACTAGATAGGACCATTCCAGGCTCCCCCCACCCCACCCCGAGGAAGTGCAAGGAAGCCAGGAAGTCCAGAAAGAATAGAAGGAACAAAAGGGACTTTTCCTAGTAGCCTAAATGGTACCTGAACTAAGAGACCCAAATGTTCTGGAACAGATTTTATTCTCAACTAAAGCATAAAAGCTCTTTGATATGGAGACACAGCTTGTTTAAAGCAAATTCATTTGCTTTTGTGGCTCACATATATCTGTTTTGTCTCTAGTTCTTTAACCTAAGTTGGTCCAGGCATACATCACTGTGCAGGGAGCAGACCTGGTTCCCATTCTAAACTTTGATATTTGCCTAGATCCCTTTCCTATTTGTTCACTGGACCAGCTATTCTCTGTCCCAGCATCCCCATCCCCTGGATCTGCTGCAGGCCCTGCTCCACACTGAGCCCCTCTATTGCACCTTACTGACCTTCCTTTATCTTATCCTTTTTTTTTTTATTCTCATGTTAATCCCCATACATTACATCATTAGTTTTAGATGAAGTGTTCCATGATTCATTGTTTGTGCATAACACCCAGTGCTCCATGCAGAATGTGCCCTCCTCAATACCCATCACCAGGCTAACCCATCCTCCCACCCCCTCCCCTCTAGAACCCTCAGTTTGTTTTTCAGAGTCCATCGTCTCTCATGGTTCGTCTACCCCTCCGATTTCCCCCCCTTCATTCTTCCCCTCCTGCTACCTTCTTCTTCTTCTTTTTTTTTTTCCTTAACATATATTGCATTATTTGTTTCAGAGGTACAGATCTGAGATTCAACAGTCTTGCACAATTCAGCCTCCCTCCACTTCCCCAGTAAGGTATACTTGACAGGATGTGACTGCTAAACTACTGGCAGGTATCTCCAAAATAATAGCAATCATAATAATAACAACCATGCTATCCTATACAGCCTGGCTGAGTTTTGTACACAGTCATACAAAATGGGTATATTTCTCTGACTTCGTGGATTTGCAGTAGCTGAGAGTCCCAATGCAGGTAGAGGTGGTTACCACTTTCTCCATTCCCTTCCTTCCCTTCTTTTTCAAATAAGAATAATACATGGACCCTGATGTCAAGGGACTTACAAACTACTCTAAATGATTAAATATAAAGGTTGAAAGTTCAACAACAGGAAAGAAGTAATTGTTGGGGGAAAAACCAGTAAGGGGAAAAGTCACAAATCAGTCCATGGTTACTTGGCAAATGAAAGGGTACTAATTGGTACAAAAATTCAAAAGCAGGAGAGAAAGATAACTTTGAGCTGTCAAGGCCAGGGGGACCTGCCAGGCGTATCTGTCAGGGAAAGTTGAAGGTTTAGACTTGAGCTCTTGTGGAATCTCCACGGTTCTAGTGGAGGCAGGGATAAGGAAGAGAGGACATTTCAGAGTTTAGGTACCAATGAGCAGCTGACAAGAAAGGACATGGACAGACAAATCTCACCCTTCACACTGAACTTTGACTGCAATCTTTTATATATATTCCTGTGAAGGCACAGGTATCTCTATGATCTTGGTACACCTAAAACTTGACAATATGTTTCTTGGGAAAGCCTGTGAAATGTGAATTGACGCGAAAATTCCATCTGCTGGTCAGCATACACAGCCTAAGAAGTTTTTGCTCTTCAACCAGCCTAAAGCTAAAACCAAGCTATTTTCACTCTTTGGTTAGCTGAATTCATTTTAATACTGCACTGTCAGTATTTTATTTATTTGTCTGGATGCCACATTTCCACTCCCAAATCTCCCTTGCATAAATGATTTACTATTTGTTCCTAAAGCTGAAGATTTTATGCCTTGTCTCTTTTTTCTGATAAGAGGATATTGTAGCAGCTTTCCTTTTATGTTGCTGATGGTTTTTATTTTGTTAATTCAAAGTTCAGCAGAGTAACTAGTTTAGTACGGCACAGAAAACCAAGAGGTTCAGCCCTCAAAATGACTAAGACAGTAAATCTTCACTGGCCCATTATCACATAGAACCCTGTTGAATTTGCTTTCTTAAAAAGTAAGTTAGTAAAGTGTGGTTCTTAAAATAGGTTTTACATTTTCTTAACTCTCTAAACTAAGCATATTTAACTACAGGACACTTAAGGTCCTTAAGATAAAATTATGAAAAAACAGTTTTACAATGGAAACCCATAAACCTTGAACATAAAAAAAAAAAATGAAAAAAAAAGGAGCAATTCTTTCTGAGTGTACTCTTATTAGGTCTTCACATAGAAATGTGGAGTGCTCTACATTTAAGACAGGGATTACACGGCTTACATTTTTTTCCCCCAGTTTCTTTTAAGGCAGCACTTGGGACGTTAATTTATAATAAGAAAGTTATATATGCCATAGTTCTTTATGGTGGTGGTCACTACACTAAGCTAAAAGATTTAAAATAAAAACATCAACAAATAAAATTAATCACAAAATTAATTCATCAGGTCAGTACTGAACTCTTGTCCAAACTCTAATTTTACAAAATGCAAATCAATAGAAAGTATTTCTGCAAGCTGCAAGCAAAGTAGAGACCTGACTCACAGAAACTACCCAGACTCCCAATTTTCCTCCCTTGGGATTTGAGGGCTAAATTGGTTATAGAACCCCACAAGGTTCTCAGAATGCTTCACAGTTTCTTGAATTGCTTTAGTCTTTCTAGCCCGTAGACCCTGGAAAGGAACAAACACACTATGTTCAGGACAACTGATGAGAAATAAAAAAGAATCAACCGAGGGGTTGGGTACCCATGGAGTCCGTACATTAAATGCAAAGACAGGAAGTAGCAAACACCTGCTGGAATGTTTTTGTGATGCTATGTAAACAGATTTCTCCAGTTTTAATTGGTTACATTTCTCTTCAGGAACTTTGGTTATATTTAGGTATGTTGCTTTTGCACTCTCAGAAAATTATAGAATAATTCACAATCCAAAATAAAATGCCCACAATTTATTATATCAAAAATGATAAGCAATGTATTAAGAAAAAAAGGCATGTATTTGAAATTCTAATGAATAAATATAGTCTTTTCATTTACTAACATGTGAATAAGTTAAATTTAAAGCTAAATAAAATAAAGTGCACACCTGAGTACATCTCTCTAAAAAACTTGCAGATCAAGTCAACGAAAACAAACGAGGATATAGAGAATTGATTAACACAGTTACAAATTAAACCTTATAGATATATAGGACTTTATACCAAATAAACAGAAAATAAATATATTTTTTCCAAATGCCTATGGAACTATTAAAAAAAGTGGTCACATATTAGGCCACAAAAACAGTTCCCATAACATTTCTGAAGTTGAAACCACAGACGTTACATTCTCTGACCATATTGCAATACACACACCACACACACCATAGCCCTGAGTCCAACCATTTGGAAATTTTAAAATAGGCTTCTTAGTGAACCCTTGGATTAACAAGAAAGAAACATGATGAAATTATAGACCCTTTGGAAATGAATGACTACAGCTTCACATATCAAAAGCTATGAAAGTCAGAGAGGTAATAAGACAGGCTGCTGTTGAGAACTATGACGATAGAGCAAGATAACCATTAGTCAAGAAGCGCCATGGCCTCTAGAAACTAGGAACAACCTTTAAAGTACAGCCAAAAAACAAATGGGGACCTTAGTCCTACAAACACAAGGAACAGAATTCTGCAACAATATGAGTGAGCACCAAACACGTTCTCTCCCCTAGAGCCTCCAGAAAGGAATGCAGCCCTACAGATACCTTGATTTTAACTCAGCGAGACCAGTGTCAAGACTTCTACCTACAGAACAGCAAAATAGTAAATTTGTGCTGTGTTAAACCAATGCGTTTGTGGTGATTTATTATGGCAATGATAGGAAACTAATACAGATTCAGTACCTGGAACTGAGGGACTGTTGTGACACCCAACTGTGTGGAAGTGGCTTTGGATTCGGGCAGTAGACAGAAGCTGGAAGAATGTTGGGAAGCAAGACAGAAAAAAGTCTAGATTGCATTGAATCAACTTTTAGTAGAAATATGTGCTTTGAGAAATTGTACCCTGCAGTTATATGGAAAGCAGAATTTATAAATGATGAAATTGGACGTTTAGCTGAGATTTCCAAGCAAATGTTGCAGGTGCAAATTGGTTTCCTCTTGTTGGTTACGGTAAAATGGAAGAGGAAAGAGATACATTGAGTAAGGGACTGTTAAGCAAATAGTATCCAGGAGTTGATTTGGGAAATTCTCCACCTATCCAGATTAGAAAAGACACTAAAATTAAGAGATTCGCTGTCAGGGAGGTGTACTCTAGAGAAAAAACTGAGGGTATGGCTGGACAAACTTTTGCTGATACCTCAGAAAAATCAAAGGTCAGAGTATTCAGTCACACAAAAGGTTCTTTGAAGAGATTAGGATGTGACTCACAGATCCCCTCAAGCAAACCAAAGAGCTTCTAGGAAGCTTTAGACTGTCCCTCAGACATCACAGCAAAATCTAAAAATAGAGATGGAATTACCTAGAAAAGATCTGTGGATGAGCCTATTATCTAATAGAGTAATCCCTATGGCATACATGGGAGACCCACAAAGTTCTTGAGAATTTTATATCAGCAGAAACACTGTCAGCTTGGACCAAAAGAGACAGAGCATGAAAAGAAAGGAGGATGTGAGATTCTCACTATTCTACAAGCAGGAAACAGGCTGATAAAATCACACAGCTGCAAACACGTATTTCTTTCATGAAAAAGAAAGAATGACTCATCCCATGCACCAGAGAGGATTATTCCAGACCTTGAAACTTAATGGAGTTTCCCCAGCTGGATTTTGAAATTGCTTGGAACCAGTAACTTATTCTTTTTTAACCTCCTTCCATTTTCTCCCTTTTTGAACTGGAATATGTTAAGTGTTATCCTAAGCTTGTCCTACCAGTGTATTTTAAGAACAGATAACTTGTTTTCTAGTTTCACAGGTCCACAGATGGAGGGAAATTGTGCCCTAGGATGGATTATACCCTGAGTCTCACTCATACCTGATTTAGATTATGAGAAATAGAAAACTAATACAAGATGTAAGGAAAATGTAATAAAATACACAATTAAAAATTATCTTTTTACTTAGCAGGCATTCAACAGACTTTCTTGCATGCTTACTTATTCAAAGCATTGTACTTAAATATAAAGTTATTTATTTATGGGTAGTAGTTACTACTATGATTTTTAAAGATCAGTATAAATGCAAATCCAAAAATTACCATCTTTATGGAGTTTCATTTTCTTTTCAGAATAAAAATGAGGATCTCAATAATCTTTTCCCATAAAAAGATTATGCTGCAATCTCACATTTTACTAAAGTTATTCTTATCACCAATTAGCACAAAGCAATGTATATAGAAATTTTAGTAAAGTATAGTCTCATAAGACCTTAGGGAGGTAAAATGAATTTAACAATATTATCCCATTTCATAGATGGGAAAATAGATACTACTTGGTGGAGAAAAAAGCTTGCTTAAGGAAACATGCAAATTAGTGACTCACTGTCAGGAGTAGAACATGTTATTGAGTTTGAGCTTTTGCCTAGTATATCAACTACTGCCATATTTTTCTCTCATGATCTTGATTAAAATTGTGACTGGTCCTCCATCTCAGGGAATGTGTGCTAATATCTTTTCCTCTAATTAGGCATTAAAACAATATAATTTTAGAGTCAAATGGTGAAAAACTAAAAGCTTTCCCTTTAACATTAAGAACAAGGGAAAGATGCTCACTCTTAGCACTTCTATTCAACATAGTACTGGAAATGCTAGTCAGAGCAATCAGGAAGGAAAAGAAATAAGAGGATCCAAATAGGAAAGGAAGGAGTAACATTATCTCCATTTTCCAATGACACAATCTTTAGAAAACCCTAAAGATTCCACACAAAAACCTGCTGGAACTAATAACTGAATTCAGCAAAGTTTCAGGATACAAAATCTACACACAAAAATCCGTTGCATTTCAACACATGAACAATGAATAGTCTGAAAAGGAAATTAAGAAAACAATCTCATTTATAATAGCATCAAAATGAATAAAATACTTAGGGGTGAACTTCACCAAGGAGGTAAAAGAATTGTACACTGAAAACTGCAAAATACTGCTGAAAGAAATTGAAGAAAAAATAAATGGAAAGACATTCCATGTTTGTGGATTGGAAGACTTAATATTACTAAAATGTCCAAATTACATAAAGCAATCTACAGATTCAATGTAATCTCTATCAAAGTCCCAACAATATTTTTTGCAGAAGTGGAAAAATACATGCTAAAATTCATATGTAATCTCAAGGGACCCCAAATAGTCAAAACAATCTTAAGAAAGAAAAACAAAGCTGGAGGCCTCAAACTTTCTGATTTTAAAACATATTGCAAAGCTGCAGTAATCAAAACAGTATGGTACTGGCATAAAAACAGAGGTAGGCCAGTGGAACAGAATAGAAAACCCAGAAATAAGCCCTCATGTATGGTCAAATAATCTTTGATGATGGTGCCATGGCTACACAATGGGGAAAGGATACTCTCTTCAAATTGTGCTGGGAAGGGCGCCTGGGTGGCTCAGTTGGTTAAGCGACTGCCTTCAGCTCAGGTCATGATCCTGGAGTCCCGGGATCGAGTCCCGCATCAGGCTCCCTGCTCAGCAGGGAGTCTGCTTCTCCCTCTGACCCTCCTCCCTCTCATGCTCTCTGTCTCTCATTGTCTCTCTCGCAAATAAATAAAATCTTAAAAAAAAAAAAATTTAAAAAAAAAAAAAAAAAAAAAAATTGTGCTGGGAAAACTGGACAGCCACAGGCAAAAGAATGAAGTTGGATGCTTACCTTACATCATATATAAAAATTAACTCAAAATGGATTAAAGACCTCAACATAAGACCTGAAACTATAAAACCCTTAAAAGAAAATACAGGAGGAAAGCTTCATGACATTTGATTTGGCAATGATTTCATGGACATGAATCAAAAGCACAGGAAAAAAAGCAAAAATAGACAACTAGAACTACATGAAACTTAAAAACTTCTGTGCAGCAAAAGAAACAATCAACAGAGTGAAAAGACAACCTATGGAATGGGAGAAAATATTTGCAAACGACTTATCTGATAAGGGGTTAATATCTAGACGATATAGAGGACTTCTACAACTCAACAACAACAAACCAACACAATTCAGAAATGGACAAAGGACTTCAGTAGACATTTCTCTGAAGAATATACACAAATGACCGACAAACATATAAAAAGATAATTTCACTAATTATCAGGGAAATGCAAATCAAAACCACAGTGAGATATTACCTCACACCCATTACAATGGCCACTATCAAAAAACCTGAAAATAAGTGTTGGGGAAGATGTGGAGAAATTAGAACACTTGGGCACTGTTGGTGGAAATGTAAAATGATACAGTTGTTATAGAAAACAGTATGGAATTTCCCCCCCAAAATTAAAAATAGAATTACCATATGACCCAGCAATTCCACTTCAGTGTATATACAACAGAATTGAAAATAGGGACTCGAAGTGATACTTGCAGACCCATGTTCACTGCTGCATTATTCACAGTAGCCAAGAGGTACAAGTAACCTAAATGTCCATCGACAGATGAATGGATAAAGAAAATATGGTATATACACACAATGGAATATTATTCAGCCTTTAAAAAAAGGAAATCCTGCCATATGTTACAACATGGATGAACCTTAAGGATGTTATGCTAAGTGAAATAAGCCAGTCACTAAAAGACAAATTCTGCATGATTCCACTTACATGAGGTATTAAAATAGTCAAACTCTTAAGAAACAGCAGAATGGTGGTTGCCAGGGGCTGGGGGAAGTGGGCAAAGAGGAGTTGTTGTTCAATGCATATAGAGTTTCCATTTTTCAAAATGAATAAGTTTTAGAGATCTGTTACATAACAATGTGTATATACTTAACACTACTATACACTTAAAGACAGTAAGTTTTATGGGTTTGTTTTTTATTACAATAAACTATATCCACATATGACAAAATTACAAGTCAATCCCTAATTTGAAAAGTCCAGAGAGTTCCAATGTTAATTGAAATGGAATATTTAAATTAAATTGTTAGAGAACTACTTCAATATTATTGCATTCCTAATTACAAACTCAATATTACTGAAGTACTAATAAATATGTTAAAAGGTTGTTAAAAAAAGTAGTTCCTTCTGAAGAATGATCATCCAAAGAATAATGGTTCGTTTTATGATATACAGAGAATGCTGTTTCAAGCTCATTAAATCCAATGCATTTTTATAGCAATTAACAACATGTGGTTAATTATGCAGGATTTGCTATATAATATTAATTGTGATTAACTCATTTTTTATAAGAAGAGGAAATATGTTTGGGAAGTATAGTACTTTTTATGTTTTATTATAAGTTAGACTTTAATAAACTTTGGAATTGTATATGAAAAACAAAGAGTTTTCTAAATAAGTTTTAAAGTTGAGTCAAAAATATCTTTTAGGGAATAATCTTTGTAGATTTGACATCTACATAAATAAAGTCTGTTCTACATTTAAAACATATATTTGAAGCATCGTCTTTATGTAAATCACTATACTTGGCATTGTGAGAAATATAAAAATGAATCGATTCAATCCCTGGACTCAAGGTTCCCGTGTTACCAAGGTAATTTAAAGAATTTCTGATTCCTTAAACTGTGTTCCAATGAATTAGTTAACTTTGCAACTCTCTTTGATTACTCTCTCATGAAGCAGTTTAAAGGCTTTCTTCTCGTATCAAGGTGGTTCTCAAACATGGGTCAAAGTCGAATTACCTGAGGATCTTTTGGAATATACACATGTGAGGACCACATCCCCAGATTTCTGACTCATAGTCTGCAGTGGGACTTGGGCATTTGTGTTTTAAAAAATGACCAAGTGGCTGGGGCTAGGGGTGGGGACTGAGGAATGACTGCAAAAGGGCAGAAGCTTTCTTTTTTGGGTAATGGAAATATTCTAAAATTAGATTGTGATGATGATTGCATAGCTCTATAAATTTGCTAGAAATTACTGAATTCTGCAATTCAAATAGTGACTTTTATGGTATGTTAATTATACCTCAAAAACGTAGATAAGAAGGGAAAAAAACCTGTGGGATATAGTCAAAATGTTACTCAGAGGAGTTTTATATTCTTTTTAGATGCGTCTTTTGATAAGAAAAAGACTGAAAAGAAATGAACAGAGCATTCAACATAAGAAACTGGAAAAGAACAAAAACAACAAAAGTAGAATAAAGATCAAAACAAAAATTTGATGGAAATAAAACCTTTAACTCCCAAATTGCTTCTTTAAAAAGAACAACTTAATGAACAAATCTCTAGCAACTCTAATAAATAAAAAAAGAAAAAACACAATAGTAACACAAATAATAAAATAGAAGTATAACCACAGATACAAGAGATATTAAAAATATTAGAATAGTGTATGCCACTTCATAACAATATATTGAGAAACTAGATGAAATGGAAGAATTTCTAGGAAAATATAAACTTGCCAAACTATATACAAGAAGAGGTAAAAAATAGGTCAATATCCTTAAAATATTTTTAAGCTAGTCAAAGATATTCCTCCCCCAGAAGTTCCAGGCCCAGATGACATTGTGAGTAAATTTTCTCAAATGTTCAAGGTACAGGTAATTTCTACATCATTTAAGCTGTTTTGGAGAATAGAAAGACATGAAAATCTGTCAAATTCCTTCTATATGTTTAATATCATGTTTATACCAATATCAGACAAAAATTATACAAAAGAAATGAAACATTCTAGCCTAATCTCATTCATGACTTCAGGTACTTAGAACCTAAACTAAATGTAGCAATATAGGAAAAAACAACATATCATGATCAAATAGAATTTAGAAATGGAAGAATGGTTCAACATCAGAAAACACAATACTTTTATTCATAACATTAATATAGTGAAGGTCATTTACTCATTTTGATAGAGGAGGCAATACTAACACTTCACGAAAATTTTAGTAACCTAGGAATAGAAATACTTAATTTGATAAAGAGTATCAAGAAGTCAATAGCAAACTTTATATGAAATCTTAAAGCACTAGAGATATAATGTCACTGGAATTAGAAACAAGACAAAAATTCTTGTCATCATTAATATTGTTCAACAACGTTCTGGAAACCCTCACCAATGTAGTAAGGCACATAAACTAGTTTCATTCTCTTTCTCTGTAGGTAGATAGATGCATACACACACACATACACACACAGGTAATAAGGAGAGAAATACTAGAAAAGATGAAACAAAATGCCATGTTTATGTATCTAAAAAGATACAAAATAATTGATTTAGAAAAAACTATTAAACAGATTTTAGTAAGGAAACAGGTATAAGATCAAAATACAAATTACTAATAGCTTTCATAGATACCAATAGTAACTAATCAGAAAGAATCAAAAAGGACCCCATTTGTTTTACCAACAAAACTACCAATTGCAGTGGAATAAACTTATCCAAAAATACACAAGAGATGAAGAAAACTATAAAACTTTCTAGAAAGTATTCTAGAAGACCCAGAAAAAGAGAAAAACATGCTATGATGCAAGATGGGAAGATGAGATGTTGTAAAGATCACCTCAAATTTAAAAGCTCTAAAAGGATTCTTTTTTTTTAAAAGATTTTATTTATTTGACACAGAGAGACACAGCGAGAGAGGGAACACAAGCGGGGAGAGTGGGAGAGGGAGAAGCAGACCTCCCACCGAGCAGGGAGCCCGATTCAGGGCTCAATGCGGGGCTTGATCCCAGGACCCTGAGATCATGACCTGAGCTGAAGGTAGATGCTTAAGGACTGAGCCACCCAGGCACCCCAACTAAAAGGATTCTTTAATGGAAATTGGCAAGGTAATTCCAAGTTTATTTGGTTGAATAGATTATCAATGATTACAAAGCAAATTATAAGAATAAAAATGAGAAGGAACTGAATCTTTTAACAAAGCTATAGTGATGAAAATAGTGTAATATTGGCACAGAAATCGATCAATCGAATAAAATAATGTTCAGAAACAGATACATATGACTTTTAAATTTAGTGTGTGAAAAATATGTCATTTCAAACCATTGTGGAAAGAATGGACTAATCAATAGTTTGAGGTAAACTGGATACCCATTTAGAAGAAAAAATTAGAGTTCTCTTCATACCACACATTTTTTAAAAACTAAATTCCAAAGGAATTAAATAGTGAAATGAAAAAAGGCAAAACTGTAAAAGTTCTAGAATAAAATATAGAAAATATTTAATAATATCGGGAAAGATCTTCCTAAGTAAGGTACAAACTTGAGAAGTCACCGAAAAAAAAAAAAAAAGGTAGAGCAATGATTGCATAAAAATATAAACCTTCTGTAAAAGAAGTAACAGAGAAAATATTCCTATTCCTAGTACAAGAACACCGCCTATAAATAAATAAAAGGCAACACCCAACTAGAAAAGGGCAAAAAATATGAACAAGTAGTCCGCAAAAACCCAAATGCTAATAACACCTAATAAACATATGAAAAGATGTTCAGCTTTGCTGGCAATTAGGAAAATGCAAATTAAAAATGAGATCCTATTTTTGTCCATAAAATTACAAAAAGTTAAACATACAGATGAAGTTCAGGTTTGCCTAGGATAAGAGGAAAGAAAACTCATACTTTGTGAAGTGTCACAGTGAATCATGACAGCCTATTTGGAGTGACAAATAACTGTCAAATAATAAATGTCATCACAATGTGCCATAACTATCAAAATAAAAAATATATATATATTTTTAAAGATTTATTTATTTATTTGAAAGAAAGAGAGCAAGAGAGCTGGAGGGAGGAGCAGAGAGAGACCTAAACAAAGTCCCTGCTGAGCAGGAGCCCAATGCAGGGCTTGATCTCATGATCCTGAGATCACAACCTGAGCTGAAACCAAGAGTCTCACTTAACCGATTGCACCACCCAGGCACCCCTCAAAATTAAAAACATTTTTAACTCGCAGTTTTAGGTTTGTGTTCTATAGAAATACTTGCATAAGTGTGCAAGGTTATATGTATAAGGAATACTATTTGTAATAGCTCAAACTATGAGACCTCAATGTCAACAGCAGGAGAACGGTTAAATGGATGCTGAAATAGTTATAAAATGGAAACCCCTCCACCATTTAAAAACCAGAAGTCTGTATTATTATGAATTATTAAGTGAAAAAATTATGTAATAATATGTAAAGTCGGACTTCATTTTGTGAAAACAAATAATGTGTATGCCTGAATAGTCTCAAAAAAAGTCTGGAAAGTTACCAAAGATTTGACTGTGTTTGCTTCTTCAGGATGGGTGTGGAAAGAGGTGGGGTGATATTGTAAGTGGTTGGAGATTTTTACTTTCTACATTATAAATTATTTATATATGTATATGTGATCTATAAATAATTTTGTATTCATTGAGTTACTTTGCAATAAAAAATAATAAAAATAAAATGAACATATACCAAAGAATATGAGAAAAGGGTCAATTGCACAAAAATATATTTCACAGAAATTACAATTGACAGCTAGGTAAAATGGAAATAAACTGGAACCCCTCTAAATCCTAAACAAGAAGGAATCCTAAACCCCAACTCCATTTTTTATGCATTTGTATGAATTGCAAACCTACTGCAAAATTTAGGGGCTTAACTGACACCAGACCCACACCTATATATTTTCTAGAACAACCACAAAAAATAGCAGAGCATTCAAAGATTCACACATTCTGTTTTGGATCTGGGCCCACCTACACAAATGAATAACACCACAGACATTGATGTGTCACCTCTGGAGTTCATCTAGATTATCACCTACGTTTTCATTCCAGGAAAGCTATTCTTCACTCTGAGCTTAGTTGGAGGAGAAAAAGGAGAAGAACAAGGGGAAGAAGAAAGAAAAGAAGTAGGAGGAAGAGGAGGAGGAAGAAAAGAGCTTTGACCTGTAATACAAATATGGTTGTAAAACTGAATAATCACTCCAAAGCACACAGGTATAGGTCTAGAGATCTAGCCTAAAACTGCAAGTATATTTGATCCCAAATTGGACTCCAGATCAACATTAAATAAGGTGGCTTTTGCTTTTATTCTGATGCTGGTAGGCTGGGTCCAAGGACCGAGGGGTCCTGCAGGACCAGTCAAGAGGGTCCTTGGCTTCATGAAGGATGGAAATCATATGTGAGCCAGCAGGAGATGAAAGCAGAGTTTAGTGAAAATATAGAGAGAGCAGATAACAGACAGAGTGAGTATCCAGGAGACTCAAAAAGGAAAGGAGGGAGTTTCTCCTATATTCGGGGTCTAGGGTTTTTACTGGAGACCGTGGTCTGGTGGACATGTCCTCTCAGGCATCCAGGAACCAGTTAGAACAAAGATGAGAGCCCAGGTGTCATTCCTTGGAGCCAGGGGTCTTGGTGTTGATATGTCTAGCTTCTGGTGGTGTGGAATTAGCATATGATGGCTTCCTTCATCATTCTCACTTGGTCATTCTTCAGATTTTATTTATCCTAGAGAACCATTAACTCCTTGTCTCTTATAAGGAGGCTATTTACAATGCATGTGTAAGGTGGGGTGGGGGTGCAGATCCTAGCAAGAATAGAAGCAGGAAAAAGAAGCAAAAAGCAGAGTTTTTATGGAATCATTCAGTTTCCCTGTCTCAATTTCAGTAGTTTCTTTAAAAGAGGATATACCTTTTTTACAACTAGATAGATCCAAACAAAGGCCAGAGAGCCATAAAATTTAGTATAATGACAAGATTAATGTACTAGTCTCAAATAATCAGAGATTTGGCATTGTTTTCAGTTCGATGAGCTTCTCTTAAAACTGAGCAACTAGGCTAGAGAAGATTTATTAATTTGGAGTTTGTAATCTAAGGGCAATTGAAGAAACTTATAGCATGAGTAATGTTCATCAAAATTTATGAATTCCTTTTGTAATTGTGACTTTGTTTCTATTGAATAGTCATATAGTGTTTCAAAATCTGATTTCACTGAGCCAAAGGTAGTTCCTCAACATGAAATAAATGATGACTTCAGGTAACAACTGCAAAATCCACATGGTCAGTTTGAGTCTCAATACCTGTACCTCCTTGAACAAATATGTGATAATATTTGATTTTCCTTTCCCACATTTAAGTTCCATTTCCTCACTTTCTGGCCACATCAGTAAGAAAATACAATCCTGTGAGCTACCATGGAGATTCTCAAATTATATCTTAGAAGCATTTAATTCCCAAAGACCAAGAGCCAAGAAGACTTCAGTTAAAAAAACAAATCAACTAAGTTTCCTTGTTTTAGCTATTCAACTGCTTTAAAATAAACAAATGTGGGGCACCTGGGTGGCTCAGTTGGCTGAGCGTAGGACTCTTGATTTTGGCTCAGGTCATGATCCCGGGGTCATGAGATTGAGCTACGCACAGGACTCTACACTCAGCTTGGAGTCTACTTGCCCCTCTCCCTCCCCCTCTGACCCTCCCACCCTGTCCCTCCTCCCACATGTGTGCTCTCTCTAAATTAAATAAATAAAATCTTTTTAAAAAATTAAAAGAACTAAATATTGCTTCAAGTTCTTTCAAATATCCCAACTTTGGTGACAAGGAAAGGCATTGAGACAAAGAAAATTCACATGCTCCATCACATGGGAAAATTTTAACAAGTTAAAAGCACAAATATCCAGAGACTGAAACAAAAGAAAGAATAAACTGATGGACCCTCTTTTCGTTTGTCTTACAGGTGTCCCATATGTGCCAGATAAGCTCATCTTTATCTGGAGAACATGTAGAACTAAGATGAAGTAAAGGGAGATGGAAGAAAATATAATAGTTTAAGAGAATGTCATAAAATAATAGGTTTCATATTTGCCAATGGCTGGTGATCTCTGCAGGTAATTACGAAAGAGGATTTCTAAAATATTTGATCTGCAATGGCCCAAAACATGCATAAGTAGTCAAGCTTCCAAGATGGCTATATTAAAAGCTAATACTCCTTTTGGGTCAGATTGCTTTCAAAATAGCATCACTCTCTTATCTGTGCCTGACAAATCTAATTCTTTAATATCCCTTAAAATAGCTGATAAATGGAAAAAAGTCAGAGCCATAGTAATAATTACAATTCATTTTTAAAAAGTTTTTATTTTGAAATAATTATAGATTCCTAGGAAGTTGCAACTGTAGTATAAAGAGTCCCATGTACCCTTCATGGTGATCTCTTCTATAGCTGTAGTAGAACACCCAAACCAGGAAACTGACACTGGTACATTCCTGCTGATGTACCAATCACAGGTGTATGTTACTCAGTTGCTGCCATTTTTGTAACCTGCATTCATTTGTGTGTGTGTGAGGGTGTAGTTTTATACAATTTAATGTCATGTATAGATCTGTGTAACCACCGTTATATCAAA
Organism: Neomonachus schauinslandi; assembly: GCF_002201575.2. Lineage (NCBI taxonomy): Eukaryota > Metazoa > Chordata > Mammalia > Carnivora > Phocidae > Neomonachus > Neomonachus schauinslandi. The sequence goes on from NC_058412.1 coordinate 58,471,571, forward strand.
TTCAGCAGAATAATTGCCTGGTGCTAACACTTGGTGTTAGTGCCCCCCCCCATCCCTTCTGTGTGTGTCATCTGGTTACCACTAATCTCTTTTGAATCTGTTATTTCAAAAACATAATATAAATAGAATCTTACCGCATTTAGCCTTTTGAGATTGAGTTTTTTCACTCAGCCTAATGCCCTTGAGGTCCATTCAGGCTGTTTTCATGTACCAATAGTTTATTCCTTTCTATTGCTGAGTAATATGCCATTGCATATCATACAGTTTGTTCAATCATTCACCCACAAAAAGAGCATTTCGGCTGTTTCCAGTATTTTGCCAGTCAGAATAAAGCTGCAATGAACATCCTCATACAGGTTTGATGTGAACCTAAGTTTTCATTTTTCAGAGATACACATCCAAGAGTGTGATTGCTGAATTGTATGTTTAGTTTTGTAAGAAAATGCCAAACTTTTCCAGAGTGGCTGTACCATTTTAAATTCCTACCTGCAATATATGATAGATCCAGTTTCTCTACATCCTGACCAGTAGTATGATCACTTTGAGTGATCATTTTAGTCATTCTGATAGCTGTGTAGTGATATCAAATGGATGACAATGTTGAACATCTTTTCATGTCATTATTTGCCATCCCTACATCCTCTTCTGTGAAATCCTTTCATGTCTTTTATCCATTTTATAATTGGATTTTTTTTTTACTGTTGAGTTTTGAGTTTAAATACACACACACACACACACACACTTATTAGATGTAAGGCTTTTAGCAGATACGTGGTTTGCAAATATTTTCCCCCACAAACTCATTTTTATAAAACAAAATTTGGAACTGGACCATAGGTGGAAGGACATTTGATTTTGTAGAAAAGGATTACATTAAAAACTATATGATTTTGATATAAAACCTCCCCAAAGAGAGACAGGCACTCTCATATATAACTGGTGGTAGTATACACTGGTTCAACCTTTCTGAAGGGCAGTTGGACAAAATGGATCTCAAAGTATATGCTATAGATTCTCTTTTTAAAAATATATGCATAGGGGCACCTGGGTGGCTCAGTTGGTTGAGCGTCAGACTCTTGATCTCAGCTCAGGTCTTGATCTCAGGGTTGTGAGTTCAAGCCCTGCATTGCGCTCTGCGCTGGGCAAGGAGCCCGCTTTTAAAAAAATGGCGGGGGCACCTGGGTGGTTCAGTCAGTTGAGCATCTACCTTTGGCTCAGGTCATGATCTCAGGGTCCAGGGATCGAGCCCCGCTCAGCAGGAAGTCTGCTTCTCCCTCTCCCTCTGCCCCTCCCCCCCACTCATGCTTGTGCACTCTCTCTCAAATAAATAAATAAAATCTTAAAATATATATATATATATATACACACACATATATGCATAGAAAAAATTCTGGAAGTATATATTAAACTATTAAAGTATATAATAGTTCTTTCTAGATAATGATTTAAACATTCTCTTTTCTATAATGAGTATTTCTTACAATTTTTTTCAAAAGTTTCTTTAAAAAGCTTTCTTTCAAAAGTTTTTCTTTAAAATGTAATAACTAGCTATTACTTATTTTTTTTGTTTTCTGTTTTTTGTTTTTTTATAAAGATTTTATTTACTTATTAAGAGAGAGAGAGAAAGAGCACAAGGGGAGGCCCAGAGGGAGAAGGGGAGAGAGTCTCAAGCAGACTCCCTGCCAAGAGTGGAGCCTGACAGGGGGCTTGATCTCAGGACCCTGAGATCATGACCTAAGCAGAAACCAAGAGTTGGTTGCTCAACTGACTGTGCCACCCAGGCACCCCAGGTTTTTTGTTTTTTTAAAGATGTATTTGTTTGACAGAGAAAGAGAGAGAGAGCTTGAGCAGGAGGGGCAGAGGGAGAGGGGAGAGGGAGAGAGAGAATCCCAGGCAGACTCCATGTGAGCTTGGAGCCCGATATGGGGCTTAATCTCATGACCTGGAGATCACTACCTGAGCTGAAACCAAGAATAGGATGTTCAACCGACTGTGCTACCCAGGCACCCTTGTTTTTTTGTTTTTTTTTAAGTAAACCCTGTGCCAAACGTGGGGCTCGAACTGAGGACCCTAAGATCAAGAGTCACATGCTCTACCGACTGACCAGCCAGACAACCCCCAGCTACCATCACTGAGTTCTGATATGTGCTTTACAGACATTACCTAATTTAATTTATTCTCACTTTACAAATGAAGAAGTTGAAGCCCAGAGATATTAAAAAAAAAACTTTTAAAATGTCATGGCCAGGGAGGTGGGTGGGGGTGGGCTGGATGGGTGATGGGTATTAAGGAGGGCACGTGTTATGATGAGCACTGGGTGTTGTATGTAAGTGATGAATCACTGAATTCTACTCCAGAAACCAATACTGCACTGTAAGTTAACTGACTAGAATTTCAATAAAATTTTTTTTTTAAATGTCATGGCCAGAAAGTGGTACTAAAATGTAAACACTGTGAGATTGAGGATGTTGTCTGTTTTGTCTACTGTTGTATCCCTAGGATCTAGAACTCACTAAATATTTTTATTTTTTTTTTACTCTTTTTTTTTTTTTTTTTTTTGACAGAGAGAGAACATAAGCAGGGGGAGTGGGAGAGGGAGAAGCAGGCTTCCTGCCGAGCAGGGAGCCCAATGCGGGGCTCAATCCCAGGACCCCGGGATCATGACCTGAGCCGAAGGCAGACGCTTAACGACTGAGCCACCCAGGGGCCCCTAGAACTCACTAAATATTTTTAAATGAATAATAGGTAGAACCAGGCTTTGTACCCAAATATGTCTTACTCCAAAACCTCCGTCCAAACTCTAAACCAACACTCCAAAGCCCTTCTGCAATTTATGACCTTGGTAAATGCGTTCCTTCACCTTTAATTTACTTCATTTAAAATAGGAAGAAATGACCCCCCAAAATGAGAAATGTATGCAGAATATGAGGATGCTCTAGGAAATATGAAGTCACATGATAGATAACTGTGTTGCCCTAGTCAATAAATAAATAGTTTATAGATAAGCTTAACAAACTTTGTAACATTTACATTTTATTTAACATGGTGCTTGTAGCCATTGCTAGGAAAATTTGGATATTTGACACTTATGTTATGAATTCAATTCTGAATTCATTATACTATTATTTCTATGGGAAAACTCAGCTTATCTCATATAATTTTGACTTCTAGTAGCTTTTTCTAGAAGCACAGCACATTGGAAGAATGAATATTTTTGATATTGCTATTCAAAATCATAATTTATTCCTTAGTAGCTACATAGCCTTTTAAATCAGCATGAAATATGATTTTTGGAAGAAATCTGACATTCAAACTATAATTTTGTGATAGGTATAGCAATGTCAACCTGAATTAGAATAAAGCTTCAACTTATGACAAACATCTTTTTTCCAGTTCCTGATTAAATTTTACTAATAGAACCATAATATCATAATTACTAGATCTCAGCCAAGAGACCAAGAAGCATAAGTTAGTCACATTTATTAAATTTATGAAAGGCCAAGTTTTTCATACAGCACTATTAGATCCCACCTTTCTGTCATCGCTGTTGCCCCACTCAGTTTTGTTGACTAGGTTAAGGCATGAAGAGAGTATTTAAGATGATCTTACTAGAGACATGCCCTCTATCATCATTTTGACTTAATATTGTTTTGGGAGTTCAGGCCAGTGTAAGGAGTGAGATGAAACAAAACTAAAAGAGAGAAATAGTGGAAGAAACAAAAACAGCACTATTCGAAGACAATTGATTATGTATCTAACAAAATGCCCAAGGAATCTGCTAGAATTTTTAGGCTTAATAGAATAGTAAATGGCTGGGCGCCTGGGTGGCTCAGTTGGTTAAGCGACTGCCTTCGGCTCAGGTCATGATCCTGGAGTCCCGGGATCGAGTCCCGCATCGGGCTCCCTGCTCGGCAGGGAGTCTGCTCCTCCCTCTGACCCTCCTCCCTCTCATGCTCTCTGTCTCTCATTCTCTCTTTCGCAAATAAATTAAAAAAAAAAAAAAAAAGAATAGTAAATGGCCAGATAAAACATAAAATATAAAAAAGCCATTAAGATTCTTGAATACCAATAATTACAAACTAGAAAAGCTTAATTTAAAAAAGAGATCCAATTTACAATAGCAATAAAATATAAAGAGAAATAGACTTAATAGGAAGTGTTTATTAAAATAATAAAACTTATTGGGCAGTAACATCTAGAAAGAAAAAAATACTGTAAAGATATCAATTCTTACTGTTATTTTTAAATCTAGTGCAATCCTAATCAAAATAAAAATGGACTTCTCTTTAAATTTAAAGAATGTTATAATATTCAGTAAAGAGGCGAGGATAAGAAAAATATTCTAAAAATGAGAAAGAGCAAATGAAACAGAAATATAAGTCAGTGAAACAGAAGAGAAGCCTCAGAAATAAGCCCAGTTGTATATAAGGATTAAGAAATGACCAAGTGATGGGGCTCCTGGGTGGCTCAGTCATTAAGCGTCTGCTCATGTCATGATCCCAGGGTCCTGGGATCAAGCCCCGCGTCGGGCTTCCTGCTCCGCGGGAAGCCTGCTTCTCCCTCTCCCACTCCCCCTGCTTGTGTTTCCTCTCTTGCTGTGTCTCTCTTTGTCAAATAAATAAAATCTTAAAAAAAAAAAAAAAAAAAGAAATGACCAAGTGCAATACAAAACAATAGAGATTATTTTTAAATACACATTTGTGAGGGGCGCCTGGGTGGCTCAGTTGGTTAAGCAACTGCCTTCGGCTCAGGTCATGATCCTGGAGTCCCTGGATCGAGTCCCGCATCGGGCTCCCTGCTGGGCAGGGAGTCTGCTTCTCCCTCTCCCACCCCCCCTGCTTGTGTTCCCTCTCTCGCTGTGTCTTTCTCTGTCAAATAAATAAATAAAAAATAAAAAATAAAAAAAAAATAAATAAATACACATTTGTGGAAATCATTCATTAGAAATTTGAATTAAATTATTTTAGATCAAATATTTCATAACAGCCCCCAAATATATTCCAGACGTTTTAAGTAACTACCTTTAAACACATAAATAAGCAAATAAATAAGAGTGAGCGAAAGTTGATCAAATCTCAAGAGATATGATCATTTTCTTTGACTTTGAAGCAATAAAAAAAATTACAAGGGGAGGGATCATGGTTTCATACCTAATTTTAAAAACATTTATTCAACTTAAAAATAGGAAAACTAGGTAGAAATTAAAGAATTACGTTAAATTTTTAGGTTACTGGAACTTGCATGGCCTATTGTATCTTCTGCACCTTGCATAGTGCCGGGCACATAGTAAACGTTCAATAGATATTTGTTGAACAAATATTGCAATAATTAACTAAGTAGACGTTGATTAATTCTATAAGACAAGGAAGTGACCCTAGAGTCCAATTAGCCAGCTGCAACTAGGAATGATGAGCGCAAATTAATTTCTTTGGCCCAGATGCATAAGAACCCTGGACAGGAGGCTGCCTAATCAGCTGTGGAATGGACAAGAGATGGGGACAACAGGTGGGCTGTGGAGTGCTCTCAGGCCAAATCATGTCATACTATATGCATTAGCTGTTGGAGGGTGATAGCAGCCAGCAGGCCACACTGGTCTGGGACAATCAGCAAATGAATGGCTTCACTCAATCAAGAAATCTTGTTCAACTTGGGAGGCCGAGAGACCAGGGTGCTGAATGACAGGACTTACAAACAGCAGACTGAGCTGCTAAACAAAGGGCGATTGTGTTTGGAGAGAAGAAAGAGAGGACCACATACTTCTTGTCAGTCTTTTTCTAGGATAACTATTCAATGGAGTGAAGCCTCCTTAAGCACTCAGACTTGATGGTTGCTGCATTTTCCATGTGAGACAGTCAGAGGGATTTTAACATCCGCAGATGATTGTTCCCAGTGTGTAGTGAAGGAAACACTCATTCAAAGTCGTTCAGTGGTAAGGGAGTAATGCAGTAGGTGTTCTGCATTATTTTCTGTCTACTTGGTGCTGATGGCTCACAGCATTCAATACCTTTTTGCTGAATCAGTAAATGAGTTGAGCATCATTTGGATAAGGCTAAAAAATGATCAGTGTGGTTTTGTCAAGATCTTGCTTTCCTCTTTGTCTTTGGAAACTAGTGTTGGAAACATAGGGAACTAGTCTAATATTTGCTAATGTTGTGAATCTATGTGTTTCCATCTTTTTAGCCCTGTTTTCCCAGAGTGATGAAAATAAACACATTGACAGGAATTAGGAGCACCGAACTGTCCATCTTCACAGCATGTCTGGATCCAGGGTTTCTCTGCTGTAATGAGGCCCCCATAGGCTTATCCAGAACAATTGCCCATCTGTCACCTAGATTGGAGGATAGTCAGTCCTTCAAGATGAGTAGAAATTTTTTTTGCTATTATCACCTGACCAGCAGACAGGTTACTTGATGGACTGGGCCAAATAAGTTGGCAAGCCATTCATTTCCTAGCTTCCCTATAGCAACTTCCTGAGTACAATGAGGAAAGAAGAGCAGATTTTTAAAAAACTATTTGTGAAATAACTGGTAATGGCAGGACCAGTGTTTAGCACATTTAAAATCGGTATTTCTACATAGTGGCAGGATGAGAGAAACTTTTATGTCAAATATTTTTAACTTCATGATCGAATTGGAATAATATCAAAAGTGATTGTCATCTGAGGCAGTAGAATTCAACTTTCCTTGCATTATGGAGATTTCTCTGAGCAGACCCAGGTTAAACTATTGCTCCGAGGTTGATGACACATTTGATTCCTTGTGCCAACAATGACTTCAGCCTGATGGCAACCTTTACAAATTGCTTCCTGTAAATTCTTTGTGAGAATAACAAGCAATTCATTTTGCTTGAGAGTGACTTTTAGCTAAGGGACTCCACCCAGCAATCTGGATTTAATAAAACAAAATACACTTCAGTATTACAAACATATTTTTTGAAATGTAAGTTCCCCACATAAGTTTTTGTAAAAGCAAAGCATTTTCATTTTATACTCAGCGAGAGCCAGATGGATCCTAATGCATAGCTGGCCAACTATTACTTAGTTTATCTGATCAGTTGGTGGGGAAGAATGGTAGGGGAGGGAAGGCCACTGAAGAGCCACACATGTGTGTTCATGTAAGATATTCAAGTTAATATTTACAAAAGTCTTTAAAGCCACAACCAGAACAATGCTTGGTCATTCAACCATTCATTCACTCACTTATTCAGCACACAGTACTTACTGAGCAACAGGAACTGTTGTAGGCTCTGGAGGGTACCATAGTTGAACAAAACAGACAATACTTCTGCTCTCATGGACTTATATTCTAGTGAGGGAAGACAGAAAATAAGCCAGAAATTACCCAAAGAGAAAAGTTTTTAAAGAGAACTCCATGTTTTTAATGGGCAAGGTACAGGAATTATTTGTTTACAGAAGAGTATTAGGAGAATGTATGTCTTTGTGACTGGTAGTAGATAAAATCATATTAGTAAATATTTAAGCTTGGATTGTTCAGACACTGTGTATATAATTTGTGACCTTGTTCCTGAACTCAGAGAGCTTACAATTCCAATTTGCAAGGTGTTCCTGTACATCCTGTAGACAAAAAGGAAAGGAAGAACCAGCAGATATTTTGTATACCATCTGAATCAGAACTACCTCGCCTTCACAGTCACAGTCAGGGTGAAGTAGGTTTAAAATCCTTGGGCCTCTTGGAACTCAAATAAGAATTCTTGGACACTGTGTGTCTTCTCCTATTTGGTAAAAAACAAAACGAAACAAAACAAAACCCCCACAATGGTGTCATTGGCATGACAAGGAAACTCTGTGTGTGTGTGTGTGTGCGTGTGTGTGTGTGTGAAAGAATGTCCGATCCACTTTGCTCATTCTACTGAACTCACTATGATTAAAGGCTTTTAAAAAAGTTTTTATTTAGGGCGCCTGGGTGGCTCAGTTGGTTAGGCGACTGCCTTCGGCTCAGGTCATGATCCTGGAGTCCCTGGATCGAGTCCTGCATCGGGCTCCCTGCTCGGCAGGGAGTCTGCTTCTCTCTCTCCCACTCCCCGTTTGTGTTCCCTCTCTCACTGTGTCTTTCTCTGTCAAATAAATAAATAAAATCTTTAAAAAAAAAAAAGTTTTTATTTAAATTGCAGTTAACGCACAGTGTTCTATTAGTTTCAGGTGTACAATATAGTGACTCAGCAATTCCATACATCAGCCGGTGCTCATCACAATAAAGGTTTTGTTGTTGTTTTTTTAATAAACATAAAAAGAAGGGCCTTGGCCCTTATGAGGTGAAGACCACAAGAACTCTTTAGAACAACACCTCTGAAATTTCTGCTCTAACTTCTATTCCCACTAACTCTTTCTTCAACTTTCCTCTTTTCAATGTTCTCTGCCAACTGGAATCATAAATCAAAGTTTATGATCATCTCCAGATATACTGGCCACAGACCTCATGAAATCAAAATCACTTTATGCTTCTGCTGTCTTCTGGAGTTCACCACAACTATAACACTCACCTCCTCAATCTGGTTACTTAAGAGTTCTTAAGGACAACCATTCTCATGTCCCCAACCACAGTTGCTTATTGTTCCAAACTATGCCTCCAAGTCTTTTGTCCCTTTCTAAGAACACTTATTCATCTAACAAGCACATGTTTGTGGCTAACATGGGGCAACTGGGGCCTACAAAGATGTTGAAGGTACATAGTTCCTACTTTTATAAAGCTTGTGGTTGAGAAGAGGGCTAACTACACAGCTCTAAAACAAGGTGGAAATGGGGCAAGCCCGTAAGAGAGAGACAAATGAAGCACCATGTTTGCTTAGAGGAAGCTTCTGGTGAGGGGCCTCAGGATAGCAGCACTGTAACAAGACTTTAAGGGGCAGGTAGAATTGCACCAGATCAGGGACGAGCAAGCAGATGTGAGTTTACTTCTTCATTTTATACTTTTTTCTCTTCTTAGTACATTATGCAGTCCTTCTCATTTTTATTGATTGATTGATTGATTGATTGATTGATTTAATTAATTAATTTATGTTTTATATTATGTTCTTCAAATGAGGCTTTCCTAACAAAAAATCTTTTTTAATCTCATAAACCTCTCTTTTTAATTTTCTTCCATTAATATTACTTTGAATTTTTAATAAGTTTGCTTTTAATTGGGTATTTAATCAACTTTACAATGAAAGTTAAATAGGAATATCTAAGTAACGAAAGCAACATGAACTTTCTTTAAAAAAATCTCAAATCTCCATATTTTCATAAACCTTGAAGACTTTTCCCATTCTATTGCTTGCATAAAAATAATTGTGCAAATTGTTAGAAACCAATCATTCTGAATTAAACATTTTTTTCTCATCTGCTATTGCTTTCTGTAGTCTTCAACCCATTGTCTACGTTTCTCATATTTATCATTCCTACCAGCAATATAATGTTTTATTGTATCAATGTATCACATTTGACTTGCTGTGTTCTTATTTCCCTATAGATATGTGTTGGATGGCGAGACCGTTTCTAGTTTGTAGATGTACTAATGAGTATCGCTACACAAATCCATCCATATGCCTTTTCTTTCCTTTGAATTACCTCCTCGGTCTGTGATACATTTTCTAGAGTGAAACAAGGTAATATATAATGTATGGCTAAGGGTGTGGGTGCTGGCAGCCCGACTGTGCTTTGTGCTTGAATCCTGGCTCTGCCACTCACCTTCTGCAAGAACTTGAGCAAATTACTTAACCTCTCTGAGACATAGTTTCTTCATCTAAAAAGTAGGAATAAAGTCGTACTCATCTCACATGATTAATGGGAGAATTATATGAGATAAAGATACATGTAAACCGTTAGGACTATGCTTCACCCATCATAAATGTTCAATAATGGTAGGGGATTTTTTTTTTAAGATTTTATTTTTAAGTAATCTCTACACCCAATGTGGAGCTTGAACCCACAACCCCGAGATCAAGAGTCGCACGCTCTACTGACCAAGCCAGTCAGGCGCCCCTAAATAATGGTAGTTATTAATTATATACATTTCTTGGCATACTGTTTGTTGCATTCTAAAATTCAGCAAATGCTGATTTCCTTGTTTTCATCTACCCAAATTACTATAATTTGGACAAAGTATTTGATCATTTCTATTAATCATGGAATTAGAAGCTCAGGGTTGTGAATTTTAAAGATTTAGTCTTTGATTCATGTCAGATATGTTTAAGATGCTTTCCAGATAAAGAACATTAGCTTACAGAATCATCAGATGCTTCCAAATTTTCATCTTTGTGTATTGTTGTTCTTATTTTTTTGCTACAAGGATCCTACCTTACATTTATTATGTTTGTATTTTTCTATTGTAATAGACGGAGCCCTTGGTTTCAAGTAAAACACCTCAACCGTTTACAAGAAGGAAAGGTAGGGTACAGCCGGATGCTTGTTTCCTCCCTCTGTCTCTGGCATCTGCTCTTCTCTGTGCATGAGTTTCATTTTTCAACCTGGCTACCCCCTCCCCCCCAGGAGGAAACCTGGCCCCTGAGAGCTCCCAGGCTTCCTTTGACAGTGACTGCGTGTCATTATCAATTCCACATTCCCAGGAAAGGAGTCTTATTGGCCTGGCTTGGGTCAGTTGCTCACTCCTGAGGCCATCAACTGTGGCCAGGGAGTTTGGCCACGTAACTGGTGGTCCCAGTCAGAGTCATTTATCTGGAGGGGAAGGAAAAGCATTAACCCCAAGGGAGGGTGCTAAACAGAAGGGCTCTGGCCAGACCAAATGACAGATTCCATCAACTCAAGTTATTAGAGGGGCTTGATATGTTTCACATATGTTTACTCTTTTTGTGTGAACCTCTTCCTCTTATGTGAAATGGTCATGTCTTTGACCATTTGTCATCAGAACATATTTTTCCCTTACATATTTATATCATTATGGGGCGCCTGGGTGGCTCAGTCAGTTAAGTGTCCAACTCTTGATTTTGGCTCAGGTCATGATCTCAGGGTTGTGAGATCAAGTCCCACGTTGGGCTCCATGCTGGGCATGGAGCCTGCTTAAGATTCTCTCTCTCTCCCTCGGCCCCTCCCCCCTCTCTAAAACAAACAAACAAATTTATGTCTTTCCCTAATGGTTTTGGGAATACAACTGTGCAAATACTAAAAAAATTTAGAAAGGCATCAAGATTACTGAAAAACTACTATGTTTAAGAAGTTGTTCTCAGTGCTATGAAAAGTTCAGAGAGGGCGCCTGGGTGGCTCAGTTGGTTAAGCAAATGCCTTCAGCTCAGGTCATGATCCTGGAGTCCCGGGATCGAGTCCCGCATCGGGCTCCCTGCTCAGCGAGGAGCCTGCTTCTCCCTCTGACCCTCCCCCCTCTCATGTACTCTCTCTCATTCTCACTCTCTCAAATAAATAAATAAATCTTTAAAAAAAAAGAAAGAAAGAAAGAAAAGTTCAGAGAGCTGCATTACTGTAAAGAATTTAGTTTCTAATGGGATTGAATATACAAATAAAAAATGAAATAAAAAAGGCTGTACACAAGTCGTTCCTCAATTATGGAGACCACATTCTTAAGAACTTTGAGGCAGAAGGCCTATGGTTCAAGAACTTAAATCCCTATGACAGAAATCACATTAGGGGAAATGATACTTGGAATAAACCTCTGAAAGCCATTAGAATTATGTTCTCATGTACTAAAATAAATATGACTTTTATACATCTTAACTTTGCCATTTCATACTCACTAGCAAGATACCTTTCAGGACATTTTTCCTGTAGTTTCTTTAAGATATTTACAAATCATTTTGTAGGCTTGTTAAAAAATATCCATAGTGAGAAGAATTCTTTCAGGGGTTGGTCCTCCTCTGAATGTTCAAGGTCTTATTTTATGACTTGGTGGTTTCTATCAGACACACTAATATCCGGTCTCCATTCCTTACACACCAAGGGCTTCCTAACAAGTATCCGTGACTGCCTGAGGGCTTCTCCCAGTAGCAGAAGCAGACTTGGTCAGGGACAGGCTAGAAGTGCTGCAAATGTAATACCTCCAGGAGCAAAAGAGAGTTGGTAGAAAAACGCACCAGTTCTCACCTCTTAGGTGGCAGGACTAAGGTGGGGGCCATACAGTGTCCCAGAGGTGTCCAGAGGGATTGGGTCCTAGGTGACCATAGCAGTAATGTGTTCATTAACACCTTGTATGACATCTAAACAAACAGCTTGCCTTAAAATCCTTGATTCAGGTTCTGCTTTTGGGGGGGAACTAAACCCAGGAGGAAGTTTGACTCCCAGCTCCTGGTCTCTGCCTCCTAAAATATCTGGGTTCTCAAGAAATGTTGGAGGCTTGAGAAAAACCTTTGAGAACTGATCCCCCAGCAATACCCAGAGTTTTGCAGTCCTGGATCTGCCCATTTTAACTTCATGCCAGGTACATGCATTTCTCCCCTATTCTCCCCACTGAAACTACAGAAGTGCTTTCAAAGCCCTGGATTATTACTGCTTGTTTTCCTTGGTCCTGCCCAATCTTTCATTTCAAAAATCTTTTTTTTTTTTTTAAAGATTTTTTATTTATTTATTTGACACAGAGAGACAGAGAGAGAGCACAAGCAGGGGGAGCAGCAGAGGGAGAGAGAGAAGCAGGCTCTCCGCTGAGCCGGTAGCCCGACGCGGGGCTCAATCCCGGGACCTCAAGATCATGACCTGAGCCGAAGGCAGACGCCTAACCGACTGAGCCACCCAGGCGCCCCTCATTTCAAAAATCTTTGTCTCTGCTTTAGTTCCTCTCTACTTTCAACTTCCATTTCTCTTTTCCTAGCTATCCATGAAAGGAGTGATCTGCAATTTACATATTCCAGGACTGAAAGTCTACAGTTGCTGATAAAATATACATCTGTATGTATTAAATAAGAATTATGTCTAAGAGAATGTCATGGTTAGGGAGTTTAAAATGATGTATCAAAAAGGAGGTAGAAATACAACCTGCTCAATTAGAGAAGGCTTCACAGAGAAGTTTGGGACCCCTGATCTAGTCTTATCACCCATTTTTACAGATGGGGAAACTGAGATCTATAAGGTTAAATTACTGACTCAGTCCTGCAGCTTATAATTGGTGACCAACCCCCACTTCTCACCCCTCAATCCCTTCTGTGCTCCACCCCATGCTGCCCACTCACCATTTATCCAGCGGCAGCCTTGCCTCTGCCTTTGTCTTTTGTTGGCCTTGAAGTTTGCCATGAGGACAAAGCCTGGAAAAAGATGAGAACAAATAGCACATTCTCCTAAGCACTCTCCACAGTGCACAATATCAGTTGTCCTGAGAGGGTTTTGATATGGGCTGAAAACACTGTTTTGTCTTAAATCTTGGAAAAAATTCTAGTTGCATGGAATTTTTTTCTCCAGAATTAATCATGGGTAGCATACTCTTTATCCTTGTTCTTTGACGAAGCAGAAAACAAAATAGCCATTGAAGGCGCTCTTTGTTTACACCCAGGGACTAATGACGTTGTACACTCCTCCCACCAAGCCCCCCTCGAGTACTGGTCTCTCTGAAGAGTGCTGAGTGCCCAGGGCGCTGACTAAGCCCATCCCAACCCCAACTTTTGCCAAGGAGACAATTCTCTGACTGTTCTTGAGCTTGGTCGTATCAAATATTCTCAACAAGTTCCTCCAATTTCTGTTTTTAAAATAAAAACCAAAAGACCAGCACATTCCTTTTATGTTTGTGCAAATGAAGCAGAGGCAAGAAGCTGGTGAAACTCTAGCTAAAGCCTTTTGATATGTAACTTGAGTGATGGCCTACTGAAGTCCTGAAGTATAAACTATTTTTGTATTTATATACTAGATTTATTATATAGTATAAATATATTTACCTTGTTTCAGATTTCAAGATTGTATTTTTGGTACTTCTGTAGACTGTGGAATCAATAGTCTAAGAATGAGTCTTACCTCCAGTAACAGTGACTCAGGCATAATTGGGGATCCATTAAAATACAACCTTCTCTTCCCACACCAGGCTTTGTTTTAGAGGGGGCATCATTAGCACAGTTAGTGTTCACTACAGACAGTGCTAATCACCATGAAGTCATTTCAGGCAACCCAACGTCAGCTGAGGGCTGCACTGACATGAATATCATGCACACTCTATAGCTCTCATTTTCTGCATTGATTCATGTTTGACTTGGATCTAATCAGGCATGTCTCATAACAGAAAACACTCTTTTCTGCAAAGATGTTTAGGACCTGGACTGTGAACTGCTGCAAGGCATAGATGTAGGATATCCATGTAAGGTCCTCAGCCTGCCTCAGAATGTGTGTTAGATGTAGTATGTATGGCCCCAACTAGAAAATGAACACAATCTCTATTCCATTCCTCCCTCCTAAGATCACCTCTCCCCCGCCCCCCACCAGGGGTCCCTGCTTCTCCTGCAAGGGAATCACCGTTGAAAAAAATTAGAGCCTCTAGAAAATCAAGAGTACCTCAGGGAAAAGACAGAAGAAATTCTAGGCAGCAGGAACAGCCTGGGGGAGCTGTTTCCAGGAGCAAACATCCAGCCATTGGGCCTTGTTTTTGGTAAGCACCCCCTTGAAAGCAAACATAACAAGTATTTTAAAAGAGAGGGAAAAAAACCCCCAAAATTCTAGGAAAGCACTGTGATCATCTGTCGTTCTCATCTTAAGATGAGAGCCCTTAGAATTTCCTCTTGATCTCCATATATCTCTTTAATTCTCTTATCTTTAATGACTAAAGTAAAATTTGGTCCTTTAACAAGTAATCAGATTTGCCCAACTCTCCATTTGACCTGAGAGCAGCTTTCAGCAAAGCTTGTTAGAAAGTGAGCAAAAGTGTGGCTTGTTGTTTTGGAGCCTCTGAAGGACGATACAGCTGCCACCGTGAGACAAGCCGGCTTTATTTGTGCTGAACCACGGCAGTGTCTCCTGCTCTTCCTTGCTCTCGGGTTAGCACTTCATCTTTATCTAATCTTTAACAAAGCAGAGTCTGTCAGGGAGTCTGCGGTGAGCATAGGGAATCAGCCTCTCCTTCTGGAATGTGGCAGCAGTGAACAGTGCCTAAATATTTATTTCAAATATAATCTATCCTGTAGTCCTCCACATCCAAAGATCTTTCCAGTTTAAGTCTGTGGCCCTATAATTCAGAGGGCTTTTGCAACGAGAGGCCCTACGAATGGACTGGAGCATCACAGCCACTGCCAAGCCGGCAGGAACCACACACACAGCTGGCCCTCCCAGGGACAGCACAGAGAAGGAAGAGGACCCTGCTTTGAGCAGGCTCACTGCATAAGATTGTGCATAATGCTGGGAGGTCCGTTGTGGTAGGGATGGCTGTGAATGGAGGTGTGGCAGACAGAATGGACTAGGCTGTCTACAGTAACAAACAGTCCCAAAGTCTCAGTGGCTCAGCATACCAAAAGTTGATTGTTTGCTCACGCTCAATGTCCAGCACGCGGAGGCAGGGGGATCCAAGCTGAGCAATTCCATCTCAACACATGTTTTTATAATTTCCTCTGCAGGGAGAAGAAAATACAGTGCCTCATGCACTGGTTCTTAAAGCCTCTGATTGCAAGTGACACATGTCATTTCTGTTTCTACTTCATTGGGTAAAGTAAGTCATATGTCCACGTCTAATTATAAAAAAGGAAAGGAAGTGCACTCTTACCACATATCCTGAAGAAGAGAATGGGAATATTTGAAACAACCCTAATGACTACTGCGGGGGGTCTAGTTGGAAGGACTCCAGTGCTACCTTTATATTCTAGGAGCTCTCAACTAGATCAGGAAGAACTATTTCCATATTCGTATGTCTGATATTCATATGTCTCTTACAACTCAAGTGTCTTATTTCCAGAGGTAGGTCTTAATAGGCAATTATCTAAAGAGAAAAGCAGGAAGTCCTAATTCTTCCAAGCAGGTTCACTATATTTTCATGTTTAAAATAAAGAATTCCAGGGGCACCTGGGTGGCTCAGTCGTTAGGCGTCTCCCTTTGGCTCAGGTCGTGATCCCAGGGTCCTGGGATCGGGCCCCGCATCTGGCTCCCTGCTCCGTGGGGAGCCTGCTTCTCCCTCTCCCACTCCCCCTGCTTGTGTTCCCTCTCTCGCTGTCTCTCTTGCTGTCAAATAAATAAATAAAATCTTTAAAAAAATTAAAAATAAAATAAAATAAAGAATTCCATAAAATACAGATATCATTATTGAGACCTAGCTTAAGGGAGTGACTAATTCCCCAAGGCTTCAGAAATAAAACATGCCTCCAGGTGGTGGACACTAATTGTCTGAAGAACCTACTCTTTCTGAGTATTGTCGTTCCTTTCTACACTTGAGTCACATTGTGGAAGGGGTGGGAATCTGACAACCATCATGTTCAATACGAACCTCTCTCTAAGACGGAGCATATTGGATCAGAGTGGACTTCTGACCAAAGCTGGGCCAGAGTTTCTTCTCTAGCAATTTAGAGTTTGGACTAAGAGAAACTCTGGGGAAACAGGATTTTGACTAATTGGTTTCAGTTGTCTGTTGACTAGAGATGTACCTGACACTATCAGCGTTCACTAACTATCCATAGGCTCCTCTCCGTTTCCCGGTTTCCTGAACAGTTAGAATGGAGCCATGTGACAAAGTTCTGGCCATTGGAAGATGGACAGAAATGACAAGCCACATTTAGGGTTGGCTGTTGAAAATACCCCTCATATCCCTCCACTTTCTTTTCCCCACCACAGTGCCCTTGGAGGTCACATGATTAGATGGCATAGCTATAAGATGGAGAGGGGCTATCCATTGCATAGAAAATTGTGACACAAGTAAGGGAAAAAAATATGGATTAGGATGTATTTTTTGCTTCAACATATCCTAGACTATACTGACTAACATAGAACCAACAGAGGAGTGGCTTTGTTCTGCCGAGTATCTAAGAAAAGCTGATCTGCAAAGAGGGAGAAAAATGACGTACATGTGCAGAGGTAGGCAGAATTGAGAAAAAGAGTCCCTGGGTCCTAATTCCTGGTTCTAATCCCTTCTTTCTTTCTTTTTTTTAAAGATTTTATTTATTTTTGACAGAGAGAGAGTGTACAAGCAGAGGAAGCAGCAGGCAGAGGGAGAGGAAGAAGCAGGCCTCCCGTTGAGCAGGGAGCCCGATGCAGGGCTAGATCCCAGGACCCCGGGATCATGACCTGAGCCGAACGCAGACGCTTAATGTCTGAGCCACCCAGGCACCCTGGTTCTAATCCCTTCTTAAGGGTAAATCACATTTCTGTCCTTGGCTTCTGTGATGCCGTTGTATCCTTATTATAGTAAATGTCCTGTTTTTTATTAAGCTTGTTCCAGAGTTTCTTTCTTTTGCAACCAAAAAGTTATAACCTTGTAACCTTTATAACTTTTAATACCTCTCATATCTCAGTGCTCAGCATGAGATTACTCATTACTCAGCATGAAAACAACTAACAAATTAATAGGTATGATGCTGACTTAGATTTTTAATTCCTTCATGCAGGAATGCCAAGAACTACAGCAAAATCTTGTCCAGATGTAATTCCATAGTACACTCAGTGCTTCTAACACAATTCCAGAATTACAGATCTTGTTTACTTATCCGAAATTCAAATAAAGGTGGATAATCTTTTCAGTTTTATTGGTTACAAATGACCAGCTGACAAGTTACTCAACTTCTGCAATTGTAGTAAAATTCTAGAGCTATCAAGAAAAGGTGGCTTGTTCAAGAACAGCTAAGGAATTGATTCACTCTTCAGAACCTGTGCCAACTGCCTTTCTGCAGGTGAGCTAAATAGTGGATACCTTTTACAGAAGGAAAGCCATCATCCTATGAAGAAAAACTCTTTCTCTGCCATGAACAAGCTGAACGCAATCACAGAAACTGCAGACAAAAGAGCTTTTGATGACAGATATTGCTGATGCCTGGTGCCTTCAAAGACAATCCAGGAAAGGTGAAGGAATAATTGTGACTAACAATAACTCATGCTTCTTCCAGGATGTTACTCATTGGGCCAATGGATCACTTGAGAAATATGTCAGTGAGTCAGTTCATACTCAATTTGGCAAAAAGATTCCAGGTCCCTAAGCTCTTTGCATTGAATGGAGTAAATGCCAAATGGATACATTCTCTGGGACAAGTAAAGGCAGGAGAACTTTGATAGTAAAAAGCAGTTTTCTCCTTTAGTATCCCCATCCACCACCCCAAGCCATATAGCTGAGCAAAATGGAATTATCAAGGCCAATGAAGAAAATCTTGAGTACACACCCCTCAAAAAGATAAAGGACCCAGGGGAAGGAGAAAGGTGGAAACACCAGTAGAAAGTCTAATTCACCAAACATTTAAAACAACATGAACTTATAAGTATTGCAACCTATATATGAGGATATATCAAAGGCCAGTTAAAATAATAATGGTTACAAACAAAAAGGAGGTTGGACCAGACGGTCTAAGGTCTTTTATTTGAAATTCCATGATGAAAGGACTATGTGAAATTTTGTAGGTCAAGGGCCAAATGTGGCCACTGATTAAATTCATCCTATGATAATGGCATTGACATTCATTATATTTTTTTTTTACTGTGTCATGCATTCATAAGAGTTTATTAAAATATACAGCTTAAAGGAGAATGAAACTCAATACTCATGTACTTACTGCCCGGCCTAGTCTAAGAATAAAATATTAACAATACTTCATAGGCCCCCTGAGCCTACCACAGTTGCATCTTCCTCCACTTACTCCTCCTCAATGGCAACCCAGAGGTTACTACCAGTTCACACTCTTATGTTAATCATTCCCAGCTCTCTTTATGGTTTTACCACCTATGACTCTATGCCCCATACAACATATTGTTTAGTTTTGAAAATTTGGTAGTTGCATAAAGAAGATCAGAGTTACACTATTAACTGAAAACTCAGGGATGAATGCAACATTATCCCTTAGTGTCAGCTCCCCTGAGAGTTTACAAGAGCCCTTTCCGGGGTAGTCAGTGAGCAGGTTGGAAGCTAGTCCTAGCAGACACAAGGCTCTGCACAGTCAGAGCATGTGGCAAGGCTGCCAGGTGAGCCCGATACTGATGTCGGGCAGAACTATGTCAGAGGGTATGGGATGCTCTCTATTTTCTACCTTACCTCCAGCTCTCAGATACAGGGTTAAGCAGAAAGTTTGGTGAGATGAAATGAGTATCCTTAGGTGATCCAGGTAGCAAGGCATGGAAAAGAGAGCAGGAATTTTATCAACAGATGGTCATAACACAGATTAGAATCTAAGCAAGGTTCATTCAAGCATTCTATCTTGAGGTTGGAGAAGAGGGTAAAATAACAGTGGAAACTTGGCTATAGCAGCCACCAACATATCTGTCTCTTGAGTCTCATGTTTCTCTCTGGGATAGTTGTCCTCTATATCGATTGATAGCTGTCCTGGAATCTCCCTTCACTCTCTTCATGAGAATTCCCCTTGCCTCACTCCTGAGTTGGATCACCTGTTTCTTACATCCTGACTGGAACGCATAATTTGTGGGGCCCAGTGAAAAGTGAAAATGCAGAATCCCTTATTAAAAAATCAAGAATTTCAAGATGGTGACAACAGAGCATCAAACAGGTACGGGACCCTTCTATGTCTGGGGCCTGGGCAACAGCATGGGTGGATGCCAGCAATACCAGCCCTGCCTCTTCCCTAATTTACTCTCTTATTCTAGGAGAGCACATTCCCCGGTAGTCTTTTTCTATGAATGTGTGGGAAATAAGCTTTTGAGACTCGCACATCTGAAAATGTCTTTGCTCTCTCTTCATACTTGAATGTAAGCCACTTTATTATACAACACTGTAATCTGAATGTTGCTCCCTGGAGTTGTGTAATACAGCAGCCCTGCTTGACTAATGGTTTGGCTGGGTATAAAATTCTAGATTGGAAACAACTTTCCTTCAGAACTTTAAAAATATTGCTCCTTTGTCTTATTTATAGTGTCACCATGGAGAGGTCTGGAGTTATTTGGGTTCTTAATTCCCTTTATGGTACCTGTTTATTCCTCTCTAGAAGTTTATATAAATTCTCTGTGCCCCAGAGTTCTGAAATTTTATGGTGTGCCATTGTGAGTCTATTTTCATTCACTGTGCTTGGGACTCTATAGGCCCTTTTGATCTGACAACTCACGTTCTTCATTCGGGAGAAATTTTCTTAAATTATTTCATTAGATGATTTTCTCTGCTCCATTTATGTTGTTCTCTCTTTCTGGAGCTTTTATTATTTGGATGGTGAGCCTTCTAGACCAGAACTCTCACTCTCTTACTCTTTCCTCTTTGTCTACTCTGCTCTAGTCTCTGAGAAAATCCTTACTCTTACATTCTGGCCATTCTGTTTTTTTATTTCATGATTATGTCTTTAATTTCTAAGAGCCCTTTTTATTCTCTAAATGTTCCTCTCTTGGGGAGTCTGGGTGGCGCATTCAGTTAGGCGTCTGCCTTTGGCTTGGGTCATGATCTCGGGGTCCTGGGATCGAGCCCCTCTTCCTCTGCCTGCCACTCCCCCAGCTTGTGCTCTCTCTCTCTGCATCAAATAAATAAAATCTTTTTTAAAAATGTTCCTCTCTTATAATGTCCTATTCCTGTTTCATATATGTGGTGTTCTCTTATCTGAGGATATAGGAATTCTTGTTTGTTTGTTTGTTTGTTTGTTTTCTCCTCCCTGCATAGTCACTATTGCTCCATGGTGTTTGTGTTTTTTTTGTTTTGTTTTGTTTTTGTATTTATTTGGATCTCTATCTTTTTTGTTGGGGACTGTCCTCAGATATCTGATAATCCTTATTTCTTAGCTCTTAATTAAAAATGGGGAACTAAAAAACACTTAAAACACTGAGCAAGTGGACAGGCTTGCTGACTTTGAACTTTATTCTAAGGTGACCTGAGTGGGCTCTTTCAGTATTCAACACTGAAGTCAGTATTTTTACATTTTCTTCTTGTTCTGGTCAGATTCCCAGAAAGGAATATTCCTGTCTCCTCCCTGGTGAAGGAGAGTCTGGCTGAGACACAAATGAGCAAAAAAGGCTGGAGAGTCGGAATATATGAGCTCATTTTTCCCCCAATAAGAAGCCCTTCTCAGACCATCTATATTACTCTCTACAGAGACAAAACCTTCAGATTGTCAGCATGGGGGAAGAACAGTCATCTGGTACCATAAAGAGAGAAAAGGCAGTTAGGAATGCAGTTGTTTCTCAAGTAGCTTTTTCTTCCTTATTTGAGGTCTACCTTTTACCCCAGTCCTAGGCATACCTGATGCTGCCAATTCCTGAGCCTCCTGAAGATTCTACAGTTCGAAGCCAACTTTCTTGGGTCTGTTGTTAAATCAGTTACTACTTGTCCATGTACTTTCCAGCTTCCAAAATTTCATTGCTCTTGTCATCTCTCCTATTTTCCTGTACTTGTATGTTTATATCTTTGAAGAATCTCTTCAATGTAGCTATAGGGTGCTTTAGGAGGAAATAAAATTAGATGCATGCATTCAATTCACCATTTAAACTCAGAACCCCACCTTCTTTTTTTTTTTTTTTTCAGGTTTGTTTTAAAGTAAGCTCTACGGCCCTACATGGGGCTTGAATTCATGACCCTGAGATCAAGAGTCGCATGCTCTACCAACTGAGCCATCCAGGCACCCCATAACCCCATTTTCTTTGAACAGTCTTTTTAGAACTTATTGTACCTTGTTTTTACTCATTCAAATGTATTGATGATGGAGCTGGTACATCAGCATGGCAGTGACAGCTAACCTTCAAATCCCAGGCATGGCTTTGGCTAGTGTCTAAATGTGGGAAACATTAACAGGATTACCTGCACTACCTCCTCTTCTCCCACAGCTCCCCAGCTTGGCCACTTAGGAGCTGACATGTTCCTACATAATCTCACATGCAGGTTAGAGTTGATTGGCTTAGGGAAATCCAACCTAAGCTAGACCAATAACTCACTTCTCTGAGATTCTTGGATATCAGCAGAGAAGCCATCCTTCGTGGAAAACTCTAAAATGTAAATTCCTCCCCTCCTGCCAACCCGAATTTTGTTGCTGGGTCAAGTTTACCTGCAACATTCTTTCTTCAAGATGTATTATCTTTTAGAGAGTCAAATTGCTTTGCCTTTCACCATTGCAATCCAAAGCCCCTTCCTCCTGCCCACCTAAAGTCCCAAACGTCCAGCATGGAACTGGAGAATGAAGAGAGGGAACTCCAGAAGAGCCCAGACTCTTGGGAGTTCAGAGCTCTCATCCTCTATAATGCTGATGATTTAGGAGATAGTATACCTTTTATTTCCCCCCCCCAAAAGGGAGTGGGGTTTAAAAGCATTTTAGTATTCAAATGCAAATTTCACCAGTAATTAAAATTTTTCCCTCAGGAAACTCTTAGTGCAGTAAAAAAGATACTGACTTTGGATCCAAAAAGTTTTGAGGTCTATATTCAAATGCTGTTATTTGATCTCTTCTCCCTCAGTTTCTTCATATGTGAAATGGGATTAAAAGCACAGGGATTTATGGGGTGGCTCAGTCGTTAAGTGTCTGCCTTAAGCTCAGTTCATAATCCCAGGGTCCTGGGATCAAGCCCCGCATCAGGCTCCCTGCTCCACGGGAAGCCTGCTTCTCCCTCTCCCACTCCCACTCCCCTGCTTGTGTTCCCTCTCTCGCTGTGTCTCTCTCTGGCAAATAAATAAAATCTTTAACAAAATAAATAAATAAATAAATAATAATAAATAAATAAAGGCACAGGGATTTAAAAAGACACAGTTTAAAAGGTGCCTGGCATGTGGTTAAGCTCTATAAATGTACAGTCTTCCCCATCTTCCTCAGCTGTTAGCAAGAGCACTAAGATAATAGAGCTTCTTCTGTATGGCAAATATTCCCAAGAGTGTTAAAGAAGGACACAACAGCAAAGGCAAAAACGATCTACCTGAGGCCTGGGGATCTCTGAGAAGGCTACTCCTTACAGATGTTTCAAAAGGGAAAAGTAACCGAGGGACGCCTGGCTGGCTCATTCAGTAGAGCATGCGACTCTTGATCTCAGGGTTGTAAATTTGAGCCCCACATGGGTTTAGAGATTACTTAAAAATAAAATCTTAAAAAAAAAAAAAGGAACTGAGAACCCCCCTATGTTTGTCAGGCATGGTGGAGGGATGTTTAACTTGGACTTTTTTTTTTACCTGCTTGTTTATTTTAACCATGAAGTCTATGATCCAAATGCATATGAAATATAACACACACATGATACCAACATTACTTTGGTAACACTTTTTGAGTCATGAATCCTTTGACACTTTTCCCAGAAAAACACATGTGTGTATTTGTACTCACACAACTACACTCTGCCGGTGTTTGTCCATCTCCTAAGCCAAGGACATCCCGTGAATAAATTCTGACCTACAGAGGCACTTTGATTGCACCGCAGTCCTCCTCTGCACCCCCACACCACCTGCTGCCAAGCAAGGAGACTGGCAAGTCCCACTGGACACCTGGGGGTGAAGCTGTGGTGGGGATGGAGCTGGGAGCGGGAATGGGGTGGAGGTGCCAGGGCAGCATGCCCGCCAGCTGCTCCAATGACCCCACAGAGTTAGTAGTAGTGGGTGAGTAGCCCAGGCCAAGCCATGCTGGGGACACAGGCTGTGGGCGGTGCCCCAGAGCATGGAGGCTCCCACTGCCCAGTGTCCTGGCCAAAGGGGAGGGGAGAGGAGAGAGAGCAGGAGGAAAAGTGGAGGGAACCCCACTTTCAGGAGAACTGTCAGAAGATAGCAGCCTTACTTCCCCATCTCGGGACATGATTTTCCCTAGAACCTGAATGATTTCCTTCCTCCTGTGTGAGAAGCATCCTGCCACGTGTAGCTGAGGGGCATCTAGGGCCGGGCAGGAATAGAAAAAGAGCTGAGAACCCACATATTTGTCAGGCATGGTGGACGGAGTTTTAACATGGACTTTATTGTAAACCACCAAGTCCTGATCCCAGTGTATTTGAAATAGAACCCAATACATAACACCAGTATTAAGTAATGTTTTTTTGAGTCTTTGATTTCTTTGACACCTGCTCCATGGTGGGCAGGACCTACAGAGCCAGTGGACCTTGATTGGTGGATGGAAGCAGCCTCACCAAGCACTGGAATTACCTTCAAAGACTGCCGGGGAGTAGAGGGCTGGGTGGATTTGGCGGCCCAGGCCAGCAACTCTGAAGCCTTTGGGGGTATGTCTGAGGTCCAGACTCCTGCCAGAGTCAGAGCTGAGCTGGCCTCCTGGGGGTGAGAGCAAGGAGGGGTATGCTCCTCTACGTAGGGGGTGGGGGTTGAGAGGCAGGTGGTTGTCATCCCTCTACATGGCCCCCATCCCCAGATCTAAAGGAAGAATGCATACCAGCTATTAATTCTGCAAGCTCTTCAACGTGCAAGGGCCTAAAACAGATACCCCAGGCTGCCTGCACTAATAAATAACAACTTCATCCCTAAGTCTTTTGAAGGGTATGAAGTGGAACATTTAAAAACAAGATAAAAGATAAAAGTCACACTTTGTTCTTAGAATTAACTTACCTCCCCTCATTTTACCCTCGCACCCACAGAAATGGGTGTTTTTACCTCCCCTCTCACAAATGAAGAAACTGGGTCTGAGGTTGCTCAAGGTCACATAGTTAATAAGTGACAGAATCAAGGTCTGAACTAGGTCTGACCCCAAACCGGTGTCCTTAGTACTGCCTTCCCACTTCCGAGGTGAGGCAGATGGGTCTTCATCAGGCTGAGCGAAAAGAAACCCGTCTCTCAATGGACGAAGATGCCACTGACAAGGGACCTGGGACAACTGCTGCCTTCCCTTCTTTTCTAACCACAAAGATGTCTTTACCCTGAACTGCTTATGAAACCCCCCCTTTGTGAAATGGCTTGCTGAATTTAAGACTGCTGCCTGTGAAACTTGACCCCTTTTTTCCGTTTTTGAGTCTAACTGGACCTATGATATGCCTAACTGGCCCATGTTCAGACCAAGTGACCCAACCAGACATAACTGACACGTGGTGCATAGTTCCTTCCAATAAATACATCCTTCAAATTGGTGTGGCCATTTAACCATCAATTGTCCAACCTCTCCACAGGGACTCAGGGAGTAGCTCTGCCTTTCCCCGTGCCCAACTACTTTCTTCCTCTGCCAGTTATTTTTCTCAAACATGGTTAAGATCCAGTTACTCTTTTGCTTAAGAATCTTCCATGATCTCCCACCCATCTACAAGCATAAAGACAAGACTCATCACAAGAGGTTCCCTCCTATCCTTGCAGCTCTTAAATTTGGAGACAAAGTGAAATCCCAAAGTAGAGCCAAGTGTTCTCTAGAGCTGCAAGTGTACTGATTCTTGCCCTCAGATCCTAGGTGACAATAATCAGAGTGTCAAGTGTAAATAGTAAATAAAATCTTTCATTTAGCCCACACCCATCCTACAGAGTTTGGTACTCAGAGAAATGTGGGCTACTCAGAGCGAGGGGCTCAGAGTTTTCTTTCTTTATAACCCACGCCTATCTCTTTGGAAAAACAAGTCTGGGACAGTTTAGAAAAAAGTTTGATAACTGGAAATAGAAAAAGCAGGATCAAAAGGAAAGGGAAATGCAAATATTCTAGGTCTTTAGGTCTTTATGCTTCAGAATTGACTCTGGATTTCCTGGTAGGCAGGCAAAAAGGGAAGCAGGGTATATTACTTGAATTTTATTGATAGAAAAAAGGAAACTTGTCATTTCTTGAAAAAGCAAAATATTTTATGTTACTGTTTTTATCTTTCTTCATTGCTTCTTTATTTATAAAATTAGTCCATTTTTCTTACAAAAAACTTAAGTAATACAAACAACTATACAATAAAAAGTGTATGCCCCCTTACCTATATCTCCAATCTCCTTCTCCAGAAGTAAACCTTAAGCCCTGAGACTACCTATTTATTTCTAGAGGCTTTTTGTTTTGTTTTGGTTTTTTGGTTTGGGGTTTTTTTGGATGGTTTTTTGGTGGGTTTTTTGTTTTTTGCCATTAGAAGTACTTACACAGTTTTCATAGAATGTGGATTTTGCTTGCTTGTTTAAAATATATATATATATATATATATATATATCAAATTGACTATATTCTTTTATAACTTGCATTTTCACTTCACAGTGTACCCGGGCCATCCTTCTATATCTATATCTATATCTATATCTATGTCTATATCTATATCTGTATCTGTATCTCTGTCTATATATCTCTTTCATTTTAATGACCATGATATTCCATTATATGGAGGTAGCATAATTTATTTAACTATTCCCTTATTTAAATTATTTCAGATTTTATAGTCTTACAATGGGCATCCTTGTATGTACACTTTTGTGAAGGTATGAGTATTTCCATGGGAAATATTTGTAGAAGTGGAACTGAGGGTTCACATGGCTCATACATTTCAAATTTTGATGAATTGTGATGAAATTTTGCCCTGGGTATTAACTCCAGGGATCCAGATTGTGAGCAAAGCCTTTGGAGAGTTATAAGATGAGTAGATACTCTTTGAGAAATTCTTGCTGGAATGAAATTGATAATTAAGGATGGTAAATATTCATGGAAGTTACAGAAAAGTGATAATAAGAACGCTGTCAGTGGCCTTCCTACCTACCCCTGCCTTTTCTCCCTATCCCTACCACCTCCCTACCCTTTCCCATTTTATTGCTGTATTTCTCTCTATTTACTAATATTGTATTGATGTTATAATAAAAATTCAATTAATAAAGATTTAGTGTCTTCAAAAAGACTGCAATGATACAATTTCACCAACAGGGTTTGAATGTGCCCATTCCCCATTCACTTGCCAACACTGGATTTTATCGACCTTTTTCATTTTCTGGCACAAACTGCTAAATGGAATTTCTCCTGGCAAGGTTAATATATTTTAAGCTAGAAAGGGGACCAATGAGACGATTTCACTTCTCTTGTTCTGGGGCGGTGGTTTTCGGGCTGTTCTCTGTGAAGCCCCAGGAATTCTCAGGGGCTAGCAGGGGGGCAGTGCAAAGGACAAAACTTCCACCCTCTTAACCAGGGCAACTGAGGTTTTTATCTGTTTCACATTTTCAGCTTTGGGATGAGATTTTATTTGAAGATAAGATTGTGTTGCTGTAAACAAGTTTGCAAACCACAGACCTGGGCCTTGTTTCTTTTTTTTTTTTTCTTTTCTTTTTTGGGGGGGCCTTGTTTCTTATTGAACCATTAGTAGCTTGAAGAGGAATTGAAAACATATCCCTTCCAGGCAAAGAAGAAGGGATGTTAAACAGTGAATATCCAGATGTAGCCAAAATATTCTCATTTATACATTATGTGTGTGTGCACACATGTGTCTGCTAATGGCCTTGTTTATGCTCAGCCTCACCCTATTAATACCCAATTGTTATCTTGCAACCAATCCTATAACACCATTTCTTTCAAGACTTGGATTAAAATCCCCTTTCTCTAAATACGCACACACACGGCAAAACACACACACACACACACACACAAATAGCAACAACAAACTACTCCACCACACAAAGAATTCCTGAGAGGAGTCCAATTTACAACTGATAACATACTGGGGAAGTCAGAGAAAGAGAGGTTTGAGTTGCAAGGATACAAACAATTTCAAGATGGCATGGTGAGCATCTTGTGGCCTTTCATGACCTAATACCAGCTCCTCTTGATCTCATTGGCTCCTCTCTTCACTCTTCCCATTTTTTACTTTCACCCACTACCCCCTGGATTGAACCAAGAACTTCAAAATAATTTCCTCTATTAAGCACTGCAATTCAACTCTTTCCAGCTTTTACTCTCCACCTCACATGGCCAGCCTCTTCATAGTGTTCATCTTCTCAAAGGGGCTTTCCATTTTGTAGAATCAATCCTCTCTAGGAGGAGTTTTTTTTGTTTTTTTTTTTTTAAACAAAACAGTAGCAATAGGAATATTGTTTTTCTTCCTCTATATCCCTGCTATTTCTTCCTTACTGAAACACTGTCATTGTATTTCTTTTGTCCTCTTATTATTTTATATATCTGGACCTTCCAACCAACTGGTAAGCAGCCCAAGGACAAGAACTCTGCCTTTTTGTAGCTTTTTAAGTGCCCAGTCTCTGGCATATACCTCACAAATACATAATGAATAAAGCAACACTAATGTACAATTAAAAGAAGAGTAAATGATAAATGAATGTAAGAAGACCCTTAGATATTTTGTAAGATGTGGTAGATACCTCCTTGCAAATGCTGTAAAATCAGTAATTCTTAGAAGTTCAGTTCAAACATTCAGACATATCTTCAAGTTATATTTGTATTTTAGGAGATCCATAATGTAAGGTTATCCTACTCAAAATATTCACTACTTCACATTTCTTTTTTATGCTGGCCTTTACTCCTCTCAAGTTTCTTTCCTACTTTTCCTATGAGCTAGATATTATTTTTGTTTATTCCCTTCCCACCTGGCCAGATAGGAAGGAAGCAGAGATGATTATCAATACAATATATCCTCTTGCTGGGATCCTAAGGAGAAAAAATACTATATAAAGTAGCATGCTATGTAAACCAAAGCTTAAAATATCCTTTAGTGAACTATTATAAAATATCACTTGAAATTCCTACAGGATCTTCAGCCTGCTATGTTTAATTCCTAAATCTCATGTTATTAAAAGAAGTCTGTTTGCTCTTTTACCTACACTCACATTATATAATTTTTTTTTTCATCAAAACTGGCTTAGTCTGGAGTGAGGAAGCAGGAATATATGACAAGTTAGACTTTCTGATATTTGACCCTTTGCTATAAATTTAAGCCCATGAATAGCTCAAAGCTCAGAAACCAGGTCTAATCCCTTCCATTGTGGAGATTATATGTATATAATAAATATATACATGAATTCTGTCATACTGACAAACAGAATAAAAGAGAGTCTATGCTTTCTGTAGAAAATAAAATAAATTTTATTGGATAATAAAATTTGATAACCTACAAGAAGTGGAGACATTCCTAGAAACATAGGCCCTACCAAGACTGAATCAGGAAGAAATAGAAAATCTGAACAAATGAATGAGCAAGGATATTGAATACATAATCAAATTTTATTTTCCACAGAAAGCATAGACTCTGTTTTCTTCTGTCTGTATGACAGAATTTTTGCCAAACCATTCAATTGAAAAAAGGCTCTCCCAACTCTATGCTGCCTACAAAAGACTCACTTCAGATTTGAGGACACACATATGCTCAAAGTGAAGGAATAGAAAAGATAGTCCAAGTAAGTGGATATCAAAAGAAAGCAGGGGGAACTGTATTTATATCAGACAAAAGAAACTTCAAGACAAAAAAGATCATTATGTCATGATAAAGGGGTCAATTCATCAAGAAAATATAACAACTGTAAATATATACACACCCAACATTGGAGCACCTAAATATATTAAGCAAGTAAAAACAGATCTGAAGGGAGAAATTGACAACATGGTAATAGTAAAGGACTACCCCACTTTCAGCAATAGATAAACCATCCAGACAAAAGCAACAAGGAAACATTGGTCTTGAATCATACGTTAGACCAAATGGGCTTAACAGACACTTATAGAACATTCCATCCAACAGCAGCAGAGTACAAATTCTTCTCAAGTGCACATGGAACATTCTCCAGGACAAATTACACGTTAGGCCACAAAACAAGTCTTGGCAAATTTCAGAAGATTGAAACTATACCAAGTATCTTTTCCAACCACAATGGTATGAAACCAGAAATAAAAAACAAAAAGAAAGCTGGAGCATTTACAAACATGTGGAAACTAAACAACCACTCCTGAACAACAAATAGGTCAAAGAAGAAATCAAAAGAGAAATAAAAAAAAAAAATCTCCAAACAAACGAAAATAGAAATATAACACCTGAAAATCTATGGATGCTGCAAAAGCATTTCTGAGAAGGAATTTTGTAGTGGTAAATGCATCTATTAAGAAAATAAAAACATCTCAAATAAACAACCTAACTTTACACCTCAAGGAACCAGAGAAAGAAGAAACAAACTAAGCCCAAAGTTAGCAGGAGGAAGGAAATGATAAAGATCAGAGCAGAAATAAATGAAATAAAGACCAGAAAAACAATAGAAAAGATCAATGAAACTAAGAGCTGTGTTTTTGAAAAGATAAACAAAAGTGACAAACCTTTAGCTAGACTAAGAAAAGAGAGAAGTTTCAAAGAAATAAAATTAGAAAGAGGTGACATTACAACTAATACCAAAGAAATACATAGACTCATAAGAGACTACTATGAACAATTATATGACAACAAATTAGATAACCTCCAAGAAACAGGTACATTCCTAGAAACATACAACCTACTGAGACTGAATCAGGAAGAAATAGAAAATCTGAAAAAACAAATAACAAGTAGGGATATTGAATACATAATCAAAAACCCTCCAACACAGAAAAGTCCAGGACCAGATGGCTTCACTGGTAAATTCTACCAAACATTTGAAGAAGAAATAACACCAATGTTTCTCAAACTCTTCCAAAAAAATTGAAGAGGAGGGAATATCTCCAAACTCATTTTACAAGGCCAGCATTACTATGACACCAAAGCCAGATAAGGACACCATGAGAAAAGTGTAGACTAAAATCTCTGATGAATATAGTTGCAAAAATTCTCAACAAAATATTAGCAAACTGAATTTAACAACATATTAAAAGAATCACACACTATTACCAAGTGGGATTTATCCCTGGGATGCAAGAATGGTTCAATATACACAAATCACTAAATGTAATACACTACATTAATAAAATGAAGTATAAAAATCATATGATCATCTCAATAGATGCAGAAAAAGCATCTGACAAAATACAACATCCATTCATGATAAAAACTTTCAACAAATTGGGCATAAAAAGAACACAACCCAACATACTACCCAAAGCCATCTATAGATTCAATGCAATCTATATCAATATTCAAATAGCATTTTTCATAGAAATAGAAAGAACAATCCTAGAATTTCTGTGGAACCACATAAGACCCCAAATAGCCAAAGCAATTCTGAGAAAGAACAAAACTGAAGACATCACACCTTCTGTTTTTAAACTATTCTACAAAGATACAGTAATTAAAACAGCTTGGTACTGGCTTAAAAATAGACATGATACATAGACTGATGGAACAGAATGGAGAGCCCAGAAATAACCTACATATCTGGTCAACTAATATTTGACAAGGGAGTCAAGAATACTTAATGGGGAAAGGGTACTCTCTTCAACAAATGGGGTTGCAAAAACTAGATAACCACATGAGGAAAAATGAAATTGGACTTTGATTTTACACCACTCATAAAAATTAACTTGAAATGGATTAAAGACTTAATCATAAAACCTGATACCATAAAACTCCTAGAAGAAAACACAGGGAAGAAGCTCCCTGACATTGGTCTTAGCAATGATTTTCTGGATATGACACCAAAAGATCAAGCAATAAAAGCAAAAATTGACAAGTGAGACTACGTCAAATGAAAAAGCTTCTGCACAGCAAAAGCAACAATCAACAAAATGAAAAGGCAACTTACTGAATAGAAGAAAATATTTGTAAACTATAGACCAGATAAGGGGTTAATATCCAAAATATATAAAGAACATGTACAACTTAACAACAACAATGATAAAAAACAAACAAGCAATCTGATTAAAAATGGGTAGAGGAAAAAAAATGAGCAGAGGACCTGAATAGACATTTTTCCAAAGAAGACATGCAGATGGCCAACATGTACACAGAAGGATGTTTAACATCACTCATCATCAGGGAAATACAAATCAAAACCACAATGAGCTATCACCCCATACTTATTAGAACAGCTATTACCAAGAAATCAAGAGTAATAAGTGTTGGCAAAGATGCAGAGAAAAAGGAACCTTTGTGTACTGTTGGTAGAAATGTAAATCAGTGCACCCACTATGGAAAACAGCATGGAGATTCCTCAAAAAATTAAAATTAGGACTACCATATGATTCAGAAACTCCATTTCTGGGTATATACCCAAAGGAAATGAAAACAGGTTATTGAAAAGATATCTGCACTCTTATGTTTATTGCAGCATTATTCACAATAGTCAAGATATGCAAACAACCTAAGCGTCCATCAACAGATGAATGGATAAAGAAGATGCAGTGGGCACACACACACACACCGCACGTGCACACACACACACCACACACACACAAACACACACACACAAACACACAGGAATATTATTCAGCCATGAGAAAGAAGGAAATTCTGCCATTATGGACCTTAATTAAGGGCATTATGCTAAGTGAGATAAGTCAGACAGAGAAAGACAAATGCTGTATGATATCACTTACATGTGGAATCTAGAAAAAGCTGAACTTATAAAAACAGAGTAGAATGGTGGTTACCAGGGGCTGGGGATGGGGGATCTGGAGAGATGCTGTTTAATGGTACAAGTTTGCAACTAGTAGATATATAAGTTCTGGGGATCTAATGCACAGCATAGTGATTATTGCAACAATACTATACTGTAAACCTCATAGTTGCTAAGAGAATGGATCTCAATTGTTCTCACCACAAAAAAAGAAATTATAATTATGTGAAGTGATGGAAGTGTTAACTAATGCTATGGTAATAATCACATTGTAGCATATAATGTATCAATGTAATATATAATGTATAATGTTTAAAAAATAAAGTTGCGGGGCGCCTGGGTGGCTCAGACGGTTAAGCGTCTGCCTTCGGCTCAGGTCATGATCCCAGGGTCCTGGGATCGAGTCCCGCATCGGGCTCCCGGCTCCTTGGGAGCCTGCTTCTCCCTCTGCTTCTCTCTCTCTCTCTCTCTCTGTCTCTTATGAATAAATAAATAAAATCTTTAAAAATAAAAAATAAAAAAATAAAAAAAATAAAGTTGCTATAATTCAGCAAACTTATTTGGTATCATGTATATAACACAGAGAATGATCACAACCAGATGTTTTACAGGTAAAATATTATGCAGTCACTTCCAAATCTAGTGACAAAGGTTGACCTGCTCACTTGCTGACATTCAGCTCTTATCTGCTAACATTTCAGCAGTCCAGCCCAAGTCAATTACAGCAGAAAAAAAAGTTTCATAAACCGAAAACAACACACAAAAGAAAAGCCATGTTCATAAACAAGATGTGTGGGCCAAATGAGTTATTTCATTTTAAGCACTTACGTTTTCTGTGGTTCTCACAATAAATGTGACCAATAAAAAGATTGCAGATGTAAGCAGGGTAATTTAAGATGGGGCTGGAGTTGGCCACACCCAGGTTTGAATTCTGATTCTACCACTAAGCAACTGGGACCTTGGAAAAGTTGCTTAACTCCCTTAGGTCTGTTTGCTCAGCTCTAAATCTCTGGTAACAATACCTTTCTCATATTGCTAGTGTGAGGACAAAATGGAAACTGTGTGCTTAATAAGTGGTAGCTGTTTTATTGTAATTATTGTCACAGAAATTTTGCTCGTAGCACTTTGCCATCCTAAATTAATTTTTGTATTCGTATTTCTTTTTTGAGCTTCTTCAAAAATACTTTTACATGCATCATTTTATTTGAATCTCATAACTATACGTGAGATAGAAGAGGCATGATTAACCTCACTAGAAAACCAAGATCAATGCTTTGCCTCAGTCATCCAGCATCTGATAAAGTTGGGACAAGAATCCACGTCTTATCCTTATCTTCAAGAGCAATCCTCCAATCTGGTCTCACAGCAACAGGAGGGAGCTTTTAAAAGCACCACTTGATCATGACACCCCCTGCCTTCTTGTCCCTTTCCCCTCTCCTTCTTCTCTTCCCCGCCTAGCCCAACCCCCTTTCTCTCCCTCTCCTTTGAAGTTTCTAGTTTGGGACTGGTCCAGGAAAAAAAAAAGTCCTGACTTTAGCTCAACGGGGTGAATCTCCACATAGGACAAGAAAACCTACAGTCCTGGGACCTCGGTCCAGAGAAACACCAGAAAGAAGGAAAGAACAGGTGAACAACAACCGAACTGAACTCTAAGTGAATACTTACCAGCTCTCTCTGGCCTCCTTCCTTCTACTTAACTCTCATTCTGCTCTGAAAATGTCACAGGGCCTTCCCCTTAAAATGCCTCTGCCAGTAAACAGAAAGCAAAATAGCAGGAGGAAATTCTTTGGGCAAAAACATTTATATTCATTTTCTTGTCAAAAATGTTGTGGGCAGGAAGTATGAGAAGAAAATACAGAAATACCTGAGGCATTGCAAGTATGCATCTAATATCCTAATATAAATTTGCAGTAGGTCAATGATGTCTCAACATTTTCAGAGTTGGAACATTATCCTTTATGAGATTCATACTGTTTTAAAAATTAAATTCAATTAAATCAATTTGAATAAACCTGACCCCTCTTTAGCTGATGTTACAAGACCACCACTGCTTTATACTGAGATGAAAAAACTTGAAGTTTTCAAAGTAGCATAGTTGTGATTCAGGCATTATGAGGTTGGCATTTATCAGGTCACTTTTATCCACAGAGGAAGCAGGTCGGCATCTGTATTATGTGATACATGGCTATGTTGAGGGGACAATTGCCCCTCAAAACCCATTTCTCCCTCTCCTCCTAACTGTCACTAATGCCTTCAATTTCATGATTCAAGGTTAATTTTTTTAGGGAAGCAATATTGTTTAGTACCACCTTTATCAAAACAAAGATATAAACACTTATAAAATGTGTTGCTATTTTATGTGCCACTAAGAAAGAAAAAAAACCAATGCCAATTATAATAAATACCATTAGTGTAAGAGGCATCCCAATTTCAGAGACACTGGACTATGAAAAATGTGTGTGTTAAACTCTAGAAAATGCAGTAATTAAGAGCACGGACCTTAATATCAAATACATCTGGATGGACATAGTGATTCTGCCATTTGATAGATGGGTTGCCTTGGGGAACCCAAGTTACTTATCTGAACTTCTACCTTCTCCTCCATGAAATTAAAATATTAATATACACCTCCTTAGTTATCAAGAATTACCTAAAGTGAGGTATAAAAATATGCTTAGTGCAGAGCCCAGCCCTTAGTTAGGGATCCAAAATGAAAACTACGGTAATTACAATAGGGGAGAAGAGCATATTAAGTCCCCAGTGCTCAGGATTCCTTACTTCCAATGAGCTTGTGAGATTTGAGATAAAACAGATCTCCATAGGTCGAGGTATTTGACAAGGGGTTTGTTTGTGGAAGAGGAGATAAGACCAGAACTGGGAAACTGCCTGGGGAGGGAAGGCCTGGGGGTGGGGGAGAGCTGAATGTAGCAGAAGAGGGCAGAGGACACCAAAACCAAGCACTATTACCTCTTCAAACTTTTGAGCAGGATCACTTCTGGGTTCAGTTCAATTCTAACATCAAGAATACACTCCTATCCCCCCTCCAAAAAAAGAATACACTCATACCCTTAAAAACAATATGTTAAGCAAAAGAAGCCGGTCACAACCAAATGTTACACAATTCCATTTATATTAAATGTCCACAATAGGCAAATCCATAGAGACAGAGAGTAAATTAGTGGTTGCCAGTGGCTGAGGGGAGGGGAAATGGGAAGTGGCAGCTAAAGAGTAGGGGCTTTTTTAGGGTAATACAATTAGATTGTAAAGATGGTTGTGCAACTCTGTGTATATACTAAGAACCAATGAATAGCACCCTTTATTTATTTTTTATCTGAGAGAGAGAATGAGTCGGGGGAGGCGGGGGAGAGAGAGGGAGAAGGGGAAGCAGGTGCAGGGGGTTGGGGCAGAGGGAGAGGGAGAAGATGAGTCCCTGCTGAGCAGGGAGCCCAATGCAGGGCTCGAGCCCAGGACCCTGAGATCATGACCCGAGCCGAAGGCAGATGTTTAACCAACTGAACCACCCAGGCCCCCCTGAATAGTAGTACACTTTAAATGGGTAGATTTTATGGTATGTGATTTACACCTCAATAAAGATAAAAAAAAAAAAAGAATAGATTCTCTTGTCCTGCTATTTTGAAGTCTAGAACGAAACTTTTAAAGAATTCACTTTACTTTCTAAAACGATAAAAACAACTGAGACACATTTAGAGAAATAAATGTATCAACTTTACCTTAAATTACACGAAAGTTGCTAAAATTTCACAAAGTTCACTTAAGGTTTTCACTTTATTTTCATCCAAGACATACAAAAATGGCCAATTCAAACACAGTCTTCAGTTTTGTGAACTTTAGAGGATTTAGTCACAGGGATAATGATTTAGCTCTATCATGAGCTGGCATGCATTGTATAGTGGGGATGCAAATGAATTTATATCCAGAGGTGATATTCAAAAGAGTTTAAAACTGGATAAGTCAGGCACTGAGTAAACAGAATGGATGCCAGCCAGAGGTCCCTGAGTTGCTAGAATTCGAAGGAGTTTGAGGATCCAGGAGGAAGGGCCAGGTAAATGGAAATGTATGGATTTAGGAATGAGGGTACTTTGAAGCTCCAGTTTTTAAAAAGTGATACAGAAGATTTCAATAGTTTAAAAACTGGCTAGAGCTGTTCCAGGGCATACCTGTCTACCTTATCTCTGGTATGCCATCAGAACACTCACCCAGCTCTCCAACTGCGGCCTTTAAGTGTAGAGATGATGTATGTCTTCTACTCTTGACATTTTACAGAGAAGAAAACCAAGGTTGAGGAAAGGTGAGTGGCTTGCCCACCATGCATGAATAGTCACAGAGTCAGGAGAATCTTCATCTCCAAAATCTCAATCCAGAACATACATGCTAGGGAAAAAAGGACAAATCATCCTCACATCAAATTAACTTGTCCATTTATATTTTTTCACCATTTCTAAAGCAGAGTTGCAATTTGTTTTCTAGTTGTGTGTACAGAGAAAGCATATATATATTCATTATGGGAAAACAAAGGGACAGTGAGTCCAGACTTCTGGGTAATTATTTTTAAATTATGTTAACGGAAAGCATCATGATATACATGTAGCATCTCCCAACAGAATCTGCACATCATAGCCAAAGCAAACTTGAAGAGAATAAATCAAAGGCATTTAAGATAAAATACAGAACTTTTGTCTTCATAGGTATTAGAAAGAAAAGACCAGAAAAGAAACAAGAAATGATAGACGAAAATGATCGTACTCACCTTAAGTGTGAGTTAAGTAATTGCCAATAGAATGCTACAGGACAACTTTTGGGATGTTTAGGGTTTTGTGAATATTGAGGGAGAGAGGAGTATATTCATTCATTCCTATTTTAATAATTACTGATATTGGAATGGCCCTTTACAGTTTTAGAAGTGCTTTCCAAATATAAATAAATAAATAAATATGCTTTCCTAAACATGTAGTAGAAGACTATTGACATAGGAAGTATTTTGCAATATACTGCTAAGTGGAAATATAGGCTATGAAAATAAGTATGCACAGTTAAAATGCTATTTTTTTGTATAAAAGAAAGTGTGTGCTGTATGTATACATGCATACATATAAAAAAGATTGAAAACATACTGAAATATTATCTGTTCTCCCTGGTTGGTACAATTATGGGTTCTTGTTTGGTGTTTTCCTTTGTCTTTCTGTTCTCCAGGTTTCTAGCAATGGACACATACACTTTTGTAATTAAGAAAAAAACTTGGGGCGCATGGGTGGCTCAGTGGGTTAAACATCTGCCTCGGGCTCAGGTCCTGATCCCAGGGTCCTGGGATTAAGCCCTGCATCAGGCTCCCTGTTCAGTGGGGAGCCTCCTTCTCCCTCTCCCCCTGCTGCTCCCCCTGCTTGTGCTCACACGCTCTCTCTCTCTCTCTGTCAAATAAATAAATAAAATCTTAAAAAAAAAAATAAAAGTGCTTCCATGTATATTTTATATTCATTGAGCCTCATAACAGTCATGCAACATATAACACCTCATTTTATATAAGAGGATATTGAGTCTCAGGGGTGTGTGGGTGGTGCAGTCGGTTAAGCCTCAGACTCTTTCTTTGGCTCAGGTCATGATCTCAGGATCTTGAGTTCAAGCTGCACGTTGGGCTCCACGCTGGGCGGGGAGTCTGCTTAAGACTCTATCTCCCTCTCCCTCTGCCCCTCCACTCCATTCTCTCCCTCTCTAAAATAAATAAATCTTAGGGGAAAAAAAGAGGATATTGAGTCTCAGAAGAACTAAGCAGACAGGTAGCAAGTACCAGAGCTTGGGTTTTCATCTAGGCCATTTGACTCTAAATCTTATGTTCTTTCCTCTACATTATAATGCTCAATTTTTTGAGTTGGCTCATGTGATGACTCACTGTGGCTCATTCTGGGCTATCTTTATGTTATCCTTGCTGTAGAGCACCATCCACTCATTTGTACCTGTTAGTCATCCTACGGAAAGTGGTTGTCCAATTAAAATGGAGCTGTTCTAGAAGTGGCAGCAATTGAAGCAATTAACTTCCCACAACGTATTTCTGCAGCTTTATTCATTTGAGTAGCCATTATTTCAAAGCAGTACACTGCACACAGCTCTTAGATCTTACACGCTTCCTGGACTCTCTCCTCCACTCTGTCCTCTTTATCTATATCCAATTTCCACTCCTATCAGTTTTTCAAGGTGTGTATTTTTCTGTGATCTTTTCCTTAAAAGCTATTTCTTGCTTCCTAATAGGCCCTGTTCTACTGTGAAAAAGGAAAGAGAACTGTGGGAAAGTAAAGCCATGGAGCTAAATGGGACCACAGACTCTGCTGGAAGCTCTGAAAATCTAGCCTATTACCCCATCACCTCACAACGAGCTCCAAAAGCTGCTGCTGATTTTCTGGGCATGGATAGAGTTCCCAATCAATTGAAAAGTCTTTGCCTTAGGATTTCCTGAATACTGTTTCATTCTTTGACTTTTCACACAAATTTTGCAGCATCAGGTAAATGTTCTGAACAAGTGACATTGTCCAGATTGGAAAAGTTCTATAACCCTTTTCAAGATACATAGAGAAGTTATGGATTAAGCTGAAATATTCTGGATTTTGTGTACCTTGCCAGATGAAACTCTACTTTCATCCTTCAGAGCTGAGCTGTGTTGTTTTGGGCCCAAGGATGATGGTTTTCAGGTGTTTCTTTCTTCATTCTGCTTTTTTAAAACACTGCATATCTTCAGCCAGAGGAGAAGTTGCTGATGTCTAAGTAATGTGACCCACATTACTCGACCCTCGACCTCAGAGGCAGCTCACAGACACCTTGAGTAGGACTCAGCACTTCCAGACTCAACAAGGACAAATTTAACTTCCCAAGACATTATTGTAGATTTCATGGAGCAATGCATGAAAGGGTTATAATCAAGTACCACATGGCAAACTTTAATAGAAGCTCCTATTAAACATCTCAGTTCTCCCCCTCCCCAAAAGTTCCCCTTGGCAATCTCTTCTCCCTTTAATCTTTTCCTCACATAATCTCTAAATTTTCCCTGGTTCTAGATTTCACAGCATTGTCTCTTGTTCCTGCCCTCCCCCTCTACTTCCTGCAAAAAAATAATAAAAATTTTCTTTTTTTTTTAAAGATTTTATTTATTTATTTGAGACAGAGAGAATGAGAGAGAGAGAGCACATGAGAGGGGGGAGGGTCAGAGGGAGAAGCAGGCTCCCTGCCGAGCAGGGAGCCCGATGCAGGACTCGATCCAGGGACTCCAGGATCATGACCTGAGCCGAAAGCAGTCGCTTAACCAACTGAGCCACCCAGGCGCCCAAAATTTTCTAATGCAGAACAATTTTAGTGAACTCTCTTAATCTTGCACCCTCACATCCATCACTTTGTTCACCAAACAAAGAACTTTCTTTGGAATCAGTTGGGTATTATAAATTGCAAGTAATTTTTCTCTGCCACAAATAATTTTTCTCTTGTCAAGTGTTGGTCATCACTAATTTTTAGGGAAATGCAACTCAAAACTGCAATATTACCTCACGCTCATAAGAATGGCGATCTTGACCTTGTATCCAAGTTAACTGTTCCCTTGGTATATGTTTAATACCCTGTACATATCTTTGATTTAAACCCTTAGCACATGCGGCTCGGTCAGTTCGTGGCTGAGGTTGAGAACACGTTGATGGAAGAGAAATCCATTGATCGGAGGATCTGCAAGACCGTGAGGTTCTTGATCTGTGCAGGGTATTAATGTCTGAGAGCTGCCTATTCCAGGATTTCTCTAGAGGCTGGCAAGAGTCCTGAATGCGTTGTCATTTCTGTCTTGCCGGTCTAACAGGGTTGGGAAGGTCCGAGCCTTAGGACCCACTTTTCCTTTCTTACCCAATGTTTTCCTGCCAGAACACCGTGGGTTGTTAATTGCCTTGAGTTGGAAAACGGTTTGCATTTACAACTGTAAATTTATTCATCCTTTTAATTTATGTAAGGTTTTTGTATACAATTCTCAATTCTTTAAGAGATGACAACAAATTTTGGTTTTCTACTGTCATGTGAGAACATTAGGCCCCAGCAACGCGTCATCGTGTGAGGAAATAAAAGTGCTGCAGTAAAAAAAAAAAAAAAAAAAAAAAAGGGAGCAAAAAAAAAAAAAAAAAAAAAAAGAATGGCTATCATCAAAAAGACAAGAAATAACAGATGCTGGCGAGGATGTGGAGAAAAGAGAACTTTTGTGCACTGTTGGTGGGAATATAGATTGGTACAGCCATTAAGAAAAACAATAAGCGGGCGCCTGGGTGGCTCAGTCGGTTAAGCGGCTGCCTTCAGCCCAGGTCATGATCCCAGAGTCCTGGGATCGAGTCCCACATCGGGCTCCTTGCTCGGCAGGGAACCTGCTTCTCCCTCTCTCTCCCTCTGCTTGTGCTCTCTCTGTCAAATAAATAAAATCTTTAAAAAAAAAAAATAAGCATGTTCCTCAAAAAAATTAAAAATTTGGGGAGGGGGAGGATGAGTGAAATAAGTGAAGGGGATTAAGAGGTAAAATTTCCAGTTATAAAATAAATAATATGGAGACAAAAAGCCTAGTATAGGGAATATAGTCAATAATATTGTAATAATGTTTTATGGTGACAGATGGTAACTATACTTATCATGGTGAGCACAGCTTAATGTGTATGGAACTGTTAAGTCACTATGTTGTACACCTGAAATTAATATAACATGGTATGTCAACAATAAAAATTTTTCTTAAAAATTAAAAATGGAACCCTCAAATGACCCAGCAATTCTACTTCTGAGTATATATCCAAAGAAAATGAAATCAGTAACTCAAAGAATTATCTGCACTCCACACCCCCCACCATGTTCACTGCAACATTATTGATAATAGCCAAGATATGGAAAAAATCTAAGTGCCCATCAACAGATGAATGGTTAGAAAAAAAATTGTAGTATATATACACAATGGAAAACTATTAAGCTATTTTTAAAAAAGAAGAAAATCTTGCAATAACATGGAGGAAACTTGAGGGCATTATGCTAGCTGAAATAAGTTAGAAAAAGACAAATACTGTATGATCTCACATATATGTGGAATACCCCGAGTTCCCTGTCTCTATGAATGGCTCCATTATCCACTCAGTTGCCTGAGCCAGAAAACTGAATAGCATCCTTGACACTCCCTCTTCCATACCCAACACCCAACCCTTCAATCATCAGGCCCAGTGAAAACTAATTCCCCATTACCTCTGGCCACATCTCACTACACATCCCTGAACTTGGGAACCCCCATGTCTTAGAACACTCTAATAGCCTTCTCCTCTGGTTCCCCACTCTGTTCCTCTTCATTCCATTCTCCACCCTACAGCCAGAGTGGCTTTTAAAAACAGAAATCTGATTGTTTTACCCTGCTGTTTCCCATGGCTCTTAAGTTAAAATCTATACTCCTTAAGATAGCTTCCAAGGTTTCTCTAATTTGCACTCTACACCCCAGAGTTAATACATTTTTTTTTCCAATTCTTCAAGAGAGCCATGGTCTCTCTCACTCACAGGCTTTTACATATTCAAGTCCCATTTCCTGAACATTCCTACTTCCTTACTTTTGCTTTGCTAACATTCAGAAGCTTTTCTTGACTCCCTCCCCCTCCCCCCACACACACCTAGTTATCATAATGCACACTAATTACTTATTGCCTGTCTTTCCACTAGACTACACAGTCCATGAGGCAGGTACATGCCTATTTTTACAGTTCTATTCCAGCACCTAGCACACTGCTTTGCATATAGGAGAAGTTCCACAGATATTTCTAGTATAATGAATAAAAAATTAAATATTGCTTTGCACTAGCAGCAATATCAGTATCGTAAGCCTACTTTATCTGCACGCAGTGTAAGCTAATTACTCAATCCAGAAAAAGTATTCTAATTCTGTTTTCTTTTTATAAACCTATCTTTAAGCAGTGGAACTCTTTTTTCAAATAAAATATGTGTTAGAGCCCAATTTATATAAAATGGACAAAAACAGAGCTGCTCATATTGAAACTGGGGTGGCAAGCTCCATCTACTTAGCTCTCTTGATCCTGAGGGATTTCCAAGGAACCCATTAGGACACTCAGAACTTAGTTTGAGATCCAACCGATCCCACTGCAAAGAGGCGGAAACATTGTT
This sequence comes from Neomonachus schauinslandi, assembly GCF_002201575.2. Lineage (NCBI taxonomy): Eukaryota > Metazoa > Chordata > Mammalia > Carnivora > Phocidae > Neomonachus > Neomonachus schauinslandi. The sequence continues at coordinate 58,514,068 of NC_058412.1, forward strand.
ATCACCTAAGACTTTGTTTTTTAAAATCTTCTGAGAAGTCTCCATTAATAGGGGGAGGTGCTTATCTAAAGAAATAAGGAACCTAACAAGAGACCCTCAAGTAACTCTATTTCACCTTTCCTGATAATGCTTTTCTAACCTGCAATGAAAGAGTAAAGTACTCTTTCAAAGATTTAGAGGCTCAAAGTACTTCAGGGCACAGACTGAACACATTTTACCATGAACCTTGACATCTGAGGGGTGGTTCAGAGTGAGTTAAAGCATAAGAGGATTTATCCTGATGCCGTCTTTGCTTTGGTTGGAGCCTGAAGTCAATGACGCGAATAAAGTTCTAATCCTCATGCTGTTGTCCTTTTCCTTATGTTGCTGATACTCAGCACTGAAGTCTAGGATTCTTTTCATTAGAATTTTTCTCTCATGAATACTGTTTTCTGCCAAAGGGAACAAACTTCCTCCAGACAGAACAGTGTTTAGAAAAGCACAAGAAAAACATTTGTCAATAGGAAATCACACAATGAAATGTCTCGTGGGCAGATGAGCCACAGTTTGAATGGGTTGAGAGGAAAGTCTAGCTGAGGCCCCCACAATACACTGGGTAAAGCTGTGGCACACCCTAATATCACAGGGCCACGAACACTTAACGTACCAGTGGAAGCCTTGGCCTTAAAACCAGCAAGAGAGAATTTCCTCTAGATATCTTGGGGGGAAAATGGGACCACTTCCATGCTTATAAATACTGTTTCTTTTGGCTGGAGGCAAAACTCGAAGTATGAATAAAATTCCGAATATTTTAATGAGTATATGATTGGGAAGCATATGATTGCAAAGCATGGAACAGCCTCTATTAGACAAAAGCATGATAAAAAATTTATTACTTTCACTGACTATAACATTAAGAAGGAATCAAGAAACAATCTATGTAATAGTGGTTAAGTTTAGGAGCTAGTGTCATTGGAAAGAGGCTACATCGAACTTTATGTTTAGCACATTGTTGGCAATAAACTCAACATAATTGGACTATAAGAATTTATTCTTGGCTGAGGCAGATGAGGCAAATAGATCATTTTCTTAATAGCACAGTCGAAGCGTAAGTACTTATGAGATGTTCAATTTAGTTCCTAGCTCAAGAGCTTACAATCCAGCTTTAGTCTCAGGAACAGGCAGGTAAATGAAGCACTGTAGAGAGTATGGTGGGCATAGCAATAGTGGTAAGGACAGCATAGGAGAGGAACACCTACCCTGGGAAGGGTCTCAGGGGAGGCTTCTACAGGAGTTGAGACCTGGGCTGAGTCTTGAAGGATAAGTAAGATAGAAGGGAGGGGAAAGGAGAAAGGACAGCAAGGATGGAAAGGGGGAGGAGTTCCAGATGAAGAAACCAGCATGCACACAGAAAAAGAAAGTGTTGTTTGTTTAGTAGTGTCTGTGGTTAGAACACAGAGTGTTTGTGGGGGTGGCAAGAGATTGGCTAGAAAAGTAGGCAGGGCGGGATGCCTCGGTGGCTCAGTCAGTTAAGTGCCTGCCTTCAGCTCAGGTCATGATCCCAGGGCCCTGGGATCAAGCTCCCCATCGGGCTACTTGCTCAGTGGGGAGCCTGCTTCTCCCTCTGCCTGCCGCTCGCCCTGCTTGTGCTCTCTCTGAGAAATAAATAAATAAAAATCTTTAAGAAAGAAAAAAAAGTAGGTAGGGCCAAGGCCATGAAGGACAGGAAAGTAGCAAGCTAAGGAATATAAACATCAGTCTTTAAGGTTACAAGGAGCCATTAAGGTAAATAAGCAGAGAAATAACATGATAGGTGATTTGGAAAATAATTTATCAGTAGCAGCATGGGGTCAGAGCATAATTTTTAAAAAGTTAAAAACGTGAGACTTACATTAATATAGAATGGACACTGGTCAAAGATTTTAACTCATTAAATAATAAGGGAACCAGTAATTTAGTTAAGCTGGTTCCAAGAGACTTGAGGAATGGGGGGTTTATAGAGGCCATCAGGAGAGAAATCAAAATTAGCTTTTTATTCTTTTAAGTCAAAGACGCTGATCTGGTTAGTGTTAGAGCAATAAAATCTTGGGATTACCTCTTCTATGGGACAGAACTGTTTGCATCTCTACCAGGCAAAAATCTGCAAGTTAACATGTAACTGCAGTGTGAGCCCTTAATTTATAAATTCCAATAATAATAAAAAACTATAATGTGGTACACTCCCCAATGAAATAATTACTGGGTAGACCTATTTTTTTACTTATTTAAAAAAAATTTTTTTTTTTAAGCAGTCTCCATGCCCACAACAGGGCCTGAACTCAGGACCCTGAGATCAACACCTGAGGCCAGAGTCGGATGCTTAACCCACTGAGTCACCCAGGTGCCCCCTACTGGGTAGACCAGTTAAACAAGACTTCACCATCACATTGAAAAGACCTACTGCACTGTCTTGAGTCTAGTCTAGAGAGTGTTAATATGAAGGGATAATCAGCTTATAAAGGGGATTTCCAACACGGGGGCCTTGTTGCAAAAGACCAGACCAGAGATACAGACAAGAGAATTGTTTGCATACAGGTAGTAGAGTACACATGCACATTTTACTTATGCAAATCCAACTATATACCTTAGGGAAAACAAAAAGAATAAAGAAAATCAATAATTAAAATGACAGAAGGATTTTCCCACCATTCCCGTCATACAGTATATGTCCCAAAACCAACATGATAAGAGAGGCAGAACTCTTAGCACGTTTCAGGTTCCCTGGACTGAACAGTCCCCTACACTGAGTGTTGGTATCTTACACACTATACCTGTTTTTTAAAGTAATCTCTACACCAGACATGGGGCTCAAACTCATGACCCTGAGATCAAGAGTCAGATGCTCTACAAACTGAGCCAGCCAGGTGTCCCTATACCTTTTTTTTTTTTTTTTTACATTTATGGTCCTAAACCCAAGTTGAGTTCTTAGCTGAAACTCAATAACCTCTTCCAAAGCTGGAGGAAAAACTAACTGGACTTACGGGAGATGGTGCTATACTGTGCTCATGCACTATTCAAAGGATTTCAAAGGGTAAATTATATTATACTTGACTTTAGAATCTCCCTCTCCACCCCCTCCCCCAAACTCCCTGTTTCAAAACGTGACCCCACTATAGGTAAAGCGAAGCATTTCAACTATGTCCCCAAACAAACTGGAAAAGGTGAAAGGATAGAGATTCTAGGACATAACCCCAGAGAACACTGACATCTAAGCAGGGCCCAGGGGACAGAAGTTCTTGAAGGAATCTGAGGAGAACTGGCCAGCAAGGTAAGGTGAAGGAAAATTAGAAGAGGATGAAAGTTAAAGAAGTAGTTTGAAGAAAGGAATGGCCTGTAACTTCAAATAACCACTGGGTAAGATAAAGGCAAAAAAAAAAAGTCCATTTGATTTGGTGATAAGAAACCATTGGCCTGAGCACAGAGGGGTGGTAGGCGCAGAAGTCAGAATGTAGACAGTTAAAGGGTGAATAGAAGATAAGGAAGAAGAAACAGCAAGTATAGCTTCTCTCTTTTTTCCAAGAAGAGTGACCATAATGGAAGGAGACGATTTGAAGAGGGCCATTGCAGGCAATTGCTCAGGCTGTGTAATGGTCAATCCTAGGGGACCTTACTCACCATGTTGATTCTGTGAATGGTGCCAGGGACATGCAGTTCACAATAGGATATGGTGGCCTGGTTTTGGAAGGGACACTGGGTTGAGGAAGAGTTGTTTGTTCATTTGTTTAGTGTTAGAAATTTTTAACTTGTTTTATTGGGAGGAAAGAGTATTCAGAGAGGGGGAAGTTGGAGACAGGTGTGTGTGTGTGTGTGTGTGTGTGTGTGTGTGTGTGTGTGTGTGTGAAAGAGAGAGAGAGAAGGAAGGAGGGAGGATGATTGAGAACATGAGGTTTCTGATTAGGCAGGAGGGGGTTTAATCAGAACACACTGGAGTATTTAATCACAGTGAATCACACACTACTTATGGTGAAATGGAAGGAAAGGGTAGGAAAAGATAATTTGATGGTGATAAAATTTAGGGGTTTATCAGGAAGTTGGAGTGTATGTGTGTATGTGTAAGGTAAGAGAAAAATTCACTTATTGTAAATGGGGGAAGGGAATAACTTTTAGCCAAAAGATGAGGAAAAGAGCTTTAAGTTTAGAATAGCTACTGAAGATAATGAGAGAGCGGGAATTACTCAGGATCCCCCCAAATAAAGTGGTTTTGAGAGTCCGGCTGATATAGGAGACCAGGACTTTGTAGTGGGAATAACCCTTGACAGAGCTTAAAAACAAATCCTGATCTGGTAACAAGGACTAAATGATGGAACAATTCCATTTAAGCCTTTCTAGTGTGTGTGTGTGTGTGTGTGTGTGTGAGAGAGAGAGAGAGAGAGAGAGATAGGCAGGAGGGGGGCAGAGAGGGAGGGAGGGAAGAAGGGAGAAATGAGTGGGCTCTGTAATCTACTGAGAGGCAAAATAGTATAGAAAAAAATTACAGTCATTCATTATGTCCATAAGCAGACTCTTTAACAGTCAACCATAAAAGTAAAAGAGGCAATGTTACATAGACATCAAGTACCCAGAGCTACCCCTAGGATGCGTGGGGCCACAGTCAAATATATATTTTTTTGCCAGGTCCCTCTCTATATAAAAAACTTGATTTTAAAATTGCATTACAAAATTTATGGGCCAATCTAAGGAACAATGGTTTATAGATGAAGATTTAAAATAACTGACAGAAAAGATATAAAATATTTGTGTATTGTCCAATCAGTGCAGATGAAGATTCCTTGTAGAGTCTGGACAAAAACTCAAATGAGTTGTTCCTGGTTAATTTAATATGTCCCACAGCAGGAAAAAGGTAGCAACATTGTTACTATTCACAATGCCATGGCTCTTTGGAACCTGCTAGTATTTAAACTATATGGATTTCTTACCTCTGGGGTTCCCTAGTACCATTTACTGTATTTAATACTGGTTACATAATTACTCATGAGGCTGCATCATCTAACATGTCACTTGTGAATACAGGCTGCTTAGCCACTCTCTAAAAAGTTGTTTCTGTGCTTTGTTGATGATGATCACAAATGTGAGTCCAGAGTATGCAGAAAAATGTGAACAGTAATTTGTTTCTATAATTTGTTTACCAGCAGGAATTTTATAGTGAGAGCATAGAACATCTTCTGATCTTGTCTTCTCTTAAACTCATTAGGCTTTAATGACCACATGTGGCCCAGAGTCTGTGGTAGAAGTGGGGTGACAATGATGAGGTAAGGAGGGTATGCCACAGGGGATAGGACACCCACCACCCCCCGCTGCCCTTGGGTTCTATATACTGGGTGGGAACACACATGGGTGAGAACCAGTGCAGGGCTGATACACACAGCATAAGCCCAAGTCAGTGGTGGACCATGGGTACCTCAAAGTCCCAACCTTGTCCTTCGTCCAGCATGAGTGCGAAATCTCCCAAAACCAGCATGTCCACACCAGTCTGGTGGCCCCACCATCCATGAAATGTTTTAGCTCTTCATTTAGTCTCCTTTAAGGTTTCTTTAATAAAACTTTACACTTTTTTCCATAAAGGTTTTGTACTTATTTGCTAGATTTATTTCAGGTACTTGATATTATTGATATTGTTTAAGTGGCATATTTTCAATTTTATATTTTCAAATTATGTTGTTGCTAGTGGGTAAAAATGTAACTAACTTTTGTCTATTGATTTTGTAAGCAACAATTTGGCTAAAATTTCTCATTAATATTCATCATTTGTATATTTGTGGGATTTTGTATGTGGATGGTCATATATCATTTGTGAACAATGAGAGTTTTGTTCCTTTTAAGCCATGCATATACTTCCATTGCTTTTATATATATATATATTTAAGATTTTATTTATTTAATTGGCAGAGAGAGAGAGAGAGAGTACAAGCAGGGAGAGCAGCAGGAGAGGGAGAAGCAGGCTCCCCACTGAACAGGGAGCCCGATGTAAGGCTCAAAACCAGGACCCTGAGATCATGACTTGAGCTGAAGGCAGACACTTAACCAACTAAGCCACCCAGGTGCCCCTATTTACATTTATTTTTAAGTTTTTGGTGGAGAATGCAGGCAATGATACTTTCACTTCTTTTATTCTTGCTTTTTTGAGCAAGCTAGGTTCTCCAGTACAATGTTGAATAGAAGTAGTAATAGTAGTATTGTTTCTTTCCTGATCTTATAGGGAATATTTTCAATGTTTCCCCATTAAGTATCATGTTTGCTGTATATTGTGTAGATATCCTCTATCAGATTAAGAATTTCCTTCCATTCTTAGTTTAAGAATTGTTAATACCCAATATATGGAAATACCTAAGTATCCACAAATGGATGAATGGATAAAGAAAATGTGGTGTATATATATGCAATGGGATATTATTCGGTGATAAGAAAGAATCAAATCTTGCCATTTGCAACAACATGGATGGACCTTGAAGGCATTATGCTAAGTGAAATAAGTCAGACAGAGAAAGATAAATTCCTTATGATCTCACTTATACATGAAATCTGAAAATAAAAACAAAAACTAAGCTCATAGATCCAGAGAACAGATTGGTGGCCACCAGAAGCAGGGGGTGGAGAGTGGCATATTGGGTGAAGAGAATCGAAAGGTACAAACTCCTAGTTATAAATAAATAAGTCATGGGTGTAATATGCAACATGGTAACTATAGTTAATAATACTGTATTGCATATTTGAAAGTTGCTAAGATAGTTAAGCAAAAGTTCTCATCACAAGAAAAAATAAATTCTGTAACTATGTATTGTGGTGGATATTAAGCAGATTTACTTAGTGATCATTTTGCAATATATACAAATATCAAATCATTATATTACAAATATCTGAAATTAATATAACATTGTATGTCAACTATACCTCAATTTAAAAAAAGAATTGTTATCAAGACCATATGCTGAATTTTAAAATTTTTTGCACCTGTTGAAATGGTTATATGATTTTCTACCTTTAATATATTAATTTATTTCATTACTTGGTTATCTAATGTTAATTCAACTTTGCATTCCTGGAGTAAATCCACCGTGGTCATGATTTATTAATTTTCCATGTGCTTGAGAGTTTGATTTGCTAATATTTTGTCTAAATTTTTTGTACCAATGTTCATAAGTGAGATTGGCCTCAAGTATCAAAGTTATGCTAACTTCATAACATGAGCTAGGGCGCATTTCCACTTTTTTGTCTTTGGAATAGTTTGTGAAAGATCGGAATTATTTGTTTCCTGAATATTTGTTAAAACTCACCAGTTAACCCATCTGGTCTTGAGGAACTATTCCAGGTTGCAGGAGACTCTTAGTTGGTCCTTGGGTAAGAAAAAGAACATTAATGGAAAAACTTGAGAAATTCAAATATAGTCTGAAGATTAGTTAGTACTATAGTTATCAAGGTTTACATCTTAGTTTTGATTAATTGTATTATGATTATGTAAAATATTAACAATAGGGTAAGCTGGCTAAAAGGTATATAGGAATTCCTGGTACTATTTTTGGAAATTTTCAGTAAGTCTAAATTTATTTCAAAATAAAAAATGAGTTAAAAATAGAAATACTATATGATGCAGTAATTTCACTGCTGGTATTTACCAAAATAAAATGGAAGCACTAATTCAAAAAGATCTATGCATCCCTATGTTTATTGCAACATTATTATAACATCCAAGGTATGAAAGAAACCCAAGTGTCCATTGATAAATGGATAAAGTTGTGATGGGATATATATATATATATCTCCCACAGAATATAATGGAATATTACACAGCTATAAAAAGATGAGATGTGCCATTTGCCACAACATGGATGGACCTAGAGGGTATTACACTAAGTGAAGTAAGTCAGACTGAGAAAGACATATACCATATGATTTCCCTTATATGTGGAATCTAAAAAAACAAATGAATAAACAAACAAAAAGTAGAAACAGATCCATAAATACAGAGAACTGATGGTTGCCAGAGGCGAGGGGGATGGGGGATGAGCAAAATGGAGGAAGGGGAGGGGGAGGCTTCCAGTTATGGACTGAGTAGGTCCCAGGGGTAAGAGGTACAGCACAGAAAACATAGTCAATGGTATTGTAATAGTGTTGTATGGTGACAGATGGTAGCTACACTTGGTGAGCACAGCACATTCTATAGACTTCTTGAATCACTATATTATACCTGAAACTAATGTAACACTGTCAGCTATACTTCAATAAAAATAAAAAAATAAATTAAAAGTTTCTTTAAAGTTGGGGGTGAGGAGTTTGAATGAAAAGTAAATGCTGATAAGCATTGATGCTTTCTTTCCTCTTTTTGCATGATTGAAAATTATTACAATAAAAAAAATTAAAAAGGAGGGCGCCTGGGTGGCTCAGTTGGTTAAGCGACTGCCTTCAGCTCAGGTCATGATCCTGGAGTCCCGGGATTGAGTCCCGCATCGGGCTCCCTGCTCGGCATGGAGCCTGCTTCTCCCTCTGACCCTCCCCCCTCTCATGTGCTCTCTGTCTCTCTCATTCTCTCTGTCTCAAATAAATAAATAAAATCTTTAAAAAAAAAAAAATTAAAAAGGAAAACCGCAACAAAAAAATTGATCTGGTCTTGGTTTTTACCTTGTAGGACAATTTTATATAAATGATTTATTTTCTTTAAAAATTTTTTTTGACTATTACTTTCTATTTCCTCTTGAAAAAGTTTTGGTAAGTTATATTTTTCTAAGAACTTATCCATTTCTCTTATTTTCTTTTTTTTTTAAGATTTTATAAATTCATTTGAGAGAGAGAGAGATCACAAGCAGGGGGAGTGGCAGAGGGAGAGAAGCAGGCTTCCCGCCAAGGAGGGAGCCCGATGAGGGGCTCAATCCCAGGATCCCGGGACCATGACCCGAATGGAAGGCAGCCGCTCAACCGACTGAGCCACCCAGGCACCCCAATTTCTCTAAATTTTCAAATTCATAGCCTTAAAGTTGTTCATAATCCTTCTTTTTAACCATTTAATTGTCTGCCTCAACTGTAGTTATGATCTCTCTTTTGTTTTAATACTTATCTGTAAAAGGCTTTTCAAAGGAAGAATTTGGGGCCTTGTTAATCCTTTTTCGTATTTTTTCTCTATTTCGTTGATTTCTGCTGTTAAATTTATCATTTCCACTTTTTTCCATTCTTTTATTTATTTCTTTACTTCATTATTGTTTTTCTAACTTCTTAGCTTATTGTTAGGTTTTCATCTTTCCTAATACATCTTAATTTCTAGTATTTTTTTCATCACACATTCTAAGTATTTTCTAATTTCTATAATTTCTTCTTTGACCCACAAGTTAGTTAGAAGAAGATATCTTAATTTTCCACATATAGGCCTTTTCTAGTTATCTTTCTGTTATTGATTTCTAATTTAATTGCATTATGGTCATAAACTATGGTCTGTATGATTTCAATCTTTTGATAAGTGTTGATATTTGCTTTACAACTCAGCATGTGGTCAATTTTCAAAAATACTCCATAGTGCTTGAAAAGAATGTGTATTCTGTAGTTGTTAGGTGCAATGTTCTAAATACTTATTCAATTAGAGCGAGCTTATTAATTGTGTTGTTCTAATCTTCTACCTCCTCATTGATTTTGTCAGCTTGATCTAAGTACTTACAAGTTTAGGGAACTTCTTATATCTTCCTGTAGAACTGAACCTTTTATCCTTAATGAAATGATTCTCTTTAAAGCCTTCTGTTTTAAGGACTATTTTGTCTGATATTAATATATCAACATCAACCTTTTTTGGTTAGTGTCTGTATGGTATCATTTTTTTCACACTCTTATTCTAATTTTTCTGAATCCTTATGTTTTAAATGTGACTTAAGGGGCGCCTGGGTGGCTCAGTTGTTAAGCATCTGCCTTCGGCTCAGGTCATGTTCCCAGGGTCCTGGGATCGAGCCCCGAATCGGGCTCCTTGCTCTGCAGGGAGCCTGCTTCTCCCTCTCCCACTCCCCCTGCTTGTGTTCCCTCTCTTGCTGTGTCTCTCGCTGTCAAATAAATAAATAAAATCTTTAAAAATAAAAATAAATAAATGTGACTTAAGTAGAAGAATTTAGCTGAATTCTTTAGAACAGAATGCATATCGGGGCGCCTGGGTGGCTCAGTCGTTAGGCGTCTGCCTTCGGCTCAGGTCATGATCCCAGGGTCCTGGGATCGAGCCCCGCATCGGGATCTCTGTTCGGCGGGAAGCCTGCTTCTCCCTCTCCCGCTCCCCCTGCTTGTGTTCCCTCTCTCGCTGTGTCTCTGTCAAATAAATAAAATCTTTAAAAAAAAAAAAAAAGAACAGAATGCATATGTATACAATACATACACATACCATCTGTAAATTTTTGGCCTTATAAGTTGGGCAGGTAGTCTGTTTTTATTATTTTTTAAAGATTTATTTATTTATTTGAGAGAGAGAGAGAGAGTAGGGTTGGGGGGGGAACAGAGGAAGAGGGAGAGAGAGAATCTCAAACAGGCTCCACACCCAGTGCAGAGCCCCACACGGGGCTTGATCTCATGACCCTGAGATCATGACCTGAGCCGAAATCAAGAGTCAGACACTCAACCAACTGAGCCACCCAGGTGCCCCTATTTTTGCTTATTTTAATTCCTTATATATTTGAATTTATTTCTCCATCGTATTTTATGCTTTTTATGTGTTTTGAACATTCAATATTTTTTTCTGTTTTCATCTCCTTTTTTGGTATGGATTACTTTTTTCTTTCTACTTTTTTCCTTTTTAGTTAAAAAGTTATACACCCTTCTGGTGGTTATGCTACAAATTTTAACTTGGATACTAAATATCTTTACTGTTCTCCCAAACAATAAAAAATACAGAATACTTTAACTCTGATCATTCTCCTCCAAACTTATATGCTATAGATGGTTGTGTATTTCATTTCTAGCTACTTTTTAACTTCTTAAGAGATTATTCTTATTGTTGACCTTTTTAGCTGAAATTTACAATTAACCGCATATTTAGCACTTTCCTTGATCCTCATTCCTTTAGTCATCTCTGACCTTCCATCTGTGCTCACTTTCTTTCTGCCTTTAGAATTTCCTTTAGTGAGAGTCTGTTGATGGCAAACTCTCAGTTTCTGTTTGCGTGTTTGAGGATTTCCGCTTTTTCCTTTGTTCTTGAAAGATAATATGCAAATTTAGGTTGACAGTAATTTTCTTCCAGCACACTGAAGATTTTAACCTTTTTCTGGCTTCCATAGTTGTTAGGAAGTCTAACTGTTGTCCTATTAAAAGTCATCTGGCTTTTTTTCCCTCTGGCTGCTTTTAAATTTTTTCTCTTTGTTTACAGTATTCTGAAATTTTGCTAGAATGTGTCCATGTATAAATTTCCTTGTACTTATCCTTATTAGGATTTGTTGGGCTTGTTGAATCTGTGATTTGTCATTTCTTGGAAAGTCTCAGTCATTATCCCTTCAATTACTGCTTTTATCCCTTCCATCATCTACCTCCTGCCTGGAATTCCACTTAAAGGATTGTTGTATTTCCTGTATATATCTCCATGATTTATAACTTCTTTCATATTTTCCATCTCTTTGGACTACATTATGTAAAATTTTGTGGATCTCTCTTTCCTAATCCATCCTCCAGCTATGGTTAGGCTGGTATTAAATCCATCCATTGTGTTTTTTATTTCCAATACTGGGCAGACCTTGCTTTATTGCATTTTACTGTATTGACTTGGCAGATGCTGTGTTTCTTACACATTGAAGGTCTGTGGCAACCTTGCAGTGAGCAAATCTACTGGCACCATTTTTCCAACAGCATTTGTTCCCTTCGTGTGTCTGTGTCACATTTTGGTAATTCTCAGAATATTTCAAGCTTTTTTTATTATTATGGTGTTTGTTTTGGTGATCTGTGATCAGCGATATTCGATGTTACTTTGTAATCCTTTTGGGGCACCATGAACCAGCAAGTGTGTTCTGACTGTTCTACTGAAGCCATTCCCCTGTCTCTCTCCCTCTCCTCAGGCCTCCCTATTCCCTGTGGCACCACAATATTGAAATTAGGCCAACTAATAACCTTACAATGGCCTCTAAGTGTTCAAGTGAAATAAAAGTCCTATGTCATCACAAGCTGGAAATGATTAAACTTAGTGAGGAAGACATGTCAGGGGCTGAGACAGGCCAAAAGCTAGGCCTCTTGAGCCAGTTAGCCAAGTTGTGAATGTAAAGGAAAAATTCTTAAAGGGAACGAAAAGTACTACTCCAGCAACACACAAATGATAAGAAAGCAAAACGGCCTTATTGCTGATATGGAGAAAGTCTTAGTGGTCTGGATAATAGATCAAATCAGCCACAACATTCTCTTAAGCCAAAACCTAATCCAGAGGAAAGCCCTAACTCTCTTGGATTCTATGAAGGCTCTGAGAGGTGAGGAAGCTGCAGAAGAAAAGTTTGAAGCTAGCAGAGGGTGGTTCATGAGGTTTAAGAAGCAATCTCCATAACATAAAAGTGCAAGGTGAAGCAGCAAGCACTGATGTAGAAGCTGCAGTAAGTTATCCAGAAGATCTAGCTAAGATCATTAATGAAGGTGGCTACACTAAACAACAGATTTTCTATACAGATGAAACAGCCTTCTATTGGAAAAAGGTGCCATCTAGGACCTTCATAGCAAGAGAAGAGAATGTCTGGCTTCAAAGCTTCAAAGGACAGACAGACTCTTTTGTTAGGGGCTAGTGCAGCTGGTGACTTTAAGCTGAAGTAATGCTTATTGCCATCCTGCAAATCCTAGGACCCTTAAGAATTATGCTAAATCTCCTCTACCTGTGGTAACAACACAGCCTGTATGACAGTATGTTTACAACATGGTTTACTGAATATTTTAAGTCCACTGATGAGACCTATTGCTCAGAAAAAAAGATTTTTTTCAAAATATTACTGCTCATTCACAATATACCTGGCCACCCAAGAACTCTAACTGAGGGGCTGGCTCAGTTGGTAGAGCATATGACTCTTAATCTCAGGGTCAGGAGTTCAAGCCCCACATTGGGTGAGGAGCCTACTAAAACAAAACAAAACAAAACAAACAAAAAACAATAAACTCCAAATGAGATGTACAATGAGATGTACATGTTGTTTTCATGCCTGCTAATGCAACATCCATTCTGTAGCCCATACAGCAAGGAGTATTTTCAGCTTTCAAATCTTATTACTGAAGAAATACATCTGTAGGGCTATAGCTGCTACAGATACAGATTTCTCTGACAGATCTGGGCAAAGCAAATTGAAACGTTCTGGAAAGCATTCACTGTTCTAGATGCCATTAAGAATATTCATGATTCACGGGAAGAGGTCAAAATATCTACATGAATAGGAGTTTGGAAGAAGCTGATTCCAACCCTCATGGATGACTTTGAGGGGTTCAAGACATCGTGGAGGAAGGAACTGCAGATGTGGTGAAAAGAGCGAGAAAACTAGAACTAGAAGTGGAGCCTGATGATGGGACTGAATTGCTGCAAGCTCACGATAAAATCTGAACAGATCAGGCTTTGTTTCTTATGGATGGCAAGGAAGTGGTTTCTTGAGTTGGAACAAACTCCTGGTGAAGATGCTGGGAAGACTGTTGAAATGACAATGAAGGATTTAGAACATTACATAAACTTAGTCAATAAAGCAGTGGCAGGGTATGAGAGGATGGACTCCAATTTTTAAAGTTCTAATGTGGGTAAAATGCTATCAAACAGTATTGCATGGTACAGAGAAATTGTTCATGAAAGGAAGAATCCATTGATGAGGCAAACTTCATTGTTGTCTTATTTTAAGAAATTGCCACAGTCACCCCAGCCTTCAGCAACCACCACCCTGAGCAGTCAGCAGCCATCAATATCAAGGCAAGACCCTCCACCAGCAAAAAGATTACAACTCATTCAGAAAGCTCAGATGATGGTTAGCATTTTTTAACAATAAAGTATTTTTAAATTAAGGTATGTACTTTTTTTTAGACATAATGCTATTGCACACTTAATAGACTACAGTGTAGTGTAAACATAACTTTTATATGCTCTGGGAAACCAAAAAATTCATTTGACTTGCTTTATTGCAATATTCACTTTATTGAGGTGGTCTAATATCAAACCTACCATATCTCCGAGGTATGTCTATATTCTAAACTTCTAGAAGTTCTTTTGAATCTTTTTCAAATCTGCTGGGTCATGTTTTATGTATATTTTCAATTCTTTCTCTTATTTCTTTAAATATATTTGACATAATTTATATTCCATGCCTCGTAATTCCAATAGTTAATGTTTTGTGGTCTGGTTGTGTTTGTTGTTTCTGCTGGCCCCTGCTCATGGTATATTATTTCCTTTTATATTTTGTGATTTTGACCATGAGCACATACTTCTTTGGAATTTACTGATGGGAATTCTTTGAAGCCTTTTCTTGGAGATGGGTTCCTTTAGGACAGATTTGCACCTGTTTCTTCCAGGTGCCTAGAAACTACACATTAAGGTTTACTTTAAATTTAATTCTTGACTTCAATTTTCTTGGACTCCCAGGTATAGTGTGAATTTGGGCTACAAGCCTGTGTGAGTGCTGGCTGTTACAAATTCTCAGTTTTTTCTCTCCCTCCATTCACAGTCAACTCTCAAGGCAGGTAATTTTCCTTGCAATTTGCTGGGGAGTGTGGGGGGATGGAGCAGAAAGTTTCTTTGTAGTTCATCTTTACACAAAAGGTGTAGTCTTTTGGGGATCCAGATTTAAGCAGAAGGGTCTATGCCTTGACTTCTCACTTTGTGCACACTTTAACCTTTGTATTCGCTCATTTGGCAAATGCCCTCAAGGCAAAGGCCTCTCCAGGTTTTTGCTTACTTCCTGGTCCCCACTTGCATTTAGTACTTGACTTCTAAGTATTTCTTACTTTGCTGTCAGCATAAAATGCATTTCAAAAGACTAAAAAATACTTTTCAACTATTTTTAGTTGCCTTCAGTGAGAGGATTATTCAGGATATCTAGTCTGTCATATTGTAGAACAGGAATATTGGGAAGTCTGTCTCTGTCTGAAGGTTAAGAGTTAATCTCCAAGATCCCTTCTTGGGTCCTCCTAGCTCCTTATCCTACATGATCTCTCTCCCCGCTAGATGATTTTATTCTAGGTGCTTCTTGCCAATTACTCCCTGAACTATACCTCTGTATTAGTTTCCTTTAACTGCCGAAACCAGTTTACCACAAAGCTGATGGTTTAAAACAACACATATTTATATTCTTACAGCTCTGGAGCAAAAGTCTGAAGTCAGTTTCACTGAGATAAAGCCAAGGGGTCAGCAGGGCTGACTTCTCCTGGAGGCTGTAGCAGAGAAGTCCTTCCTTGCTTCTTCTAGCTTATGGAGGCTTCCTGTATTTGTTGGATTATAACTTCTTCCTTGCACTCCAACATTTTGCTTCTGTCATTGCTTCCTGTTCCCTCTTCTGTAGTCACATCTCTCCCTGCCTCGCTCTTATAAAGATACTTGTGATTACATTTAAGGTCCACCTGGATCTCAAGATCCCTAACTTAATGGCATCTGCAAAGTCCCTTTTGCCATATAAGGTAACATTCACAGGTTCCAGAGATTAAAATCTAGATCTCTTTGGGGGCCATCATTCAGCCTCCCCCAATTTCCAGTCCTAATCTCCAGACTCAAATCACCAGTTTCCTTCTCAACATCTCCTGCTGATTGTCTCCTAGGCACTTTAAACTCATTTTATCTAAAACTGAACTATATTCACCAGCTCAGTTAGTGACATCATCATCTTCCCTAGCATCCAATTTCGAAGTTGATATACACTGCTTCTCCTTCACTGTTTACATCCAATTGGTCACTGAGTTCCTGTCCAGTCTACGTCTAAAAGGTCTCTCAAATCCAGTCCTTTACTTTGTCCTAACGACCACTTCCAGGCCTTGTTATCTACTGTAATTGTGACCTCACTGAACTCCTTACTTCTGTTTTTCTCCCACCTAAAATTACTCTGTTGTCGTGAATTATTTTTTAAAAAGATGTATTTATTTATTTAAGAGAGAGAAAGGAAGCGAGGGGCAGAGAGAGAGGGAGATGATCTCAAGCAGACTCCTCACTGAGCACAGAGCCTGACGTGGGGCTGCATCTCATGACCCCGAGACCATGACCTGAGCCAAAACTAAGAGCCGGATGGTTAACCCACTGAGCCACCCAGCTGCCCCATGGATTATCTTTCTAAAACTCAAATGACTATGCTACTCTCCTGTTAAAATCTCTTCAATAGTTCCATCTTTTTCTACTCATTTAAATCCAAAATCATTCAAGGCCCTTTGCAATCTGGCCACAGTGTATGATAACAGCCTCATTGTTGCCAGGCCCTACCAAGTACCATGTGTTCTCACCATTCAAACTATACCCTGTTTCCTGAACAAGCCATGCTGCTCCTGCCTCAGGACCTTTACACATCCTCTTCCCTCTTCCTTGTGAAAGGATTCAAATCTATAATGGAACCAGAGAATATGATATGGAGAACCTCACTCATGCATCCTCAGGAAAATAAAACTTAAGGAATGAGAGACTGATTTCCCATAAATGCCTGATATATAGAAAACTGAAACTTATCCCTTGACCAATGAACATCCACCAAGAACCCCTCCCCACCTCAAGCCAATGACCTTGCTACTGGGACTCTAGCTAAACTCCCCCTTCTTTGCACTCTTTTCCCATAAATATAGCCTGCCTCAAACCCTCAATGGACTCCCCTGTAGATTGCTAGTGTCCCAAGTTGTCATTCCACTGTTATTCCTGAATATATTCAATTTTTGGTAATTTGAGCTTGCCTTAGTTTACCTCTTTTATATAAATTGACAGCCTGGGAAATCTTTCCTTATCACCAACCTAGAAGTCTTTCCAAACCCTCAAGAACCAGTTGGATTCTTAATTTTTCTGGGAAGTAGTATAGGACTCTATCACACAGTTAGGATTAGGGCTCTTTAGATCCTGATTCAATGATTCACAATATTTATTGAGAACCATCATATATGTCATATATGTCAAGGACACTATGGAAAGCATTGGGTATAAACTGGTGAATAAGGTGTAAATAGATCTTTCTCTCACAGGACTCATAATCTATAGGGGGATACAATTGAATGAGTAAACAGGCAGTTATAACATCATGTAAGTGCTCTCATAGGAAAAGCATAAGATGATGTAGGATAAGACAGGAGGGGAAACATGTGCAGATATGGAGGATCATCAAGAGGTGACAGCTAATCTGAAACCAAGCCATGAGTAAGAATTAATGAGGGAAGGGGGTTGGAGAGAGAATGAATTCCATCATGAAGACAAGACCACATGAATTCCATCATGAAGACAAGACACTGTGGTCTAAATGTCTGCCCCCCCCCCCCGCCCCCGGTTCATATGTTGAAATCCTAACCCCTACAGGTGATGGTATTAGTAGGCAAGGCCTTTGGGAGTGATTCAGTGATTCAGGGCTCAGGGTAGAGCCCTCACGAACAGGATTGGTGCTTTTATAAGAGATCCCACAAAGTTCTCTACTCTCTCCCACCACATGAAAATACAAGGAGAAGTCTGTGACCCGGAAGAGGACCCTCTCTAACCAAGCTGGCACACAGACCTCAGACTTCCAGCCTCCAGAGCTGTGAGCAATAAATTTCTGCTGTTTAAACAAAACTGACACAAAAGTATCTAAACAGTTGTCGGAATGGAGGAACCCCCGGGGGATGGAAGCAACATGCATGGGCAGACCAGATTTCTTTCCAGGGTGGTCACAGGTGCTTCTGCAGGTACATAGAGCCTGCTTTCTCGAGGACTTTGGGCAGTGCCAAGGGCCCTGCAGAGCACATGGGGGCCAGGGATGTCTCAGAACCGCCATGGAACTTAGAAACACATCTCCTTGCCCTCGTGTTTAAGTCTGTACAGAAACCTTCCTAGAGAGCCTTCAGAGGATTTTCTTTTTTTTTTTACACCATAAAGTGATTATTAAGTTTTCCTGTTTACTCTTTGGTGGGTTTTTTTTTTTCCTTTTTTCTTTCTTAATTATCTCTTGGAAGACATTTACACTGATAACACCAGGCTGCTGTTAAGTCAGAACACTGGGACAGTATTTCTCCTCACAGGATGCACATGAATGAAATGTCTTAAATTAAACAAGGTATACCCACTTGTGCATCCTGTCCTAAATGTTTCTGGCTTGAAGTGCATCTCCCCTACCCCATTTTATCTTACTTTTTAATTTAAGCCATTTCCAGAGAACTCTGCATGAACCAATCGAGTCCGTCCCATGCCTGCCATTCCTGGGCTCCCAGCCCTTGCCGCAGTGAGGGTGCCCCTGTACCAATTTTTGGACAGAATCTAAATTCTTTATTTTTGGTAAGGTGTTACACTTTACATGTATTCAATAGAAATGTGTGTGTGTGTGTTGTGTTGTGTTTTTGTTTTGTAAAGGTGACATTTTCTATTATATATATATAATTATTTGACACAATAATATAATTATTATTAGATTAATAGATTAAATTAGTATCAGATTTAGCAAATATTATAATATATACATACACATATATATGTGTATGTATATATATATATATAATTATGTTGTTTACCAGCCACCCAGGGTGTGGTATTTCCTTACAGCAGCCCAAACAGACTAAGACACAGCATATATAAAAACCTAGATATAAAAGAAAACATGGCACACCCACAGAACTGAAGAAAACATCTGGAAGGCTGGAACGTAGACAATGGGGTCGGGAATGTCAAAAGATGAGGATGGGGTAGGCAGGAGTCACACAGGGCCCTGAGGGCCATATTCAGAAGTTGGGTCTTTATTCTAAGAGTAAAGGAGAGTCACCAAAGAATTTTAAGCATGCCAGTAACATAATCCAATGAATGTTTTAAAAGATCATTCTGGTTGCAGCAAGGGTAATGGATGTAAACAAGCAAGGCAGTACTAGTGGGGATGAACAAAAATCAGATGGATTTGAAAAATGTATAGGAGGGGCGCCTGGGTGGCTCAGTCGTTAGGCGTCTGCCTTCGGCTCAGGTCATGATCCCAGAGTCCTGGGATCGAGCCCCGCATCGGGCTCCCTGCTTGGCGGGAAGCCTGCTTCTCCCTCTCCCACTCCCCCTGCTTGTGTTCCCTCTCTCGCTGTGTCTCTCTCTGTCAAATAAATAAATAAAATCTTTAAAAAAAAGAAAAATGTATAGGACATTATGAAGAAGACAGAGTCAAAGATGCTGTTCAGGTGACAGGTTTGGGCTGCTGAGAAGATGGTGGAGCCAGTCCCTGAGAAAGGGATATAGGAAGAGGGTGAGCCTCGGGGGCGGGGGGGGGGGGGTCAGTTCTGTTTTAGCACTCTGTGGAGCAATGCTTTTTGTGCCCTGCTTTTGATCTCATTTTCTCCCCTCTGATTTCCATGCAGCTGGGGGGAATAGGCCCCTGCACTCTGACAGAATCCAATCTCTGCTTTTCTGCCTCATGACTTTCTCCAGAGCTGGGGAAGTCCATTCAACCTGGCAAAGGTACAGCCCAGAAGTGCCTCAAGTTATCAGTTCCTGAGGGGCGATCTTCAACCAACGGGTGCTAGGAGCTGGTGGAATGCCCCAGCCTCCCTTCCTTCAGAGTGACAATTCTGATGGACAGAATTGTCCCTCAGGGACAATGATTGCTGGTCTATGCTCACAATGATTACCAGTCAGTCATTTATCAGCATTTCCTCCTTCTCTTACTATTCCTGCTCCCTCACTCCTTCCTGGAACTATCCTCCCAAATAAACTTCCTTCATGTAAGCCCTTATCTTAAACTGTAATTGAGGGAGGGAAAGCCAAACTGAGATAAGTGACTATAGCACTTCAAAGTGAAGATCCAAGTTAGATCTTAAGGGGAAGAGATATGGAGTAGAAACATAAATGTGTGTTTTCTTCCCAACAGAGGCTGAAAACATAGCAGTAGATGAAATCATCCAATGAGAAGAGAAAGGGGCCTATGAGGGAAACTTGAGGAACAGTAATGTTTCAGGCTCAGGCAGAAGAGACAAGGAGACTGACAAAGGGATGACCAGAGAGAACGGAGAAGAACCAAGAAGGCTTGCAAACATGGAAGCCCAGGGAAGAGAAAGATTCAAGAAAAAGGGAGTGCTCAGTAGTGTTAAATGCTATTGAGAAGTCAAAAAAAAGTACAGAGAAGTAGCCATCAGATTTAGCAAACAAAGGCCAGTGGTTACTTGGTGAGAAAACAACTCTAAAGCATGATGAGGCTTAAGCTAGGTTACACAGAGTTGAGTGTTCATGGGGAAGTGAGAATATGAAGAGAGTGAATATGGGGAACTCTTTTAGGAAGTTTGGTTTTAAGGGAGGAGGAGAAAGTCGAGATGATAGCTGTTGAATGAGGTAGGGGTGAGAAACTTGAGCCTGTCCCAACTGTTTAAGCTCGTAAGAAACTAGGCAGAGAAAGAGGTTAAGGTAGGGGAGAATTAGGAACAATAAAGATAATGAATTTCTGAAAAAGAAAGCTAGGATGAATTCCAAGTAGATAGATTAGATTTGGTATTGTGGTTACTTGCCTATTTCAGAGATGATATAGATAGAGAACTCCAAAACATGGCCACACTCCTTTTGTGCTAAATTGTCTTAATGTAATAAATTTTAATTGAATTTAGCCATTGATAATACTTGATAACAAATATATATACATATATGTGCCCATCAACTAATTTACTGGATGCTGCCATGATATGAAGACTGGAGTCCCTCAGATGTTACATTGATATTTGTTTGACATCTGTGAAAAACCCATGTTTCTCAGGGAGAGAAAGGGAAGCATCATTAAATTTCAGTCTAGCCATCTGGCATCATGTGACCACATCTGCCTTTTCTTAGGGGAAGTCAGCAAGTCATTTACTGCTTGGTGGCCTGTTCCTCATTTATAAACAGAGACTAATATAATAAGTATTTATGATACAAACTATTCCTGGATATTGGTCACAAGTTAAACTTCCTCACATTAAACATTTATATCTACAAGGTTATAAAGGAAGATAGTGTTCCTGAAGACCCATTTTATACTATAAAATACCAAATCAATCATGAAAAGACAATTATAACAACAATTCTCTAAGTTTGTAAAGAAAAGGTCAAAGTTTTAAATGATCCTCTTGGAGGATTCTTCTTTATCCACTGGCTGAGGTTTCTTAAAATACAAATCCAAGAACGTTCTAATGAAAGGTATTTTATTTCTCCGATAAATCTCCCTGAAGCAAGTAAATGCTTCAGTGCTCCGAAGACCTTCAAACTGTGATCAAAATTAGGGCCATCTGTCTAAAAACTATCACTGCAGATTCAGTGGGTAGAAATTTCTTTGAATGTTAACATTTTCCTTATTGTAGTGTTTTCTTCCTTTTTTTCTCCTCCTGCATCTCATCCTCTTCCCATCTCTGCTCCTGATTTGATCATCATTACATACCCATAGCACAGCAGCTTTCATCTTTCGTAGACTTTGTAGGCAAATTATTTGATGCTACTCTACAGGTTCTTGTGGCTTCTCTGAATGTTTTGCCAACTATCGTCTGAAACTGATCCAATGAGCTTTTACTTGCAATAAAAACTTTGATGTCTTGATGTAGCTCTTTTTCAATCTGAATGAACAATACCTTTGCAAGAGCATTGGCTAATTGTATGTATATGGATTTGCTTCACCTACACCTGCATCCATAAAATCAAATGTTTTTCTACTTTACTTCTAAGCACCAATCAACATAAAAGCAGCTTCAGTTTTCTTGTTACCTGGGATGAGAATCGTAGGCAGTCGCATGACGAGATTTGGCCAATACGAGTAGAGTAATTTTTATAATAATAAAGGTCATAGAAGCAAAGGCCTAAAGTGAAGCAATTGTGAGACAGGAGCCATCTGTACCCTTCTATTGGTGTTGATTGTGAGGATTAAGAGCATGACGTGCTTTAAAAACTACAAAGCCTCATACGAAACAGAGGAATTAATGTAATCCAAACCTGTGTCATATATACAAACACACACAAACCAAACAGCACTCGTGCGTGGCTCATGCAGGTCTGTGTAGTTAGAATCTGAACCTTTTCCATAAAAATCACAGGCTTCTGGGCGCCTGGGTGGCTCAGTTGGTTGAGCGACTGCCTTCGGCTCAGGTCGTGATCCTGGAGTCCCGAGATCGAGTCCTGCATCAGGCTCCCTGCTCGGCGGGGAGCCTGCTTCTCCCTCTGACCCTCCCCCCTCTCATGTGCTCTCTCATTCTCTCTCTCTCTCAAATAAATAAAATCTTTAAAAAAAAAAAATCACAGGCTTCTCCTTGCGTTAAAAAAAGCATCTTGGTCACCACGGAAGAGGCACACCAAGGGAACAATGTCCCTATGACTAGGAAAGGAGCTGCTCTTCCTCCAGGCTCCTCCCTTGGCTCCCTCCATCCCTGTACATCAACCACCACTGTCTATCTCTCCGGCCTTTTGCAGAGCTCACTGTCTGCAACTCCAGAATGACATCTCTCGCCCTGGACTTTTGGGGCTTGAAAAATTCTGACAGACAACCCATGAAAGCACAGATAGCACTGTACCATTCAAATCTGAACCAGTCTTCTAGCTCAGTGACAGACGCTTAAAGAAAAAAGTGTGCCCCTCCCAAAAGCTTTTAAAGGATCAGTGTTCCCTTTGTTTAAATACAAGAGAAGGAAAGAAAAACTGAACTAACTTGCTATAAACAAAACAATTTGAAATTCTAGTCACATTCTGAAAAAAGTCAAGGGATCATTTTTCCACAGGAACCCCCTGTTAATGCCTCGTGTGACTTTCAGGAAGGCTTCAGGCAGCAGGATGCCTCAGAAATTCAATATGGGTTTTGCTGTCCCACCTACTCCTGTAGTGCCGAAGTGCCAAACTGGGTCTAAGAAAGGAAGCCTCAGAGCAACTGCCAAGCCATTTCTCCCTTAAGGTTCCAAAAATTAACATAACAGGGGGGTGTTGGGTACATTCGTATGCATTAATTCAGTCATGTTTATTAAGACCCAACCACACCTGCATATACTGTCCCCTTCTCTTAGCCCCCCATGACTTGCTTCTAGTGTTTCTTACATCACCAGAACAACAGCTACAGTAACAACCACAGGAATTTTCATTAGAATAAACATGATCAGTAGCCCTTATAATCTTCCATGAAAGTTTAAATAAGAAAAAATAGAGAAACATGAAATATGTTTCCCTTGAGTCCTACCACGATTCATTTCCATGCTTATTTCCGTCGTTAGTTACTTAAAAGACAGTTTATATATTTTTTTGGGTTCCCACCAAAGACTAAACTATAAGAAACAGACTTTTGGACCTGACTTTGGTATGATGCTTTCTAGTTTACAGAGCACCTTTGTATTCTTGATTTCCTTTCATCTACACAATAACTGTTGGGGAGGCATTATTGTAGATGAAGAAATCGAATCTCAGAGAATTCAACTGCCACAGTTAGGAAGTAACACTCAAAATGGACCATCTGAGGCTTTCCACCGCCCCATGTTTCCTTAGGTAGATGAATGCAAAGATAATAAGACTTAAGGAGTGCTAATATGTGAGAAGCTCAACTATAAAGAATATAGAAAGATTAGAAAGTGAGAGGATCAGAAAAAACACCTTAAAAAGACAATCCTGATTTTCTTATACACACACAACACTGTTTTAGAATTTTTTTAAATTATAATCTATTTTTCTTCTAACAGCTCTGATGCTATTAATACATTGAAAAAAACTAAACAAAAACCATTTTAACTAATGTGTGTTTCTATTGATTTATTTGTGGTGGTGTTAACACTGGAGCTGCTTGTAGGCTATCTTCTCTCACATAATAATTATTATTTACTGATGGCAAAGCTCTGTGGATGCAACCAAAGTGTCAGTGACATAAAGAAAAGCCTGTTTAAATGATCTGCAGAGCAGGGCCACAGCTGTAACTTTGCCCGGGCAGAGCCTGTCAAGTAAATAGCATGATCTTTTCAAACACAGCCATATTATTTTCTTCCTGGCATTTGTAATTTGTTAAAATGCCCAGTGTACATGCCTTTCTTCCTAATAACAATGGCAAATGGCCAATCTCTGTACTTATCTCTTGCACACACACGACTTCTCTGTATATTTGATCTAGTTTCTCTATTTGAAGGAGATATGTGTACACACACACACACATACACACACACACAGACACGAATGTACCTAGCTGCAAATTTTAAACAGCATTCTGTGACTGGTATGATATTACCTATAACTCAGTGATGTAACACTCAAAAATGCCAAATAAAAGAATTTCATTGAGATGCTATAAAAGTAGCCTAAGATCAACTGCTGGATCTGCTTAGAATTAAAACACACACACACACTCACGCACATACACACACACACACACACACACCCCATGATGCTTCAAAACTGCTGATATTTGATTTTGTAAGACATACTCCATCTGATATTTATAGGCTTAATCTTATTGCCAGAGCCCCAAGAGCGTCTGTCTGGGATCCCAGCCATTGTCTACCAACTTATTTGTACCTTGGTAGATATGTGAATATCCAACAGCTTTCTAATTTAGAAATGATGGGTGGATTTTCAGTAACTTTTATTTTATTTATAACTCAGAGATTAGATACTAAAACAGGAGCCACCTAACATCTCTGCCAAAAAAAACTGATCTTTAATATAAATCCCTTTAGGCATGACTTTTTTCCACATAGAATTATACAATCTCAGGATTTGACAAAATCTTGAAGGTTATTGAAGCCAACCATTCTTCCCAGCCAATTCAGTGCATTGGTTAAGAGTTGCGGCTCTGGAAACAGATTGCCCAGGCCTGTCACATTTACCATCTATGGGATACCAGGCAAGCCTTCAGACTCTCCAAGCTTCTGTTTCATTTGTTAAATGGGAATAAAATAGAACTTCTCTTCTTGGGTTGCCATAATTAAATGAGATAGCACGTGGCTTGGTACATGCACACAGTGGGTGCTCAAGAAATGTGGGCTTTTTAGTTCCTATGACATGAGGGAATCCTACAGTTATCTTTCCACATGGCCACTCAGCCTTTGGTTGAAAACCTCCAGTGACAAAGAACATTAGACCTCCTATGGCATACCTCTCCCAAGTCTGAATCACTTGGACTCTTAAATGTTCTGCTAGAGGGGCGCCTGGGTGGCTCAGTTGGTTAAGCATCTGCCTTTGGCTCAGGTTATAATCCCGAGGCCCTGGGATTGAGCCCCTCAATGGGCTCCCTGCTCAGAGGGGAGACTGCTTCTCCCTCTCCCTCTGCCATTTCCATCTCCCCCTGCCCCCACTTGTGCTCGCTGGCTCTATCTCTCTGTCAAATAAATAAATAAAATCTTAAAAAAAAAAAAAAGTAAAGTTCTGCCAGAGCTTTTATCTCTCTTCCTCTTGCCTCTAAGTGACCCTGATTATGCTTCCTTGGACTTTTCAGGAAAAAAAAAATCTGTTCTACATAACAATTTTCCTTTAAGTAGCTCAAGACAAGGTAATTTGGCTCCTTTTTTTCTCCCGTGAGTCTTTTCCCCCAGTTAAATATTCCCAAATCTTTTCCTCATGTGTCATGTTTTCAAAGTTCCCTCCTCATCACTACCATGATTATTCCCATATAAATCTCTTTTGGTTTACGTCCATACAATGTTCTTAAAAGGTGATAGACACAGCTAATGAAATAGCCCAGGTAAGGACTAAGTTAAAAGCATATGAAATTCTGATTCTGAATAGTGACAGCTTTATTTCTTCATTCCCAATCCTTACATCTTTTATTTCTTTTAATTGTCTTGTCTGGTTCAGTGCTGAATAAAATTGAGAGCAGGGGGCAGGCAGTAGTAAGTATCCTTGTCTTTTTTATTTTATTTAGTCTTTATTTATTTATAGTAAGCCCAACATGGGGCTTAGACTGAGACAGCCAGGTGCCCCTGCCTTTTTGATTTTGAAAGGAAGGCTTGCATGAGCAAGCCCTACGATGTCAAGCACATTTTGGCAAACCTTGTGCTAAGGCCTACCGGTAATGGAGGTAGGACCACAGGAGGCATAGAAGTTTTCTGAAAAAGGTATAATGCCTGCGACGTTTGTATCAGACAACCTCAAAAAAACAAAACAAAACAAAACAAAACCGTTGAAGCTGTATTTTTTATACTTTGTTTCGCTATGAAAATTGTCTACCTTATCTTGAGGATGAGGATGTATTTTTGATTACAGATTCCTCAACAACTGTTGAAATATGAGCTAATAAAATAAACAATCTCAAGCACATCTAAATCAAACATACACTGAGGTTTGATTCTCTTGACAGTGTTGGAGGACTATAGCTTTCCTGGTCCTGGACCCTAAGCTTTAGTAACAAAGCCTAATATTCCAATACTTTTTTGGCAGCCAAAGCACACTGATGCTAGCAGCCTCAAGGCTCCCCCATCCAGAAATTATGTAATTAGTATTCAGAACCCAAGAGCTGGTCTGTAGTCTATTCAATTAAATATCATATGATAGAAGATGTAGGTAAATAGTTATATAATTGGAGGATATCATTGTAAGTAGAACATGAGAAGCAAAAACTATAAAGTGATTAACAGGTTTAACTTAAAAATTAAAATCTTCTTTGTGTCGAAAAAATAAAGTTCATAAACAAAATACAGACGACAGACTTGGAAGAAATATTTGCAACATGTATTTCAAAAAAAAGTTAATGTATTTAATATATAAAAGCTCTTAAGAAACATTAAGATACATACTGTAATTGAAAAATGCACAAAAGACATGAACATAAATGTCCCAAAACAATAAATACAGATGGTCAATACAGATATGAAAAAATGTTCAGCTTTACTAGTATTCAAAGAAAATAAAAATAAAGCAAGACTCTAATTTGTGCTTATAAAATTGGCAGGAACTTTGAAAATCATAATATCCAATGGTGAAGCAACAGGGAAATAAGCCAAGATTATTATACACTGCTAGGGGCCTATCAGAAAGAAATAACTATAACATTTTTCCAAAAACAATGCCATAAGAATAGTTCTAGTAATCTTAAAGACAAGAAGTGGGGTGGTGGGGCAAGCATTCTAATTGCCTAAGGATAGCATATTGATTAAATAATAATGGTATAGTCATCCAATTGAGAGAATAATATTTAATTATTTGGAAAAATGTTTATAATTTTAAGCAAAATTTTAGCAAACAGTATTAGAGCATTATCCTGAGAGGAGATTGGGTAAATAAATGATGGTGTTTTAAAACAATATTGTAAAATAATATTTAGTCACTTGAAGATGATTATGATTTCTAAGTGACAATGTTTAAAAAATAGTATTAAACTATTACCCTAATTATAATTTTCACAAAAAAATAGACTGTAAAAAAGAGAATCATTTTCTCAATATTTGGCAATAAGCATGTATTATTTTTGTAATAAAAAAATTTTTTTTAATGTTATCTTGTTAGACTTAGCCATTGTTCCAGGTTGTAGGATCCTGCTAAACAATGTAGTTTTCCTCAGTGAATTTATAAGCATGCTTTCAACAAGGGTGGTGATAAAAATGTTAAATAGAAGAAGGTCAAGGGAAGAACTTTATATTAAAAACAAAGGCAAAAGTAGAAATAAAAATAAGAACAAAAAACAACCTCCCTCAAGGCTGGAGCAATTCATTAATTAGTATCCTTTGGGTATGCTCACTTCATAAGTTTCCTATTTACTGATTTACACTCACATTTAGTGAAAATTTCTCAGTCTCGTCCAAAGGCATTACACGTCTTCATGAAATACTTTGCTGAGCTCAGATACACATTCAGCCACATTCCCTGATACATTTGTCTCTTGATTAAAAGAAAGACAAACTCATTTAGGTCACCTTAAGAAATGAAGTTTCTTATAATATTACATGTCCAGTACATAGAACTGAACAGATCCCAGGAACCAAAGCAGTTCTGGTAAAAATATGCCCTTTCCATCTGTCTTTTGCTTCTGTACAGGATTTGCTTTGCTCTCCTTTTGAAACTGATTAACCAATCCCTTCAACATTGTCCCACTCCAAATCACAGAGATAATCTGATTAGCCACCACTGTGCAAAGAATAGCCCAACTCTGTTTCCCTGAGCAGGAGGCTGTGGGTGAGTCATTTTCACCTAGAAGGAAAGGCTGGGTAGGATAGGCACTGTGACTAATGTGTCTGATATTACCACTTTGCTAGTTCCGGCAAAAAAGAAAGTGAGGTTCGAATGACATGATTTGTTCATATTAAACACATTCTGCCTAATAATCACTAACTTTGCTTTAAAATGTACTCACTGACCAAAGCATAGGGAGAGGAAAAAAAGAAAGCATATTTTAAAAGCACGAGGGATATATGGAATGCAGTGAAAAAGTCTAATTTTAGATATGAAAGAAAGAAAGAGAAAATGGGAAGAAGTAATATCTGAATAAATAATGGCCAAGAATTTTCTAAAAATCCAATATATATCAGCCACAAGACGTGCTATGAACCTCAAGAGATATGAACTTTAGGGGCGCCTGGGTGGCTCAGTTGGTTAAGCGACTGCCTTCGGCTCAGGTCATGATCCTGGAGTCCCGGGATCGAGTCCCGCATCAGGCTCCCTGCTCAGCGGGGGGTCTGCTTCTCCCTCTGACCCTCTTCCCTCTTGTGCTGTCTCTCATTCTCTCTCTCAAATAAATAAATAAAATCTTTAAAAAAAAAAAAAAGAGATATGAACTTTAAAAAATTACAAATTCATGGGGCGCCTGGGTGGCTCAGTTGTTAGGTGTCTGCCTTCGGCTCAGGTCATGATCCCAGGGTCCTGGGATCGAGCCCCGCATCAGGCTCCCTGCTCGGCGGGAAGCCTGCTTCTCCCTCTCCCACTCCCCCTGCTTGTATTCCCTCTCTCGCTGTGTCTTTCTCTGTCAAATAAATAAACAAAATCTTTAAAAAAAAAATTACAAATTCGCATCTAGATACATCAAACACTGAAAACCAAAGACAAAGTAAAATCTTCAAAGTAATCAGAGAAAAAAGATACAATACCTTCAAAGGAATAAGAATGAGACTGACAGTTGACTTCTCATGAGAAACAATTGAATGGTACGTCATCTTTAAAGATTCTACCAACCGAGAATTCTATACCCAGTGAAATATTCTTCAAAAATGAAAGCAAAATAGACATTCCAGACCAATAAAATCTGATAGGATTTATTACTAGTAAACTGATACTGAAAGCAAAAGGGAATATAATCCCAGAGAGAAGCACAGAAGTTCAAGAAAGAAGAGCAATAGAATAAAAACCTACATAAATCTAAATGAACATTAACTACATAAAACAATAATAATAATAACATATTATGGGATTTCAACTTTTGTAGAATTAAAATATGTGACAATAATAACACAAAAGGCAGGACAGGGGCAAATATAATGCTCTAAAGTCCTTACATTGTCTGGGAAGTGGTAAAGTATTCATGTGTATTAGATTCAAGGATGCTTTTTTCTTCAGGATAACTACAAAAGGAATAATAAAGAACACGCATATCTAACATGCTAATAGAAGGAGGCATAAAATAATTTAAAATAAATCTAAAGAAACCAAGAAAGGAGAGGAAAGGGAGCAGAGAAAAGTGGGAAAAATAGAAAACAAATAAAATGATTGATTTAAACCCAGATATTTTAATAATTATTTAAAATGTAAATGGACTAAAATATTCAATCAAAAGACAAAGATTATCAGACTGGATTGAAAAAAGTCCTATATACTGCTTACAAGAGATATATCTTGTTGGAAGTAAAAAGATGAAAGAGGGGATGCCTGGGTGGCTCAGTTGGTTAAGTGTCTGTCCTGGGATCGAGTCCCGCATCAGGCTCCTTGATCAGTGGGGAGCCTGCTTCTCCCTCTGCCTGCCACTCTCCCTGTTTGTGTGCCTCCTTACTTGTGTGTGAGCTGTCTCTCTCTGACAAATAAGTAAATAAAATCTTTTTTAAAAAAAAGATGGAAGAGGTTGGAAGTAAAAAGATGGAAAAAAAATATACCATCAAACATTTACCAAGAAACCTAAAAGAGCACACTGTAAAGCAAAAGAATTTCTAGAGTTAAAGAAAGACATTTTATACTGATAAAAGGTCAATTCACCAGGAAGGAATAACAGTTCTAAATTTCCAAGTTCCTAAAACATCATTTCAAAATATCATAAGGTACATTGACAGAACTAAAAGGAGAAATGGACAAATTCACAATCAGAATGGAAGATTTTTTAACATAACTTTCTCAGTGATTGACAGAACAAACAGACAGAATATCAGGTTTTGTTTAATAAACATGTTTAATAAACACGACCTAATTGAACTGACATAGAATGCTTCTATTAGTCAGGGTTCCCCAGAGAAAAAGAACCAAAAAGAGACATAGGAATAGAGATATATATATGGAGATTCATTATAGGAATTGGCTCACTCAGAATTATGGAGGCAGAGAAGTCCCACAATCTGCCATTTGTAAGATGGAGAACCAGGAAAACCAGTGGTATAATTCAGTCTGAGTCTGAAGTAATTCAGGGGAGCCAATGTAAATTTAAGTCCAAGGTCAAAGGCCTGAGAACCATAGGGCCACTGATATAAGTTCCAGAGTCCAAAGACCTGATGTTTGAGGACAGGAAAAGATGGAGAAAAGTCACCTTTCTGTCCCCCTTTTTGTTTCATTCAGCCCTAAAAGATTGGTGAAGGTAGATCTCTTCACTCAGTCTACTGAATCAAGTACTAAATCTCTTCCAGAAACATCCTCACAGACACGCCTAAAGATAATTTTTTACCAGCCCCCCAGGCATCCCTTAGGACAGTGAAGTTGACACATAAAGTTAATTAAACATCATAACACTGCATCCAACAACTGAAGGAAATACATTCTTTTCAAGTGTACCCGGACATCTCTCAACATTGAGCATATGCTGGGCCATAAAGCAAGTCTCAACAAATATCAAAGGATTGGAATAAGTAAACTGAGTATGTTTTCTGACCATAATGGAATTAAGCTAGAAATCAATTATAAAAAGATAATTAGAAGTTTCCTAATATTTGGAATAAAAACAATATACTCCCAAATAACCCATCCAGAGATCTAGATGGAAATTTGAAAATGTTTTCAACAAAATTATAACAAAAATACTACATATCAAAATTTGTAGAGTGTAGTAAAAGGAAAACCTATAACTTCTAATGCATATTTTAAAAATTTGAAAGTCTGGGGCACCTGGGTAGATTAGTCAGTTAAGTGTCCAACTCTTGACTTCAGCTCAGGTCATGATTTCAGGGTCATGAGATCGAGCCCTGCATAGGGCTCCACAGTTAGTGTGGAGTCGGCTTGAGATTCTCTTCCTCTCCCTCTCTCTCTGCCCCCCCCACTTGTGCTCACGCTCTCTCTCTCTTTCAAATAAATAAATCCAAAAAAAAAATAAGAAAGTCTGAAAACCAATGATTTATATATCCCTCTAAAAAATCATATCCAAAGAAAAAAAACAAAATTACAGAAAGTAGAAATAAGGAAATAATAAATAGAAAACACATATACAACAGAGAAAACCAATGTGCCAAATATTGGTTCTTTGAAAAGACAAATGCAATTCTAAACCTCTGCCAGAACTGATGAAGAAAGAAAAACAAGGTACGAAAAACAAAAACAAAAACAAAACAGTATCAAGAAGAATAGGAGAGACATTGACATAGATCCTACCAGCATTAAGAATATATACCTTACACCTATCAGAATAGCTATTATCAAAACGACAAGAAATAACAAGTGTTGGCAAGGATATGAAGAAAAGGGAACCCTTGTGCACTGTTTGTGGGAATGTAAACTGAAAACCAATATGGAGGTACCTCAGAACATCAAAAATAGAACTATCATATGATCCAGCAATTCCACTTCTAGGTATTTATCTGAAGAAAACAAAAACACTAAGTTGAAAAGATATATGCACCCTCATGTTCATTGCAGCATTATTTACAATAGCCAAGACATGAAAGCAATCTACATGTTCACTGATGGATGAATGGATAAAGAAAATGTGGTAGATAGATAGAGAGATAGATATAATAGAATATTATTTCACCATAAAAAAGAAATCTTGGCATTTGCAACAGTAAGAATGGACTTTGAGGGCATTTTATTAAGTAAAGTAAGTCAGACAGAAAAAGATAAATACCTTATAATCTCACTTGTATGTGGAATCTAAACAAATAAATAAACCCAAGCTCATGGATATAAAGAACAGATTGGTGGTTGCCTGAGGCAGGGGTGGGGAGTGCGCAATATGGGTAAAGGGGGTCAAAAGGTACAAATTTCCAGTTATAAAATGAATCAATCACAAAGATGTACAGCACAGTGACTATAGTTAATAATACTGTATTGCATATTTGAAAGTAGCTAGGAGAGTAGATCTTGAAAGTTTTCATCACAAGGAATAAATTATAGCTATGCATGATGATGAATGTTAACTTATTAACTGGACTTATTGTGGTGACCGATTTGCAATATATATATAAGTACTGAATAATTACGTTGTACACCTGAAACTAATATAATATCAACTATACCTCAATTTTAAAAAGGAATATAGGGCGCCTGGGTGGCTCAGTAGATTAAGTATCCACCTCTTGATTTCAGCTCAGGTCATGATCTCAGTCCTGGGATGGAACCCCCTCCCCATTCAATGGGGAGTCTGCTTGTCTCCCTCTCCCTTTGCCCCTCCCCACCGCTGGTGTTCTCTCTCTCTCTTTCTAGAATAAATCTTTTTAAAAATTTAAAAAGAATAGAGTAAGAGGAAATTAGAAACAACTACATGCCAATGAAATGAACAAATTCCTAGAAATATACAATTTACCATAGTGAAAAAAGAGGAAATAAAATCTGAGTAGTTTTATACCTATAAGCAAAAATTAAATTCATAATTTTAAACTTTCCCACCAATAAAACTCCAGGCATAGAAGTCTTCTCTAGTGAATTCTTCCAAACACACAGGAAAAACATGGACCTTATACAAAATCTTCCAGAGAACAGAAAAACAATATTTCCAACTATTTTATGAGATCAGTAAAACTGTGATGCCAAAAGTTAGCAAGAACATCACAAGACAGGAAAATTACTCTCTCTCATGAACATAGATGTGAAAGTCCTAGATAGAGTATTAGCAATTAAGTTTAGCAGCACTCTTTCTAATAGCCCCAAACTGGGAAAAAGCCAAATGTCCGTCACCATTTGTGTAAATAAAATTCATGGTATATTAAAACAGCAAAATATTATGCAGCAGTGAAAGTGAATAGTTTTTATTTACTTCTATACACAACATGGATGCACCTCATAAATGTAATGTTAAGTGAAAGAAGAAAACACAAAAGATATATGATGTAGAACTTCATTTACATAAAAATAAAATCAGGCAAAATTAACCTACAGATACCGAAGTCAAGATAATAGAGATGTTAGGAGGAGGAGGGAGATAATGACTAAGAGGTGACTTAAGGGGGGTTTCTGGGGTGTTGGCAGTGCTCTATTTCCTGATCTGGGTGCTGGTTTCACAGGTAGGTTCACTTTGTCAAACTCTACACTTAAATAATTTTTTACGTTTCTGTGTATGTTACATTTCAATAAAAGAAAAAATAAGGGGCGCCTGGGTGGTGCAGTCAGCTGGGCATCCCACTCTTGATTTCTGCTCAGGTCTGATCTCGGGGTCATGGGATCGAGCCCCTTGTGGGGTTCCACACTCAGCTCGGAGTCTGCGTGGGTATCTCTCTCTGTCTCCCTCTGCCCCTCCCCCCACACTCTCTCTCTGAAATAAATAAATCTTTAAAAAAAAAGAAAAAGAAAAAGAAAACCATTCTAGTCTCTTAACTTGAATTGGTATCAATCTCACCAGTCTGTGTTATTCCAGAATCGACCATCACACTCTCATAAAAACTATAGTGCTATTTTATTTTGTAACTATTTCTTTAAGGACTCTCAGTTCTTTGGGGTATAAATACGAAATGGCTTTATTTTTCCAATAATCCCTCCCCACTAATTGTGCTATGGCCCTGCCATTTTCTTGCTGGGTGTCAACTCTCTTAATATCACACTTTGGCTTCATTCCATGTATCAGCCTCTTCAAGTTATTAGGATCATCTCATTCTGGAAAGTAAGGTTCAGTTCTGTTCATTTTCAATTAAGCTTCAAACCGAATTAAAAACTATTTTCTTCCCTTCCCTCCAGAGAAAGGCAGACAAGTTTGTTGTTAGTGGCTTGGAGTATATGTGTGTGGGAGGAGTGACTTTGAGGGCAGCAGTGCTCAAATCTTTATGCCCTTCCCTCTCCTTTCTAGTGTTTCCCTTGTGATGTGAGGGCAAGAGTAGCAACAGGGAAGTAGATCTTTTATATGGCTCCCATATAGGAAGAGTGTAATTCCCTCTCTATAGGATGCTGCTGCTTCCCTAGTGAACCCGGTCAGACTTCCGATGTCTCTATACTGGAGAGTATCCATCATTGGCAAGGGTCCCTGGGGTGCTTCCCTGCTGTCCAGTTCCTTGAGGCATATCTTACACCTACTTGACCTCTTCCACAAGGGGCCCAGCTAGCAGCCTGTCTTAGAGAGGGCAATGTGGGCTACTGCCCCGTCCCTTCCCTCCTCTAGGCCCCTCTCCTTGTCCCAGAACATGAAGCTCTGTGGTCCAGGAGAGGTAAGAAGTGAGACAGTCACCAGTCTCTAACCTAGTAAAGTGGGAAGGTTGAGCATCTCTAAACTTAAAAAGCAATCTTCTTGAGGGCTTTTCTCTAGACTTTGAGAGAAAGAAGTAACTCCATCACTTCCCTTACAGTGAGAATGGAGTGAAGGGAGGGAATACAGTATTCTTACAAATATTCTACTTCACAAAAGGCTTCTCTACTCACTCTTATACTTCAGGGAGTAGGGGTGGGGTGGTTTGGGGAATGTTTGATGGTAGGGCTGTTTCACTGTACTAACATTTCTTAGTAGGCTGGCCTAACCATAGGAGGTCCCTGAATTTAGAGTATGTGATCTTACCACCTTCTGGGCACAGCTCTGGGACTTAGCCAGGCCCAGGGAATATTTCTGTTGACATCCTATTACACTTGTCTCCAACCACCTGGAACTTCTGTTAATCATCAGAGCATGTGTTAGGGAAAAAAAAAAAAAAAAAAAGAACAACAATTCTGTATTACTAAAAATACAGTAGGAAAGGGAATGGGATACAGGAATAATTACAATGATTTTCTATTTTACAAAGCCAATTTACCTTCAAGAAAATTTGGAGTTGTGTTATTCATCTACATAAATACAATAATTCAAATTTATTTGAAATCTTTACCTATGTGTACACTTTTTGTTTTAATACTCAATTGTCCGCTTACAGGCTCTTTTGTTTTCTGGGTTTTTTAATTTTTTTAAAGATTTTATTTATTTATTTGAGAGAGAATGAGAGAGAGAGAGCATGAGAGGGGGGAGGGTCAGAGGGAGAAGCAGACTCCCTGCTGAGCGGGGAGCCCGATGCAGGATTCGATCTCAGGACTCCAGGATCACGATGTGGAACTCGATCCCAGGACTCCAGGATCATGACCTGAGCCAAAGGCAGTCGCCCAACCAACTGAGCCACGCAGGAACCCAGGATTTCTACTCTTACAACCTTGATGTGTTTGGGGGTTAAAATTGAACATGACTAAGCAATGTGTAGCATGCTCTTACAGACAAGAGTACGCTATGTTAAAAGCACAGAATCACAATTTATAACAAGCAAGATGTTACAATGTATCAATATTTAGTGCAGGGGGTAATATTGTATTATAGTCAACAAAAGGTAAAGATTAATTTTCTTCTATAAAGAGAAACATGATGTACATTTTACACAATGTAATATAAAAATATTATTAGTACAGTAATACTATCATTACTAAAAATGAAATTTATTACTTATTCAATAAAATGGCCACTTGCTTCTAATCAGTATCACAATTCACTTGACAGATCTGAGGTTTCCTGAAGGAGGCTTTGCTTTGCTGATCTTCCCAAGCTTGTCATTCCCATCTCCCACATAGTTTGATGCATGGAACAGCTGTTTGCCATAGCAGATGAGCAGTGTGTTTGTCTAACACAAAGAAATGCCACAGAACCAAAAAACTGTAATATACACAGCATCTTAAAAGGGAAAGAATTTTCTAATAAAAATGTTCAATGGGGATGCCTTCAAAGACAAAATATTAGGGGGGCCTGGGTGGCTCATTCATTAAGCATCTGCATTCGGCTCAGGTCATGATCCCAGGGTCCTGGGATTGAGCCCCTCGTAGGGCTCCCTGCTCAGCAGGAAGCCTGCTTCTCCCTCTCCCACTCCGCCTGCTTGTGTTCCTTCTCTCGCTGTGTCTGTCTCTGTCAAATAAATAAATAAAATCTTAAAAAAAAAAAGACAAAATATTAAAGTCAGCCTTCAAGTATCATTTAATATGGTAAGAAAAAATCCTTTCATGAGATTTGACTTTCTATGTAATTCATAGCCTGATTCTTTCTTATAAACTTTTGAAAAATATTATGAATAGAATATACTGTACTTGAGATTCAAAAAGCTTTTGATTATCCATTAACAATTTCAAGATTATAAGATTACATTTCAGGTAATTTAGAGTAAGATTTTTTTTTTTTAAAGATTTTATTTATTTGTTTGACAGAGAGAGAGACAGCGAGAGAGGGAACACAAGTAGGGGGAAAGGGAGAGGGAGAAGCAGGCTTCCCACCAAGCAGGGAGCCTGATGTGGGGCTCGATCCCAGGACCCTGGGATCATGACCTGAGCCGAAGGCAGACGCTTAATGACTGAGCCACCCAGGCGCCCCTAGAGTAAGATTTTTTTAAATGTGGATGCTGATGTAGAATCATATCTGAAGATGTTATACCCAAATATATATTTTTTGGATTTATATAAATTCTTAGAAATGTCTCACAGATCATTTTAAAGCAATAAATTGAGTAACATGTTCAATGTACAATATTTTTTCTGAAGTCTTTACTAGCATCAAAAGGTAAGACTTTATATCTTTATTATGCCAAGGAGTGATTTAAATAACTCCTCAAATCAGTTTCCTGTCACATGAGATAATACATTATTACCAGACAACTTTGCCTCTTGTCAAAGAGAGAGAAACTATTCCACTAAGCTCAAAATTTTTGTGAAAATAAATATTTAGGAAAGTAAACCATACATGTAATTAAACCCCAGTGAAAAACATTAAGCAATTATTGGAGAAGAAGCTATTACTCTGACCATCAACATTCATATAAAAAGTAAACAGTTTAACTTTATAGGGTTATTTATTAATCTTTCTGGGAATGATTCCCATGATTTTAAGAATGAAGACTCCATACTTGTCTTTAGATTGAGTAATATATCTAGGATATGGTAAACACAGATTATATTAGTCTGTTGATTCCATGAAGGTGAATTCCCTTCTGTGTTCTTCAGTATTTCACTAATGTGATTGCCTATAAATATCGTGAGCATGAAGTAACAAAATAATATTTGAAAGGTTTTCTCAGGGCGCCTGGGTGGCTCAGTTGGTTAAGCGACTGCCTTCGGCTCAGGTCATGATCCTGGAGTCCCTGGATCGAGTCCCGCATCGGGCTCCCTGCTCAGCAGGGAGTCTGCTTCTCCCTCTGACCCTCCTCCCTCTCGTGCTCTCTGTATCTCATTCTCTCTGTCTCAAATAAAAAAAAAAAATCTTTAAAAAAAAAAAAAAAAAAAAAAAAAAGAAAGGTTTTCTCAGCCCTTTGGACATTTGTGACATCAATGACAGGATTCTTTTTAAACCACAATTTTTCCTCTTAAAACTCTTCTCTAATATATTTTTGTGCCATCATTACCTCTTCCTTTCAGTTTATTTTAATAAGATTTATTTCGAACTATGAAATGCATGCTTATTATGGGAAATTTAAATAATAAATAAAATTTAAAGGGAAAATACCCATAAATCTATCAATTTTTTCCCCCACGATTTTGATGAAATAATTGCAATCTTAACAAGGTGTTCCACATCCTTTTTCAATGCTAGGAAAAGTCTTTAAGAGAATTCACTCAGGCTTTTGATAAATTCGGTTAACACACATGTACTGTTTTGTGGTTCATCACATCCACGGTCTTTACTAGGAAAGCAATGGAGATATTGCCTAGCAGGTACAGTCGAATTCAGAAAATCAAATGATGGCATGATTTCACTCCACTGTAGGGGATTCCTCTTTGCAAACATCGTTTTAATAGATGTGTCAATGATAGCTATCACTAATAGCCTTTTCTATTGATACAATCTTCACATCAACCATAACAGTAAGTTACCATTATTCTCACTTTATAAAACAAAAGCCTGAAATCCATTGCACAGCTCTCAGGTGGTGAAGTGAGAATTTTAGATGATTTGAACCTGCTCTCTCTGCTTCCAGGGGTATTTTTTTCCACTATAGCCCAAAACCTCACCATGAATATCATATTCTGCTTAACTAGGCCTGTGGTTGGGCACTTCAGATGTTCCCTCTCCTTCTTTTTTTTGTTTAACTAATATTGATAATGTTGGAAGTAATATCTTGGTATATAAAACTTCATTATAGTGTTTATGATTATATCCCCAAAACAGAGCCTTAAAATTTGGATTATTGTGTTAAAGGCAGAAATATTTTTAAGACAATTTGTACATATTGTCAAAAGCTTCCCTCAATGAGATTGTTCAAATTATAATTCGATCAGCAAGCACGAGGCTTCCTACTTCACTGTGCCCTTTATAAAAATCTTGGCTTATTTAATAAATGAAAATTCTTTGTTGCTAAGTTTAAATTTTGAGGGGACACTATAACTCACTGTGTTTTAATATGTCAATTCTCTATTCTATAGAATGAACCCTATGTAAGGACTGGCTAAATCCTTAAACTAGAAATGGGAAGATATGGGTCTTTAGATCTTTTATTCCCTTTATTCATTCAGTAATTATCCAGCTCCCACTCTAGGTCAGGCACTGTGCTAGTGTTCAGGATATAAAGGTGAAAGGTCATCCCTGACCATAAAGAGCTTGTGAACTAGCAAGCAAAACAGATACAGATAGACAATTCTAGGACAGCAGGACTAGCACTGTGACCAAAGTAACACAGAAGAAGATACTTTGCGAAACACTGAAAAGCCACGTAAGCCAGCTTCAGGGAGGTCCTGGAGCCTTTTTGGAGATGCCAAGGCTTAGGCTCCATGCTGAAGAGAAGCAGAAGTTAGCCATCTTTCCCCTTACATCCCCAATCAGAATTAAGTGCTTCCTCGTCTCTGTTCCTCTACTAATGTGTACATACTTATTTGTTTCTACATCTCTCACTGGGCTGAGCTTCTTGATGAGGAGGGACCATATCCCTAATTAGCCTAGTACAATGCCCCCCAAATAGTAGGAATGCATCAAACATTTGTGGAATTATTTTTGAAATTCTAGCCATGTAGCTATCTCCTCCCATACCTTCGTAAATATACCTTGACATTTATGTAAATATGTGTGGGTTTCCTTTTGATTGTAAAAGTAATACTACTCACCACACACCAATCAGAATGGCTAAGAGAAAAGGATAGAAGATAACAAGCGATGGTAATGGATTTGGAGCAACAGGAATGCCTAGACATTGCTGGAGGCAGTAGAAATTGGTACAACCAAAAACCACTGGCAGTATCTGTTACAGCTGAGTCATACCTTATAAGCCAGCAATTCTACTCCTAGGAATAAGCTCAACACAAATGCATGCATATGTTCGTTCACTCAGAGGAATATTTTCACCAAAAGCAGCATTATTCATACATAACAGCTCCAACCTAGAAAATACACAGATGCTCTTCCACAGTAGAATGGATAAACTTATTGTGGTATGTCACAAACAGCAAGGAAAAAGAACCTACACTCAACAATAGGAAAGAATTTCTTAAAAATTATTTTGAGGACAAAGAGACAGATTTTTCTTTTAAAAAGCACTTACTATATGATTACTTTTGCAAAAAGCATACAAATAGGCAAAACTATTCTATGCTATTAAAAGTTAGGAAAGCTCTGTTACAGTCACTAACTGTAAGGGAATAGGAAGGGGAAGCTGCCCGGAGGTGCTGCTAAGGTTGTTTCTTGATCGGAGTGCTGGTTACACATGTATATTCCGTTTGTGTCCTTTTCTGTAAGTATACTATACTTAAATATCTTTTTTTTTTTTGTTAAAGATTTTATTTCTTTATTTGAGAGAGAGAGAATGAGAGAGCACATGAGAGGGGGGGAGGGTCAGAGGGAGAAGCAGGCTCCCCGCCGAGCAGGGAGCCCGATGGGGGACTCGATCCCGGGATTCCAGGATCATGACCTGAGCTGAAGGCAGTCGCTTAACCAACTGAGCCACCCAGGCGCCCCTATACTTAAATATCTTTAAAAAAAAAAAAAAGATTTTAAAAATTTATCTGAGAGGGGGGGGGGGGGGGGGGGGGTGGCGAGGCGGTGAAGGAGCAGCCGGAGAGGGACAAGCAAACTCAGCGCTCAGCGCAAAGCCCCCCCTGGGAGCTCCATCCCAGGACCCTGAGATCATGACCTGAGGGGAAATCAAGAATCCGCAGCTTAACCGACTTAGCCACCCAGGTGCCCCACTTAAATAGTTTTTTAAAAAAGTAATACATCTTATTTGAGAAAAAGCTGGAAGATACAGAAATTTTTAAAGAATTTTAATCACCCACAACCCAGAAATAAATATTAACATTTGGATTATTTCCTTCTAGTCTTTTTTTTTTTTAAGCCACAGTGCTTGTGCCACTTCCTCCACCTCTGCTTCTTACATATTCACACACACATTTTGCAAAATTAGGTTCACTTCTACTGTTTTTCTTATTTTTTTAAATTTTTACTTAAAGCTAATCCATTTAATCAAATTTTCATTGCAAGCATGTTTTTTTTAAGATGCAGCAATATATTCCATCAAATGTGGGGATGTGTGTGTATGTATATACATATATAT
Source organism: Neomonachus schauinslandi (assembly GCF_002201575.2). Lineage (NCBI taxonomy): Eukaryota > Metazoa > Chordata > Mammalia > Carnivora > Phocidae > Neomonachus > Neomonachus schauinslandi. The sequence continues at coordinate 58,555,111 of NC_058412.1, forward strand.
ACATACACACACAGAGTTCTAGGAATATATATTATATATATATTATACATTATTTAAAATATTTTATTTACATGCCTACACAGTATATGTTAATAATAAAATAATACAAATTTAAAAATATATATTCCTAGGAAAGGAACCACCAGGTCGTGAACATTCTTTAAGCTCTACATTCGTTCTGTATTTCCTTCCAGAAAGCTTACATCGCACTGGCAAGGTGTGAGAGCTCCTTGTATCACAATCCAACCTCAGGTCATTTATTATTATTTCTATTTGTTTTTAAGATTTAAAAAAAAAAGATGGTGGGGCTTAAAACAGGACTAAGGAATCTGCCGTTCCACACCCGGCTGAGGCGCTAGGCAGGACGCGACTCTCACCACACCTCTCCTTTCCAGGCGCTCGCGCCCCACTCCTCTGCCCCGCAGTGCGGCCGCGCGTGCGCCTGGGCCCCAGCATCTCGCACCGCCCGGTTGCCGTGGGAACCGCAGAAGGAGGCTGCGTCCGCAGACCTAGCTGTAAGCTGTATCGAGGCCCGGGCATGGAGCTGCCGGATCCGGTCCGCCAGCGGCTGGGAAATTTCAGCCGGACCGTGTTCAGTGACTCCAACCGGACCGGGCCGGAGTACAGCGAGGGTCCGGGTGAGTGGGCGAGGCCCAGCGCAGCGGGTATGGCCTGCGGAGGATTTGGCGCCGGTTTGGGAGTGGCCAGATTTTGCCCGGACCTAAAATGGCGGCCTCGCCTTCAGCTGGTTCTCCGCACTGCGGGGAAGCGCTCTGGAGGAGGGGCCGAGCCTTGGGCTGGGGTGGGGACTGGGACACCTCCAGGCCTGTATACCCGACGGGTCCTGAGCTGGCGGTGCTGCGGCCTGGCCGGCGAACTGTAAGCCGAGCAGCTGAGGTGGCGCCAGCCTTCCTTAAGAACTAAAAATATAAAAATCCGCCTTCGCAGCCCATGTCCGGTTTCGCATCCTTCGCGAAGGCCGACGGTGTTTTTCCTCTGCGACTGCCGCCCTGGCTTTTCGGGCCAGGTTAGAGTGAAAACAGCCCAGGCAGTCTCCCCTTCCCACTCCCCACCCTGGTTAAAATATCTTCTCCTTTTCTCTTTTATTAGTAAAGCAAGTACGTTCCACCGCAAGTCCGTTTTCTGATGGAAGAAGTGGAAAGAATTGCTTTAATGATCATTTTAAAAACCGCTATCCACTTCGGCATGGCAGCAGCCACACTAGCCTCGCTTTCAACAAAGCTCGCTCCCTTCCCTGCCGTCTCCAACCCCCATCCCCCATGTATAACTCTTACCCTAAATCTGGTAACAAAATACCACGGTGCTGCATTCAACTTGACGGCAAGTGATCACTCAGTTTTCTCCAAAACAGTTTCCCCTTCTTAAATCATGATGATAGCGTACTATCAACCAGATCCATGTGGTTTTTATCACTAAGCTCTGCTAGGGAATAGCAATCTTTTCCTCTTGCTTGGTTTAGGGATTTTTAAAAGAGAGCAGAGAAAAGTAAATTCCCATAGTTGCATTGTTCTCACCCTGAATTTAGGCCTCTTAAAGATTTAGGATGTACAGAGAAATCAATGTGAAAAATGAGGTTAAGTTTCTGATGCTAAAGCTAAGGCTTAACAGGCGCTGAAATCTGATGATGTAAGGTATCACAGGTCAGCGGACATTTTCTGTAAAGGGCCAGATAGCAAGTATTTTAGACTTTGCAGGCCATAGGTCCCTGTGGCATGCGTAGATAATGGTAAATGCATAGATGAGGCAGTGTTCCAATAAAACTTTATTTATGGACACTAAAATTTGAATTTCATATGATTTTCAGTGTCACCAAATATTATTCTTTGATTAAAAATGTGAAAAACCATTTTTAGCTCACTTGCTATACAAAAACAGGCAGCTGGCTGGTAGTTTGCCTACCCCTGATTTATATAATGTTTTAATTTAAATTCCGTTTACAGAACTCAGCTTGTACTTTTGCAAAATTTAGTAAATTCATGTCTTGTGCTTTCAAGGTTCATTTACATATTAACTTGATTTTCAATTGCTTGATTATAAGTTTGAAATGCTGAAATATAGACATAGCATAACTCTTAAGATGCTCATGTACACAATTTCTTAACATAAAAACTTCTTTGCAAAATTTGACTAGTTTCTGCTCCAAACATACTAAAATTTTCAGCTTAACTAATTTATCATTTTTTCCCACATTTTCTTCCTTGTGAATCCAAAGTAGGTTTGATTATTTGCACTGTATTTACAAGTGTATACCATTACCCTGTCCACTGACCAAGAGTTGTCCTGTTGTTATGAAAAAAAATCCTAGGCTGGTGATTTGCCTTCAAGTTTAACAAATTTTAAGAATTCATTCTTTATCAGTGATAATTTAAAAAATAGGAATAAGCAAAATAAAAATAAATATAAGCAAAAGTAGATCATAATAACAGAAAAAAGCTAAAGGAAACCTTGCTGTGAGAGACCATGATTATTTCTTATATTTTAAAATTATTAAATGACAGATATAGTCAGCTGTGGAGAAAAAAAATCTGTTTTTAAGAAATTTATTTTGGAGCCTTTATAAATTCTTACATTTAGGGCAATTGATTTCAAAATACATATCTGTTTTTAAATTGTTAGAATTTAGTCAAATTTAGGATGTATTTGAAGGGTTTAATTTAAAAAATCAAATTCTTAATTTGGGACCCTTCTCCCTTACATAGAAGCAAAAGGCATCTTGCAGTCAGCCTTAGATAAATGAAGCTCATGTATCACAAATGGCTACATTGATGTCTTTATGACATTACGTTTCCATTAATTCAGTCATTCTGCTTATGCATATTTGGTATGTACCCTGTATAAAGCAAGATTTTAGGTTCTGTGAGGGTCTCACATTTGGGTAGAATGTAGTCTGTGCTTACAATGAGGCTGTGTATTAAGTAAAAGAGAAGGAAAGGGAACTAATGTTATTGAGTGCCTACTAAGTACCAGGCGTGGTAGGGTGAAATAATTCTGTCTCTAATCTTCACAAGCAAACTGTGAGGTACTTTCAATGTTACCATTTTACAGATGAAGAAATTGAGACAATTTCTGATTGAGAAATTAATCAAAAAGGTTCAATAACTTATCCCAAGTCTGGCATCCAGGGTTACAGGGGTATTTGAGGAGTTACGGGTTTACTTGGACTCCAAAGCTCATGATCTCTTCAACACACTAGACTGTGTCTTGAGTGAGGGGATGTGGTTCTTTGCTAACACTTTCTTACACACAGGTTAGAGATAAGTACCTAGAGGGGAAGAGATTTCTGCTGGGGTGCGAGAATAGGATCAAGAAAGGATTTGTGGGAAAAGTGGCATTAAATTGAGTATTAATGAATGGGTGGGATTAGGGTATGCTGAAGAGGGGTGTGCCTATAATTTAGTTTTTGTATGAGATTAGTTTTTATGTGAGAGATTAGTTTTTATGTATTTTATAGGCTCTTCACATAGAACTCTACAAGAGGTAATGATCATTATTATCTGTTCAATAGGATTCATACTGATATTCCACATTTAATCTATACCAATGGTGTGCAAAAAAGTCGACAGGCTATAATGGCAAAAATGATAAAGTAATTGAAAAATATGAAACATACCCCCAAGAACTCAATACATGAATTAAATAGTATTGTGATGAATATTTCCTTTCACTGTCAGTGATTATAAATAGGCTTAAAATTTGGAGTTTTGTTGAACCAACACTGTAGTTACTAGTTTTAAGAAACTAAAGGACTTATAGGGCAGTGACCAAGATGAAGAGTTTGTTCTTTTTCTCTGTTTCTTTTGTAGATAATGAAATGGTGTCCAGTTTGGCATTGCAGATGTCACTTTATTTTAACACTTACTTTTTCCCACTTTGGTGGGTAAGCAGCATTATGATGCTTCAGATGAAGGTAAGTCTGTGCTTTAATACTTCTGCTGAGATCTCTTCTGCCCATCCCTGGCATTGTTACATTGTCAATAAAATTAAAGTTCTTAATATTTGTTTTCTATTTCAGGTCAGTTTTACTACATGTGAGATTATACAAACATGTTTATTTTTGTGTGTTTTGGTTTTTTGGTTTTTTTTTTTAGTATTCAATCCTGCCTGATTACTACAAATTCATTGTGGTCACTGTTATCATCTTAATAACCTTAATTGAAGCTATCAGGTTGTATCTGGGCTACATGGGGAACCTACAGGAAAAGGTAGGCTCTTCTTCCCTTTCTTTCAGTGCAACCTCTAAAGGCAATATGGTTTTCGTAGCGAGGAAAAGGCGGAGAGAGGTGGTGGAAGGAGCAAAGGCCTGCCTCCAACTTGACTATTTCTGTCACTGTAGTCTGTTGGCTGAATCTCTTGAGCCTTGGTTTCTTTGTATATAAAATGGGGAAAATATTTACTCCAAGTTTTGTTGGGATTAAATGAAATAATTTGTATAAAGTACCTGAACATAGTAAATAAATACTTAAGAATTGACAGTTTTCCCTCTTCTCACCAGTCTTGAAAATACTTGGTCAACTAAACATGTTTAAATCCTGATTATGAAAATGGGGGGAAATTATAAATTCAGGAATCTTATGCCAGGCACACGTTTTCTGAATCGTCATGCTGCCTAAGTATTTACAGTTACCAGAGCTTAGGGATAATGCCTGAAGATTTCTATGTTTTTCTAGGCCCTTCATAATTAGGTCCCACCCACAGGCCTCACTGTATTTTTTGCTATTTCCTAACGCAGGCATCCATTCCAGGCTGACATGTTGATTCCTAGTCATCCCCATTCCACATCTTTGCTTACTTACTTTCTTGTCTCTTCCTCCTTCTACCCAACTTTAAAAGCCTACATCCTTGGATTCTTTCTTTTACCTACCCTAATCACTCTCTTGTCTTATTTCTTTTAGTATTTAGTTCATACCACTAAGTGGTGCGTTTAATAATTCACTAAGGTATATCATTCTAGCATTGCTGCATCAGTTAGTTTTCACTTTTAATCTAGACTGTAAATTCTTTGAGGACAAGGACCATGTTATATTCCTTTTGAATTACAGAGCTCATAATGTAGGTTCATAGTGCTGATCTGTATAAACAAAAGACTGTCCTTTACTGATCTGATTACTCTTGCTATGTGTCATTGCAGGTTCCTGAGTTGGCTGGCTTTTGGCTTTTGAGCCTTTTATTGCAGCTGCCTTTAATTCTCTTCTTGCTCTTTAATGAAGGCCTAACAAATCTGCCCTTGGAAAAAGCGATACACATCATCTTCACTTTGTTCCTTACTTTCCAAGTTGTTTCAGCCTTTCTTACCCTGAGGAAAATGGTAAATCAGTTGGCAACTCGTTTCCACCTCCAAGACTTTGACCGGCTCTCTGCATATAGAGGGGGCATGACAAGAATGAGATCCTGTATAGAAGAGATTTGACTCAATGCTGTTGAGTGAAAAGCTGAAAGATCAGCTTTTCTACCAGACTGTAAAGAGGAAAACATCAGAGTTCTAGCATGAGAAGAACAAAGCAAGTGTTTTGAACTGTATAGTCTCTAGGTCTGAAATTCCAAAGTTGGGGGCAATGATGACTGTACAGTACATGAAAATAGTAAGTCAACCCTAAAGCCTAGATATTGTCCACCTTGTGCTAAATATCTTAATATTTTTGCCCACTTTTCAGGTGTGTAGAAACTGGTGTTGGTAGTCACAGTTTACCAGCCTTAGGGGAATATTTCTAGTTAGCACCTAAAACTAGAAATGTGTATATTTCTTTTAAACTTGTTGGCTGTTCATGTCTTGGCAGTATATCTGAAGCACATGGCAATTCTTGTCAATATTCTGGTGTATTAAACTATATTTGTAAATCAAAACACCAAATTTTCATGTCTCCTAGGGTTAAATTCTAACCCTACTCTTAGCTTTTATACTGAGGTTAAAAACAGGTGGATTATCATGGTATTTAGGAAATCATAAAATTGTAATTTTTATAAAACCATGTTCATGGTGGTGTGCAAGATGTCTTTATAGTGGTGGTGTGCAAGATGTCTTTATAGTAAATTATGAAATATTTATGTTAAAGTATTTGCAACAAATCATTCCTGTCTCATATAATTCTTTCGGGCTATGGGTTTATTATTTTTATTATAGGGTTGTCAGGGAAGGAAAGAGAAATATATATACATTAGAGAGCCTTTTATGTAGTGAGCACTGAACTAGGCACATTAACCCTTGTGATCTCATCTACTAAATCAGTGTTCACTGAAGAACTCATAGCCAGTAAATTTACATGAGGCTTGACTTGAAAAGTAGGGTTCTTCTTAATACACAGTGAGTGCTGAGATGGGCAAGGGGACTATACTCATGATCTTAAATCAGCATGTTCCCTTGCTAATAGGAGAAACCTATTTAAGGAAGTTCTGTTAAGAATAAAGCTGCATGGGTGTATCTGAACATTATTTTTAGTGATTATTGGATTGTCTTCAGAGATATAATATTTTCTTCTTTCCTACAGGGAAATGTGCCTTTATACAGTTGTAATTACATTAAAAAGAATTCCTTTCAGTTTTCATTTTCTGTGATTCTGGCTTGTCCTAGTATCCCCCTGTTTTGCTTATTCTTATATTGCTTAATTTTTGAAAATGTTTTTACTTCCCATTCTTAATTATACCTGACTAAACTAATTGTGCTAATTTTATTATTTGTGCTTCCTATTATTATATATGAAGTTCAGTCAAAGACTTCTCCCCGGATGCACTGGCTGTTTAACTTCTCCCTTCTACTAAAGTAGTTACTCGATATACTCCAGTAATTTGAAATTCAAAATACAATAATGTTTGGATATTTTTCTAAAACTTACATTTGTTTGCATTTGTTTCCAGATGGGAATAGATAGGTGATTCTATAAGAAAATATAAAATAAGAACATTAAGTCTTTGAAGCAGATAAATTAAGGGATGATCAAGAAAGACTATTTAACAGCTGTTTCCAGACTTTCATCTTAAATATCAGAGCCTCTGATACATTTAAACTTTAATTTAGTTTTAAAAGATTAATAGATAAAATATTAGGGTCAATCAAAAAAATTTAAAGGCTATAAAAATTTTGGTAAAATGATTTATTAAAATTTTCTATAAAATTTTTTTTTGCTATAGTAAATATATTGCTTAAAATGCAAATATAATAAGGGTGGGAAAAAGAAAGAAAGTCAGTTGAGAACATGACCAAGTCATTTGTTTTTTCCTCTAAACTATGAAACCCTGATTTTGTGTCAGGCTGAAAAATATTTCCTGTTGGAGGATACCTGGTTCCCTATGGAAGCATATGAAAATTGAGGGAGAGAAGATATTTACATGTCAACTTTTGGAGTTCATGCAGTCCTTGTTTTTACTTTATTTGAATAAGTTTGTCTCTTCTTAATTCCTACTACATCTCTCTCTAGGAGTCCACAACACTGTTCTGAAAATTTCTCGTTAGGATGTTGACCTTCACAAGTATTTTGTCTTTCACATATTTTTTATTCCAGAGGCTTTTTCTCATCACAGACAAGGTGGATGCAAATTTCTGTAGATCAGAATGATTTTTAAAAATTGGATTTTCATCATCATGTGTTTGAATGCCTAGTATATGAAAGGGCATAGGGGAGGGTTCCAGACAACTAAGACCACTCCTGCTGCTCAGCTGTATGATGTGGGAGGTACAATATTTGCAAGACATCCCTAAGACAAAGTAGGAAAGTCTAACTTCATCAGGGAGATGCACTGAACAATTTCTACCTGATAAGTAGCTGACAGATAACAGTCCTTCACTTCTAGCACATCTCCCCTCTTTGTTCCTAGCATCTAGTGTCCGGGATTATTAGTATGTTGGCCCTTCATCAACATTACTTAGCAGATGCTATTCCTCTCATTGTCAGAGCACAGGAAGGGAACATGGTGAGGGGTGCTGGGGGTGTGGTTACTTGCACTTGCCTGTGAACAAGAACAAATGTACTGTCTGGTAGGAAAGGCAGATGAACAAATGAGTGATAGCACAATATAATGGGCACTGCGAGATTACAGAGAAGGGACATAGAGAAGATGGAGAATCTGAGAAGCCTTCCCAAAGGAACACTTGAGATTTGAAGAATGAGTAGGTATTAACTGTTCATTTCAGGATGAAGAGACAGAGATAATAGTGACTCAGAGTATGGTTTCAGGTACTACATGGAGTTTGGTGAAGTTGGTGGAGAGGGTACATAAGAAAGGACACAGAATAAGATAGAGAAGCTTGCAGGGCACCTGGGTGGCTCAGTCGTTAGGTGTCTGTCTGCCTTCGGCTCCGGTCATGATCCCAGAGTCCTGGGATCAAGCCCCACATTGGGCTCCCTGCTCCGTGGGAAGCCTCCTTCTCCCTCTCCCACTCCCCCTACTTGTAGTCCCTCTCTCGCTGTCTCTCTCTGTCAAATAAATAAATAAAATCTTTAAAAAAAAAAAAAAAAGAGAAGCTTGGGAGCAGCTAGTAAGCTAAAAATTTTAATATTCTGAATCCCTGAGTGATTTAAACAGTGGAGTATCACAAACAGATTGAGGTTCCAGAAAGATCTCTCTGAAGACTGTGGAAATGGATTGAAAGTTTGGATTAGATGTTGATTTGATGGAAGTAACTCTGGAGAGAACAAAGTTTTAAAAAAATCACTTTATATTTTAAAATAGGTATTGAAAGTTTTTTCCTAATGCAATTTTTTTGCGGATTACACACAATGCTAAACACAATGACGCCCTCACTGTCTTATTGCCCCTTGCCAGTTGTTAGTTTATTACTAGACTTAAATAGAGCTCTATCTGAAATAGTCTTACACATTTTATTTGACATAACCTAAATAGGTTCTTAATTTACATCAGTTAAAATTATAGCTTTTAAAAACTCAACTTTTAAAAGAAATTTAATCAAGATTTTGAGAGTAAAGAAAAATCATCTCTAATTCTACCACCCTAAAATAAGCACTTCAGCAAATGTCATGTTTCCCTGCTGTTTTCCCTTTGTAAATTTTAAAAACATAGTTGTGATCATTGGCACTTACAATTTTGCACTCTGTTTTTCTGAAAACATAAATATTTACCCATCTTTCTACCTGGTCACATAGCCATCATCTTAAATGATTGCACAATATTCCATCAAAGAGATAGATGCTAATTTTTTAAACTTCTCTCCTATTGGATATTTGCATTGTTTTCTTCTTTTGCTTTTATACATAACATTGTAATGAGATCTCATGTATGTTGCTTTTTCTACATCTTAAATGACTCTTTTTAATTAATAAGCTAGATTCTCAGAAGTGAAATTGCTGGATCACAGGGTATGAACATTTTTAAGGACTCTTGATGCATGATGCCAAATTATAATATCCACTTTCTGCCATTTACCACTCACACTTCTAAAGATAGTACAATGAAAATTTTGATAAGGACAGACTTATGGACCTTGGTTACCCATTCATCTTTGTATTTCTGAGTGGCTACCACAGGTACACTGAATCTCCTAAGGAGGAAAAAAAAACAAAAAACAAAACCTAAAAGCTGTGAAAGAAGTGCAAAGAATTAAAAAAAAAAAGATTTTTGAATTAAGGGAAAACTGATAAGGAACAGGAAAAGGATTAGGCAAGCTGGTCGCAGTCAGCAACAGACAGTGAGATGTGACACAATAAAAACTGGGTCATTGAGTTGGGACAGCCCTAGGACATAAAAAGACTGAAATGAAGTAAAGCTCTGGATTACTTTGTTCTTGAATATTGAATTTTTTCAGAAGCATGGAGCATGAAATATTATAGTGATAAGCCAAGATTGGAAACATAGCCAAGAAAAAGAGGTCTTTAAGGGATTGTTTAAAATGTGCTGGAGGAATAATTTGGTTTGGTCTTAAATGGCTCAAAAAGTAAATTGACATAAAGCTTTTGCATAGCAAAATAGGCATGGAGGCAGAAAGCAAGGAGGCAAAGGGAACAGTGGACCCTATTTGTAAATTTGTTATAGTGTAAAACATTAGATTTCGGTCCTAGAAAATGCTCCTCAGGAAACTTCAATGCTGTATTTTAAAAGTACAACCAACACTAATTTATTATGGGTATATATCTTTATTCTAGTTTTAAAAGATTGTTAATTTGGAGATTTTAATTAAAAAAAACAAACAGTTAATTGTAAGAATCATTCTAAAAATCTTTTCCCCCCAGTGTGGAAGCATTTAAAAACATTCAGGCCCTGGAAAGATGTGTTTAAATACAGGTTTAACCACAATGTTTAAATTTATCCTGGTGCTTTCATAGATTTACATCTTTCTAAAAATGAGACCAGTCAAGAAAGTATAGAACTCTTCAAAACAAGATAAAAACCTGAGGATATAACGTATATTCTATGAAAAACCAAAGACACTCAGAAATTGATCTTATCAACATGCTCTATCTAAACAAGTTCCACAGCAAACACCCATGGGTAGAAGCAGCTTTTCAACCTCGTGTGGTATATGAAATCACAGTGCATATATCACAGCTATTAGTCCTTCATTGCTCCACAGACCCAAGTGTTTAGCACTAGGTTACATTAAAAATGCAGATTTTTAAAAACACCAAGAATGGCCTCCTAATTTTTCAGAACTGTAATAGCACTATATTCAGCTAATAGGCAAGTGGTATCATCGCTTAATTTTTAAAGGGTTCTAGTTCCTGATCCTGAGTTGTTATATTCTAATCGAAACCATGTTGGAGACACTGCTCAATATTATAGCTTAAAAGAGAAAAATTCTAGTCAAATTCAAAATCACAATTCAAATTAAAAAAAAAAATGTTTGCTATATACATTTACTAATTGTTTTTGTAAATGCTTGATCCATTAGTGCCTAGAAGGACTAAAATGATCACTAGGGAGGGTGGAAGTTTAGGACTTTGCTTCAATAGCTTTCCTAAAAAGAGCTAGTGAGAGTCCAATTTTTTGCTGTTCTAAAAACTAGAGCTCCCTATGGTCAATAAACCCTTGCTAAGGAAGGCAGCAGAGCAGTTAACTGTTGATTGTTCAGTAATTTACAAAGCAGGGCAACAAAAGATGTTCATGCTTTTTATTTTTAGTATGCTATTATTTCATTCTGCAAAGTAAATGTAATTTAGTTAGCTCCAACAATATCCCATCCACTATGTTTGATGTTTCAGGACAAAAAAAGGAAATAGGATTGAGCCCTCCCCTTCCAACCAAGGCCCACAGGAGACAAATTTAAGGTGATCATAATGGCTCAGGATAATATTGTATTAGAGCAATATAAAACATGAAGATAAGTGAGGAATCCTGTCTAGGGGGCAGGATGGTCTTTAGGATAGATGGAACAGCATGGGCAAAGGTACAGACATTTGAAAAGGCCTGAACAGAACCAAAAGTAGTTTGATGTGAATAAAACATAAGGTGTGTAGAAAAGGGCTTGAGATGAGCTGGAAAGATTGTCATCAAGATGTTATCAGTCTTTTATATATTATAATAAAGGGTTTGAACTTTATACTATAGACAGTGAATAGTGTATCTATATTGAAACAGAATTAGAAAGCATTGTTGCTGTATTTGAAAATGATCGAAAACTGAAAGGGAGAGCTAATTTGATAGATGATACAATCTCATTTCAAAAGAATCTCATAACAGGCTGAAATGCTAGACACAAATACATTTTACCCCCCCACACACAATCCCTCCAACATACACCTCTCAAAAAATCAGTTCACTTGTACATAATTAAGGAGGTTGTTGTGTGCTATTTTTCAAAGGAAGATATCCGGGTGGTCTTAGGAGAGCACGAGCATGTACTGTGTTAATAGAAATATAATGACCAGATCATACACAGTAGCAAGCTCACCATAGTCTTCCATGTAAATGTCTCCACTTCGTAGTACCTTCCCTACAGTTGTGTTTATCGAGAAATCTAAAATCAAATCTAATCATGTTGCTACTCTCCTCAAAATTCCGTTCGACTCTCCATTTCCTGCCGCGTAACACCCAAACTCCTTAGCGTGGCCCAAGAGGCCTCTTCCCCCCATCTGGCCTCCTCTTGCCACCCCTCCGATCAAACATCTGCAGCCCCTCCAGTGCACCATTCTGGATTTCACCTACGAACCTCTTCCCTCCACACAGCTCTCTTTGCCAGAGTAATCTTACCCACATGGTGACAGTTTATTTACCCTTTAATGGCCTGGCTCAACTGTCATATTCTCTATGGAAATTTCCCACTGTCCCCTACCTACTTCCAAATAACACTTGTAGACTTTTTTTGTATCTCTGTTGCTCATATTTTATGACTACATCTAAAACAATTATATGTAATTTTATATTATACTCCTGGCTACTTAATTGTAAGGTCTTCACAGCAAGCGTTTTTATTCATCCTTATATTTCTAATGTTTAACACAGTGTAAGTGTCCAATAAATATTTGGTGAATAAGTGAATGAATGGACTTAGTTGATGGAGTCAGTGTTGCACAATGGTTAAAAGGTGGCTTAAAAGGTGGCTTTGGAGGGGCGCCTGGGTGGCTCAGTCATTAAGCAACGGCTAAGTGTCTGCCTTCGGCTCAGGTCCTGATCCCAGCGTCCTGGGATCGAGCCCCGCATCCGGCTCCCTGCTCAGCGGGAAGCCTGCTTCTCCCTCTCCCATTCCCCCTGCTTGTATTCCCTCTCTCACTGTGTCTCTGTCAAATGAATAAATAAAATCTTTAAAAATAAGTAAATAAATAAATAAAAGTGGCTTTGGAGGCAGATAGACCTATGCTCAAATCACTTTTCCATTTATCAGCTTGGTCAGGTCAGTTAACTTACCTAATCTTTAATTTATTCATCTTTTTTTTTTTTTAAAGATTTTATTTATTTATTTGACACAGAGAGAGAGAGAGAGGAATCACAAGTAGGCAGAGTGGCAGGGGGTGGCAGAGGGAGAAGCAGGCTCCCCGCTGAGCAAGGAGCCCGATGTGGGACTCGATCCCAGGACCTTGGGATCATGACCTGAGCCGAAGGGAGACGCTTAACGACTGAGCCACCCAGGCGCCCCTAATTTATTCATCTTTAAAATGGGTGCTCATAGGGCTTTTGCAAGAATTAAATGAGGTAAACATCATGATAAGCATTCATAAATGGTAAATATTCTTATTATAATTTAATATTCTCTATTTCCCGGGCAATTGAATTTCTGCTAAGTCTTTCAGCTCACTTTGTTGCTTTATAGGACCAGCAGCTTTCCCCTCAGGCTTGATTAGGCTTTGATTACCTTCCTGTAAACTGATAAGAGACTTACTGATATGGTATAATAGGAGCTATATCTGGTCTGACTACCCTAAACACTGGGCACAGGCATAAAGTTGTCCCTTCCTCTGGGGCCAGGCCCATTTAGGAGATCAAGTTATAATTGCAGAGGCTGCTTAGAAAGAAAAGCTTTAGAAGAAAGGAAATTAGACATTGTTACAAGGATGTTTTTAACAAGAAAATATGTATCTATTAGGGACATTCCACTAGAATAGGTCACATTCAAGTGTTGTTTTTTTTTTTTTCCTCCTCCCTTTCTCATGAAGTAGTGATGATCTCAGAACTGTAAAGGTCTTTAGAAGTCATTGTTGATGTAGGGAGGTGAGAGAAATCCATTGTCTCAGGAGGCCAGCGAATTTCTTTGGTGCTATGTGGTCTTAGCAGTTTTATCCTGGGCTTTTCTGTCCAGAAATTCAGTTTTAACTAAGAGACTCAAAAGGAGTGACCACAGTAACTAAACTCATAGAAGATGGATGTGCAAACCAGGGTCTATCAATTTATAATGCAAACTACAACTGCCAGTATATTTTCTTCCTATAAAAAATCTATTTAAAAAGCCAAATTATAATCAAAGTTGCTTATTAATCACAAAATGGAAGAAATGGATATTCATATCATCTAGCTATGCTAATTTGAGGTACTCACCTCTACTCTAGAGATGTGTCTGCCTAGAAACTGGCTACTTGAATCCATGCTGATCAGGGCTTCCCCCCACCCCCACCCCCCACAGGACTGGGGGATGCCATGAGCAAAGTCAGGGAGGCCAGAAATGTCATGGTGTGTGTAGGGAATTGCAAGCAGTGTGTGTATAATACTCAGTGTACAGGGAGAGGAAGAGAGCAGACAGATGAGGCTGAAGAGGTAAACGAGACCAGATCATGGGATGTAGAGACCAGTAAAAAGGAATGGCCAGGACCACAAGGATTTATTAAGTGGCTCTGAGAGCTGAGCTGGGCTATGTGCAGCGATTCCAACCTATGTAATTGCATCATTTTCTATAGCTATCTGGGTTATCTTGGACAGAAGGTAGATGGTTACATTGATCCAGAGTTAAGCATATATAAAGTAAATGCAGTGGGAAAACAACAACACAGAGGTTTCCAGGTGTTGCTGAGGGTGGCAGAAGGAATGAACCATGGCATCTCTACTAGATAGAAGAGTAAGTGAAACCATGAGGGATAATCAGCAAACAAGGGCGGGACAGAGGTCTTGATGAGTACCTGTCTGAAAAAGCATCTTGAGGACAAGAATCAGGTCTTATTCACTGTATCCCCTGGGCCAGAGACCATGCTTGGCACATTGTAGGCTTTGAGTAACGTTGACTGAATGCACAGATAAATGAATAAACCAACCATAGTAGAACTCAGAGGTCCTGCTTCCTGGTCTTAATATATAGTAATTTCTTTAATCAGTACAATCCCTAGAAGTTAGAAATGCCACATTTACTCATACCTATTTTGGGGGCATGAAAAATAATTCTAATTTTAAAACCAACAAGCACTCTCACACTAATAATAAACGTGCAAATTTGGCTGGACTCCCAAAACTAATACAAGTAACAGCCATCATTTAATTGAAGGCCTGCTATGTATCAGATGCTGTGTGCTAGGGCTTTATTGTAATCTCATTTGATTCTCATGACAACTTTGTAAAGCAGGAATTATTCCCATTTTATAGAAGCTGAAACTGGGACTTGGGAGAGGTTAAGGAACTTGTCCCGACTCACACAATAAGCAAACAGAAGACAGGAGTTAAACCTAAACCTGTCGGGCTCTAAAGAACATGCTTTTTCACTAAGCAATGCTCCCTCTCTCCAAACACATAGCTCTGAAGATGTATTTCCATTGATTTAGACCTGTCCAATCTAGAAGCCAAAGCAGGAATAATGACACTATTTCTCAGCCTTGCACTCCTAGACTTCTAGGGGTCAAGGAAAGTAGTAAAAAAAAGGGGGGGCCCACAAGTTACTGTTAAATCGAATAACATGTTTACCTACAGAAAGGTTGAGCAGGCCAACTAAAAATCTGTGTTTTAAAATGTTGCTTGGAATTACACTCAGGGTACAGCCTTGGTCATTTCAGGACAATCAAAGTTGACTGGCAGTTAAAGAGATGTGTATTTGATTAATTATTTAAATGTGGAACACTATTGGTAGATGAATTAAAAGGATTGTCATTTTCTGAAGCAGATCCTTGTGAAAGCAAAGTACTTCTCATGTGCTATCTTATTTACCCCTCCAAGGAATTGTAAGTATTGTATCATTGTATTGTTTTATATATAGTAATAACATTTTCCAAATAAGAAAAACAGTATCACTGAGGTCTAATAAGTGAACCAAGATCATATAGCCTGTAATTAGCAGAACTGGGAATCAAATTACGTCTGATTCCAAAGCTTTATCACACAGTTCTACAGATCAGTTGAGGTCCTGTTGTTTGGCAGGCACAGAGGGCTCTAGGATGAGTTAGATACTGTTCAGGAGCCGTACAGTCTAGTACTAGCTTTCAACACTTGGGAGTGTAGGAGAGAGTAATCAAGAGGTCCTTGATGGGGGAAACTCTGGGCCCCACTGGAGGAGATTCTATCCTATTTCGAAGAGCCAAGGGGTCCAGAGCATGAACCCACTGCTGGAGCCAGGAAGCCACAGGGCTTTTAAAGCAGCTGGTCATGAACATTTGCTTCCTTTTCCCTCTTCCCTTAGAATAAACCCAAAAGCTACATTTTATAAAGCAAAATTCCTACAAACGCAAATTAAGGAAATACAAACTGAGAGCTCACACAGATGCTGACAAAGGAGAAAAATGGTCATATGGGGTAGTAAATGGATTCTGAGAGAGGCAATTTGAATCATTGGTGGTTCTGTGCCAGTCAACGGACCCAGGTCCTTTTCTGTTTCTCTGAGTAATGGGTTGATTATTAAAATTAACTTGAATCCTACAAATTTATTACTCAGAGTGTTTTTAAATTATAATCTTAAAAATATGAGAAGTTGCCAGATGTTACTCAGTGTTTCTACCTCAGCATTTATGAGTTTGTTTTTTAAATATCTGCATTAAATATTTTCTGAAATCAATTTTTGGTCCTATAGAAACAAAAAGGAACTCACTGGTCTTGGATTCCATAAATGTAAATGCCATGGAGCTCAAATGTATAAGCTTACCTGATAACATTTTGATGGACAGTTTTTGTTTTGTTTTGCTTTGATTTTTAAACGTAAAAAAAAAAAATAGTTAAGGGTAAGGCATGTGTGCCCTTGGGGTGTTATTGCGTGGCTCCATATCAAACACAATCCGAATAACACCTGCAGCTTGCTCAGTTTCTTTTGAAAATGTCAGTCTTCTAGGTTACAAAACCAGTCCCCGGTAAGCTGCTGCCTTTACTGCATGAAATGCAATGAGCCCAATATTTCTCCCCTTTGCAAACAAGCCCAAATCAGCACACGAACTGGAGAGTGAAAAGACACAACGAAAATACAAGAATAATCCAGCCCCTCACAAAAATGCCCACTGCGACTGCAGGGCACAGGCAATCACGAGTCAATGCGATCCTCACCGAAGACAAAAACAATTTGCTCAAAGCAAATGCAGCTGCAGTTAATAACATGAGCAATATCAAGGGCAGATCTGAATGCACACATGCCAGTGAAGAGATTTTCATGATTTCAGCAGAGAAAACCCCCCTTCTACCCCATTCAGGGCCAAGAGCAAAGTCAGGCAAATGGAAAATATGCTGGAAACTGTGTTGGGGCTCTCCAACAAAAACATTCCTTCCTTTTTCATTTTAACTGTTTGAGACAGCCATGCTTTGGAGCTAGAAGATGTGGGAGCAAAGTCACCACTGACCCTGGGGGCAAACCCACCCTGGGAGTGTTTTACTATAATTGCTTTCTGAGATGCTGGGCCACTCCAGGATACATTTACCATTTCCAAGCCTCCGGGAGGATGCGTGATGTATGCTGCCAACCTCCAATCACCTGGTAAAGGTGTCTGTTTGTGAAAACACACAGTTTTCCAGTTTTATTCCTGCCTTAACAGTATAAGCCTTTGCATTGTTGACTAACAGATGGCCAAATGCCTCAATAAGGTGGCCCAACTGTGTGTGTGTGTGTGTGTTTTTTGTTGTTCGTAAGTTTGGATCCTAAGCAGAGAAATTGTGCTAAGGTTGGGGAAAGTCTTTAATTTTACTCAAAAAAAAAAAAAAAAAAAGAATAAAACAGAGGACGTGTCAGCAAGCAGGAACTCAGTGTAAACCTTTTAAATCCCGTCTCTTACAGGTTAGGGACTTTGTTTCTTTTGATTTCCCCAGACTCGGGATTCAATTCTTGAGTTCCCTCATCAAACCGCAAAAGGAATTTAGCCGTTAGGAGAACTGCATAATCGGGTCCTGTGTATTTGAATGGCAATCATGGAATGGCAGTCAGAACTCCTCCTTGCTGGTGGCTTTTAGTATCGCCCTAAATAGCTTAGGTTTTAAAATTCTTCTTCATAAGGCTCGTTCGTTATTTAAAAAAAAAAAAAAGTTTGTCCATACGTTGATTGCTTGAATAGCCTATTCCTCCTTCATGGAAAATTCAACAAGGTCAGTACCCGGGCCGTGGTTTTTATTCTCTGACATCCATTTTAATAAATACGAGTAGCTTTGCATTTAGGTCACACCTTTCTAGAGTAGCTATCTGTGTTAAAACTATCATCTTGGTCACTTACCAGGGCATCACAGAATCGGGAAGAGGAAATGACATAGCTAGGTCAAGTTCGTGTGAGCACAAAACTTGAATCCAGGTGACAGCTGGTCCTATAAGGTCACACTACACACACACACACACACACACACACACACTCCTTCTCTCCTATGTACTGTCATCTAGAGTTACAGCCTGGAAATGAACTGAATACCATGACCTGCATCTTAACTACGTCCCATCCTCTATTTCAAAGTAAACTCAGGGTGAGATCTGTGCAAGTTGAGTTTGTTTACCTTGGTGTTTTGGTTCTTACTTCAGCTTCCTTATCCACTAAAAGACAATCCCACCCACTCACCTATTTTACAGGCATTTTCAGGGTCTATAAATGGCTTGGAGAAAGGTGAGCGTTTATTATTAAAGTGGGCAGAACAACAGTCCCCCAAAGATGTCTATGTCCTAATCCCTGTCAGTAAGAACCTGTGAGTAGGTTAGGTTACATGGCAAAGGGGAATTCCGTTTGCAAATGCAATTAAGGTTGCTAGTTGGCTGATTTTAAAAGAGGGAGATTATCCTGGATTATCCAGGTGGGTCCAAAGTAATTACAAGGGTCCTTGAATGTGGAAGAGGGGGAGCAGAAGAGTGTCAGAGCGGTATGATGTGAGAAAGACTCAACTGGCCCCTCCTGGCTGTGAGGATGGAAGGGGGTATAAGCCAAAGTATGTGGGCAGCCTCTAGAAGATGCAAAAAGAAAATGGATTCTCTCCCAGAGCCTCCAGAAAAGAACACAACCCTGCCCATATCTCAATCTCAGCCTGGTGAGATCCATTTGTGTTGTTTAAGCCACTAAGGTTGTGGTATTATTATGTATCCACAGGAAACTAAAGCAGTTACTAAAATGAGTAAACTTCTAAGGACTGAAACAAGTTCTAGATGGACTGGGAGAGCTGAATGAAATAACAGAGTTGCTGGCACAGGGTCTGCCTTGTAGGTCACCAAAACAAATCTGGTAAGAGAGCCAGCAAGACAACAGGGGTCAAGGGAGCAGACAGCCAGCAGGGGAGTGGTCACAGGCAGACTGGAGCTGCCCCGGGGTGCCCTGAGTGTGGACATGTGCTAAAAATGACAAGAGGTTGCAAATCATCCCATCTATTGGGTCAGAGACCCTCGCTGACACCAAGGTAGGCAGATGATCCTCCCCTTGTCCCCACCCCCAACCCCCCAGGCTGCACCCATTTTGTCTCTTTTAGGTCCCTGCTACCCTTTTCAACCCCCTCAGGGCTGCTCTCAGCTCACATCCCAGAAGCAGGAGTTGGAGCACTGTGATCTGCCGTGGAGTCAAATCCCCAAAAATACCTTTGGGGGTCAGTTTCCAGATTCAGGGATGGGGCAGAGTCAGGGAGCAACTTTATCCTTATTCCGTTCTTGCTGGAAGATCATTCCGGCTTCACAGACATCTTATCACAGGGCCTCCAGGGACAGAAGCAGAGCAAATGCCAGATTTTAAAATTATTTCCTTCCAGCTGTGCATTAATATTTTATTTCAATCTTGCCCCAAAGCCTGCTCAAGATGAAAAGCTTGAGGGGGTTCCAAGGGTGGATCGGAGCCAAACTGATTTTTGTCCATGTCTCCAGGCCCCAACTCTTCCCCACCTACAGCAGCCGTATCATTAAAATGAAAATCCTGCCCTGGAGAATCCTCTATTCCTGCAGATTTGCACACACCTAGCACCCTAGCCAGGCCTCAGAGGCTCCTTCCTGGTCAATTCAGCAGCCACATGAGCGTCCACTCTGACCCACATTCCTGGAACAATTTCTTTTGCAAATCAGCAGGTCTTAAGCAAACAAGGGCACATTCAGGACACTGAACTACACAATTAGCTGAGGGTAAATCTGGCAAAGCATCTGGTCTGCTCACCAAAATGGAAAGGCAAAAAAAGTCCAGCTTTTAAAATTAAACATTAACTGTGTAAGGTTAATTCTGTGCAAGTCTACGTGAGGTGGCACAGAGAGACACTGGCTCTGTACGAGGGGTGGAGGGACTGGGATTCCTGGGACCGCTCGGGAGAATCATCGTCTGATTGGGACAGATGCTGAACATGGAGACAAATATAATTTAGCAGTGCCAGAAAATGAGAGCAAATAGCCAGTCATCTTTTGATGGCATTTCCTAAAGTCACCTTTCAGCGGGGTTTAGCATTTTACTAACTGTGAGCATTAGAACTGTGAAAAGGACACACCTGATTAATCAAATGAAGGATATACTCCCTGATCTCTGGGACCTTATGACACACATCTTATGTAAAACCCTGTACCCCTCTTACATAATGCAAGGTCAAAAACACAGGTCAATGAAACAATGAGAGGGCCACGGAGAGTAGAAAGGAGCGGTGGCAAAGGTATTCACTATTAGGTCCTTTGAGCCACCTCCAGCTTGGGAACATTTGTGTTGATCTCCACCCCCAACCCCCCACCCTCCCAGCCCCCACTCTGAGAATCAGAAAGATCAGTGTGACAGAATATTTCCAAACACTGGAGTAAAATAATACATATAAATATCAGGAAGATCAGTCAAGCTGGTTTTCAGGGAAATAAGGAAGTCAATATTGTCTTTTCCCCCACTTTTGCAGCAATAGGCAGCCCCTATAATAGAAATGATGAGTCAGATAGGAAAGTCATGACTACTTTTCTACTTCATTCTGCTCATCTGAGGAATTCTTATGTAATTCTCCACCAGCTGACTTTGCAGTATGACCATCTTTTTTGATCAAAGTCAGACTATTCTGAACAATATGAGAAAAGGGGGTAGAAAAAAGATTTCAGTGGCAATAAATACAGACTTGGAGATATGGAAAAATATCAAAACACTCAAACAGAAGCTGAAAACTATACAGAGGTCACCCAGAGTAAAGTGTCTTAGTGGACCACAAAATGAGCAAAAGTTGGCAGGTATTTAAAGGACAAGGATAATACTTGGGAGGCCAGAAATAAGATCAGAACACGTACGCGCTATATACAATTGGGGGAGCTTCATGTGACTATTTAAGTTTAAATTAATTAAACATAAATGAAATGTAGAATTCAGTCCCTGAGTCACACTAGCCACATTTCAAGTGCTCGATGGCCACACATGGCCAGTGCCTACTGTACTGGACAGCACAGATAGAGCATATTTCCATCACTGCAGAAAGTTCTACTGGAATGCTTGCTACTCTAGAAATAGAGGAGCCCTGAAAATAATCTGGACAACTACCACCTAGATCGATGGAACCTTTGAGAGAGGCAATAGAGACTAAATTAAGTTTTTTAAACTTTGAAAGGAAAAAGGTGAAGGTGACTTTAGGCTTTAAAACTATGATAACTGTTGGCACGAAGACCAGATGTTTTTCACTTATTTGAAGAGCTAAAGCAGGAAGCTTGTAGATTCATCATAAAGAACCTCTAACTGTGAGGGGACTGGACACTGGAAGAGAATAAGAAGAAACACTGTCAAATTTGTATCCTGGGAAAGATGTAAAAATAAGGTAGTGACCTGGCATCCAAGATTTTGTATTAGGGGATTGACTAGAGTGAACTTTGTCTTCAGCATCAACTTGTTTTGATCAGTTCAAGTCCAACACACAGAGTAATCAAAGGACAGCCACAAATAAGCATTGCTGCATGAATCCCCAGAAGATTTTGTTTTGGTCTCTCATACCTACGGGGGCTGTCATCCTGAATCACAGCCTTAGATGTTGAACCCAAAGTCTGGCCACTTTTTCTCCCTCCTACAGTCTCCTTTGTTTCCAAAGAGAATTAGAGAAGCTCACCCCAGCCTTTCCTTTGAGCAGCCCCTCCATCCCCTTTGAGAAGCTACAAAGGCAGAGCCCATGGTGACCTCAGACGCACTGACTAAATTGGCACGGCTATGGTATGACCCAGTGGGTAAGAGCCTAGGCTTTGAGTTCCAACACTTCCTCTTACTGGCTGGGCAACCTTGGGCCAGTCATTGAACTTTTGTATTAGACATTCTCTCTTGGTTGCAGGTAACATTTTCTTTTAAAAAATTGAAAATTTATTGGTTCATGTACCTGAGAAACCCAACATATATATATATAAGGAACCTACATTTTAGGATCTCTCACTCAAAATACTCCTCTTTGTTACCAGTTTTGTTTATTAGTCTCTTTTGGTGGCAACTGGCAAAACTCCAACCCAAACTAGGTAACATAAATAGGGAATTTATAGGCTCATGTAACCTGGGTGGTTCAAGAGTACAGCGAACTTCAGGCATGGTTTAATCTAGGGGTCCAAATGATATCTTTCCATCCTCAGATAAGCATGTTCTATATGGTGAGTAAGATGAATATCAGAAGCCAAGGCCTAGACTTAACTTGAACAACACCCGAGGGACAAAGATCATATCTTTCCTGGTAGAAAAGTCCCAGGAAGTTTCTAATTGGCTCAGCCTGGGTCAATGTGCATTTATGGACACTGTGACCAAGAGAATGGAGTGCTCTGATTGGTCATGTCAGGTCACATGGTTATTCTATGGCCTAAAAATAGACTGGATAACCAGTACCCAACTGCAAGGAATGAGTTCCTCATAGGAGAGAGGCGTCTTGAGTACTATGTGGTCCATAAGAATTTACTCATGGCAACTTCTCAGTCTTGGTTTCCCCATCTGCAAAAATGGCAATAAAATGCTTTTCTCATAGGACTATTAAGAGATTAAATGAAGTAATTCCTGTAAAGCATTTGGGACATTGCTCAAAAGATAGTAGCTTATATTTTTGTCAAACAATAATTTACTATTACTTTGTTTAGGACACTTGGTGGCTTTTTAATCTGTCAATGTGGCCGGGCTGAACTACATTTCCCAGAATTCCCTTTCCTATATGTTTCTGCTTAGACTGAGCTGCAAGAGAGATTCTTTTGTGACATGTGGAGGGTGGAAGTGAAGCAACAGCCATTTTGCAGTTCACACATGTCACGTATCTGCTAGCTCAACTTGTTGGTGTGGGGCAGCAGTCTAGCCTCATAAGAGTTCCACTTTCCCTGGAACCTTCTTCAGCTTCTTGGACTCCTGGGCCAGGTGTGTGTTTAGTTTTGCAGTGGAGGTTGCTGTCTTCTCCTGCAGCACACTCATACCACTGGTCAGAGGCAGCGCGAACTAGCTTGGGTTTCAGCCCTTCTGGGGTCCCACCCCATGCATGTGGGTTCCAGCTGTGTTTGTTCTCTGCTACTTTATACCCACCTGCCCTTCCCAACTATCTTCCCAACTCCCGTAATTGCATAAGGTCTCATCCCTGCCATATACACTCCCCATCTAAGTGGTTCTGCCTCTTTCCTTGGACCCTGACGGGTGAAACCAGAACTTCGTTTTTCTGAACTCCCCCCAATCTCCCTGTTGGGCTTAAAGGAAGTAAGACTTTTTGGAAATGGTTTCTCGAGAAACACGAGTTAGGATAAAACTGGAGCTGTGATTAAGGTAAACTTCAAAATAATAATTTTTAAAAAACAAAGAAAATTTGGGGCGGGGGAACAACACCACAGCATCAACCACATTCTAACTTCCACCCCAGAGGCACAGCAGATGAAATAAATGGGACCAGCAGCCTTTATTATTGATCCTGATTATTGGCTTGTACTTGCCCAAGGTCAAGCACAAAACCCATGCAAGAGGCAATGAAATGTTTGGGCCACGGAGAGGAGTTCATTTACTTAAATCAAGCAGTAATCCTTTTCTCTCTACTTACATATAAGCTTAAGGCCAGTGACTGAGGGTGTCCATCACACCCATGTACGTGCACCATGAGAATTTCTTGCCATGTACCTTTCTGCACTTGGAGACTTGGCTGGGTCCCCAGGGGCAGCTGCCCAGGACAGTGTTCTCTGGACTTCCTCACTCCCTCCCTTGCTACAGGAAGCAACAAAACAGCACATGCTGCTCCCTTCTCTGCTCGGGAGGGAACTCATAACAGACAATGCTGGCTAAGAAAGGAAGTATTCCCATCCCGTCACATGAACGGAGGGGAGTTTAGGAAAAAATGAGTTCACTTTGGGACTACATCAAGGCACCCCTCAGGATAGGGAAGCTCAGTGGCTTCTTGACCCCCCTCCCAACTCTGTCCACAAATCTCTCCTCCTTGGATGTCCCTACCTGAAATTTACCACTACAGTAATTTATTGTGGACTCAAGTCACTACCATGTAAGATAGTTTGATCATCTTTTTGCCTTTTAACACTAAGTAGAGACAGCAAAGAGTGGGAGGGTTAATGGCAGCTGGTAAGGTTTTGGGGGATGGTGGTAGATAATAGGAGCCAGGTAGTAGGGCAGGAAAGCTCTGAAGAAAGGGGACAATGAATGGTAGCTCCAGGAGCCACCACAGCATGAGTGCCTTGGATTGCCCAGTGATGTGTGGGGCTATGGGTCAGGGGGCCCCTCAAGGTAGGAGAGGGCACATAAAGGAATGTAGAAAGACCCTGAGCTTCCCTCTGCCAAAGCTTGGCCTAGGCCTACATATCTTTCCTCCACATACCCTTCCTGTCTTCCTGTATCTCAGTCGTTTCACGGGTCATGTCAGGGGCCTGGCCCATGTTCTCTGTGATAGGTCAGATGCCTCTGGCTTCCTGCCCCCTATCCTTGACCTCGTCTCTGATTCTAACCACAGCTGTGCCGGCCTCACCTTCATAGCCACTTGTCTCAAGGGCTGGCCCGTGTCCTTTGCTCCCTCTGGGGATTTCTAGGATGCTTTGACACTAGTGGGAGCCCACTTACCTCTCCCATGTGCACAGCCCTGACATACAAGGGAGTGAGTGCCTCCACGGGAACCTTCAAACAGTGGGTGAACGGAACTGATGGATGAATGCCTCTTCTGGCTGATTGTGTGGACAATCCTGAGAGATTATGTTTACATGCTCCTCAAAATGTCCTGGGTGGGATTAAGCTCCACCTGCACAGTGATGACACCCATACTGTCTTTTCTTCCTTCCTTCCTTTTTCCCAGTCCCGCATTTCTACTCTCTAGGATTACCTCCCAAATACACTACCTGCACACAATCTCTTATCTCAGGCTCAGCTTTCCAGAGGGGGGTACCCAGGACAGCAGAAATAACTTCTCTGTGTAATCCCAATAAATCCCAGGGCTCCACGAGGCTCAGTCTTGGCAGGATGTCCAACGCACAGTCCAGCAAACAATAGTGGCATCACGAAAAGGAATTTCAATCTTAAGCATGTATAAAGGTGCATCAAAGAGAATCTAACACTTTCTAAATTCTCCTTGTCTGGGCCCCAAACCATCTCACAGCTACTCCAGACCCCTTTGCTTGCCATTATTGCCCTTATTCTTTTCAATCTCTTTTACTGTATGTTTTTAGCTTCTCTGGCTTAAATCAGTCACATACACATACCCCCTTTCCATCTCTCTACAGAAGCTATTCTGATTCGGCTCCCCAGAAGAGTAAGCAGCAATCTTCTATGCTGGTGGTGGTGGAGGAATGAGGGACTCCTACTCCCTCCCAGTCCCTTCCCCCTTTGCTTCTGGGATAAAAGTTAGACTTCAAGCTTCCAGGGCATAAACCTAGGTATAAATACTGGTCTACATAGTGCCTAGATAGAAGCCCACAGCAAACCTGCAGGGAGACCACCTTTTTCCTGTCATGACACACACGGAAGTGGGCATTCTTATACCATATACTCAGGTACATGGATAAAATTGCCATCCCAAAGGACAACAGGCTCCCTGTCTTGCTTGGCACAGTGTCCCCCATTTGCAGTGTGTCAGACCCCCCTAACTGGGAAAGCTGTGGGGTGTGCAGGCAGTGACCAGGGCCCTCCACACTGTGGTAGGTCCTGAGAACACGGGAGAGCTGGCTCGCTCTCTCGCTCTCTCTTAGCTTCTAATGAACACAAGCACTTGCTTGACATTTTCCTGTACATTCTTACATTTTCCAACTGCCTCCCTGCCCCCATCTACACATTCCACAACATGGCAATTAATTGTTCTCTGCTGTTCAGCAGCACTGGTGTGCACAGCCGTGACCACAGTCTTGCTTTGTTCCCAGTTTAATCAGTGGCTGTCCCTGGCCATCCCTCAAAAAACAGACCAAACCAGCCAGCTGCAGACCCAGCTGTCCACGGGCACCGACACTGGCATTCATGTGGCCGCAAGAGAGCCCACACAGTGCCCAAAGAGAGCTCATTCTTCTCCTTTCTCCTCCTCACAATTGACAGGCTCTGAGGAAGGAAACCATGAGCTCTGGGCTTGGCAGCGGGGCAGGAGGCTCTTGTTAACAGCTTGCCTTCCTGTTTATACGGGGTCTGGCAAAACTGTTAATTTCTCTCACAGAGGTGACAAATGGGAAAACCAGAAACGCCAAGGAGTAGCAGCTTGGAAAACTGCCTCAGAGAGACTTCTTGAAGCAAGGCAGGGGTCGCAAGTGTGTTTGTGGCGGGGGGGGGGGGGGGGGGGGCTTTTTGGGTTTCAGTCCCAAGAAGAGGACATCCCTCCAGAAAGATGCCCTGAGCCCCACTGTATGGGCCTGCCTCACCTGCTGTTCTGCTTCCCACCAATGGGTCCTTAGAGAGTAAGCATCTGGAATAGGACCTGCAGGGTCTCATGCCCATTATCCACGAGTGACTCTGATCTGGCCCTGAAATGGAAACCACTCTGGGAAATACACCAGGATTCAATGGCCCCCTTCCTGCTGCCTCCCCCTGGCATCTTAAACCCTGGGCAATGTTTCTCTGCCCTGGCTGTACATTGAAAGCACTTGGGGGAGAGTCTGATTCACTTGTTCTGGGGAGGGAGCTGGGCCCTGATCTGTTTTAAAAGCTTCTCTAGTGATTCTAATGAGCAAGCCCAGGTTGAGAATTTTGGGAAGGAAAAACTTTCCTCTGCCCTCTTGGGTTCAGTAACTGAGGAACTGCAAATTTAACTGTCAAAAGATTAACAGGAGAAAAGGAATACAAGTCTATTCATATTTGACATGCATGGTAACTCACATAAAAGAAGTCCAACTCAAAGAAGCAGTTAGACTCAGAGCTTCTATGCCCTTCTTAACAAAGGTAAAGAGGTTTTGGGCTTTAAGGGGCAATCAATTATAGGGAAGTGACTAGGAAAGATATGGGGGAAAATGAATGTAAGACAGGGTCATTTTAGTAAGGCTTGTTAATGCAGACTCATCTTGGTGCTGACTCCAGGGATAAGAGTTGTTTTTCTTTCCTGGCATGGGAGAGGAGTACATCTTCAAAAGGGAAATCTATGCCACCTTCACGAAGGGAAATTTATGCCCAACTTTTAGGTAGATACAGTGAGGGCAAAGAATTCTTCCTGCATCTATTGCTTCTCAATTGCTTTCAGCTCAAAATAATCCTTATTCCAAAATGGCGTATTTTGAGGTGGCATATCCTAATCTCCTTCAATAACTACTATAAAGGATAGATTGTTGTTGTGTTGTTTCCATTATTATTGTAAATTAAATGTGAGCTCATTTCAGAAAGCTGTTTATAGGGGTAGGGCTGGAGGCAAGGAATGAGATGATGAGCAAGTCATTCCAACAGGCACAGCCCCCTGCTAGGGTGACCAACTGTCCTGATTTGACAGGGACTGGGGACACGGGTTTAGGGAAGTGTTCCCTGGATGTGGATCTTTGGGTGCTAAAACTGGGAGAGTCAGTCACCCTACTAGACCCCAGGGTGCCACGGACTGCCTTTTGTCATGGGTTCCCTGGGTCCCTGAGCCTCTTGAAGGCAGGCATGGAGTATTATTCCTGTTTATATTCCTTAAGGATCTGCCATATAGTAGGTGCTCATTATTCAGTTCCTGAATTTGCTGCCTCCTGTTTAATACAACAAAGGTCCCTAGCTTCTGATATTTTATGTGGGAATGTTACCATGCTTTCATGGCCTGAAGAAAGACATAATGTTATTTGTTCTAGAGAGAGGAGCAGCTTCCGAGTGGGTGGGAGAGCAGGTTGTAGGCTGGCTTTGGGAGACTATTTGCAAGCCTGTGGACCCAGAATGCTGTGACTGCAGAGAAATGGAGCTATTCTCAGCCTAGATACAGAACTCACTTAAATATCCCTGTGCACACAATTCCCATCAAAGGGACTGGATTACAAAAATTAACTATTTTGGAAATTTTTGTCTCTTATAGAAGGAAAACCAAGATATATTCTCCCTCCCTCTCTCTCTCCTTCAGTCTTATATGAAGAGGGTAAAATGAGGATTGGTAGCTTTGTGGAGAACACTGCAGCTTTCTACTAAGGCATTCTGAGGACTCGCAAAGCCTGACAGGCTGACAGGCAGGCCTTCCAGAAGCTAATAGTGAAGACCTCCCCATCCCACCACACTGGCCCCCTCCAATCCTTAGTGCAGCCACTTTGGCTTCCTGCAGAGCCCTGGAGACCTGCCAGGGTCCTGTGCATCTCCTCTTTGGGAGGCTCCTACCCAGCCCCTCTTATTTCTGCTCCTTCTGCAATGGTTGGCTCATGCCTAGGCAACTCCAGGAAGTCCTATCTCCCCCTCTCTCTTCTGGACATTTCTAAAGCAGGCAGAGTCCATATCACACTGTCCAGCATCTCTCTGTGTTCCTTTCTGGAAGTAACCAGGTAATTCATTCTGCCAACATCTCCCTTGCTGATATATGCTCTGCCCCTATACCTCAGTCTTGGTATTCCTGGGACTATGTGAAAACCTGGGTGGCTGTGGTCTGCCCACCTGCTCACCATGGTGTCTAACCAATAGGAAAGCGGTTTGAGTGGTGTTGGGTGGGGGGGGGGGGCATAGTGTTAGCTCTGCTGCCATGAGGCCTTGGGTGTGAGTTCTCTCACAAGGTCGCCTTCCCTGGTTCTGTATTGTGGGCATCCCTCCAGAACCTCCAGGATTACAGGCTGTCTACCATCTCTGCTACAGTCTCTACTGTGTCCTGGGCTCCTAAATCCTGGCCAGATCCTCAGCTCAGCCCCACAGAGAGCAGCTGAGCACACAATCAGGAGCCTCACTCTGGAGTCAGTTACCCTGAGTTCCAGCTGTGTGGCTAGATCCTCCCAGTATCTGAGTTTTCTCATCCATAAAATGGGGATAAAAATAGAGTGACCCACTTTTGTTAAAGTGATTAGCACAGTACCTGAGACATAACAAATACTGGCTATATTTAATATTATGTTAATGGAAGGGAGAGAGGCCACCTGATTAATATGAGTCCTATGCCCCAAAGTTTTCCCATCTGTGGGTTGGTTCTTATTGTTAGAGGCAGTTCTGGTCTCTCTAGGAACTTCTAACCCCAGCCACTCCTAGGTTTCTGGCCTATGCCTCCCAAAGAGGCGAGCCAGGGCCAAGTTCTAAAAAGGTTTCCTTTAATTGCCACCGATATAGTCCATTTCTAATTTCTTTGTACATGCTCGTTTTGATCTCTCAAACCTCTGTGGGTTTGTTGAGGCAAGCAATTCTGTCTTGTGCAATTTCTTTATCTCCCAACTAAGCCTAACATAGTTCTAGGCACTGGTTGAGTGACACATTAGAATCTGGGAGAACCCAAAAGCAATTTTTTACCCATGTTGCCTAATGTCCCTGAAATAACACTAAAGGGAGCCCCCTACCCAGCCTTGTTAATCTTGGACATCTTCATCTGGAATAGGCGAGTTAACACCTGCCTTGGATTTTGTCAATTGGGATTGTGGAGTGACAATTAGGAGAACTTCCAGTCCTAGCCTTTGTCTACTCCCTGAGGTTTAGAATAAGCCCAAATAGCTTTACTGGGAGGCAGACAGCGGAGATACCAGCCAAAGTCAATAAATAGACATCCTTTCTCCCTCAGTTTTATTTCCTCAGCAGTGCACCATAATAATGCTGAGCCTAGAGTCTGCAGTAATAAAACAGACATGAGCCATGAAGAGGCTATAATTCTAGGCTGCAGGGAAAGCCCCCAGGCTTGTCCTCCACGGCCACCCTTCTTTTACTGGAAAAGGAGCTGTTTGTGGCATCTCTGAGGTCCCTCTGGCATTTTAGAGCCTTTGTTGGAAAATGCTTCTATATTAGCATTAAGTCTGTGCTATCCTTGAAAACACTGGCTCAGTAATAAGTGAGCTAACCAATTTTCCATAAAGAACTCTAAATTCCCCCACTTGTCTGAACAAAATATCTGTATTCTGAGCTACCTGCTGTGAAAGCTGAAACCCCATCAAGTTTTGCTTTAACACTACTGCTCCCGGGGCTGAGGGCTGGTCCCCCATTCTAGCCAGGGTCCCCCTTTCTCTGTCTGAGTCCTTGCTCTGCTCTGAGATAGATACAGGCATATTAATGGGGCCAAGAGTCCTTCTGCCAGATGGAATGAAACACCAGAGACTTACTGCAGTCAGCAACCCTTGGAGGAGAGTCCAGACATTAAATGCTTTGCTGTGCAGAAACTGACAACCAACAGCAAAGCCGACCAGCCCCGGCCCACCATGCACATCATATTCCTGCCTGGGCATCCAGGCTCAGCCTGTCCCTTGTCTGAAAGGCCCTCCCTTCTCCTAGGCACATGACAATCTTACGGTCTTTCAACACTCAGCCCTAACTCCTCCCTCTCTTCTCTCCATTCATTCAGAGTGCCTTTATTGAACACCTATTGAATTTCAGGGAGTAGGCTGGGGATGGGGATATGAAGATGAAACTCATAGGACCTACCTGCAAGGAGCTCCCAACCTAGGAAGCCTTCTCTAATGACTCCAGCCCACAGGCACATGCCCTTTTTTGAACTCCTGTGAACATCATCTGGTTGGTCCAGCGTGGCTTTCACTAATATTATCCCCAACTTATAGATGGATTTAAATGAGTCCCTGGGAGGTTCAGAGCATCGTCCAAGGTCACTGAGTCAGTTGGTAGTTCTCCACCTATCTCTGTGTTGGTCTTATTTCCCCAACTGGCCTCCAAGCTTCCAAGGAAGTGGACAAGACACTTTAGCTTCTCTACCCTCATAGCCAACTCCTTTGCATGCATTTAGAGCCCAATAAAGGCTGATGCCTTGGTGATTGCCCTTGGGCCAGCCCAAGGCCACGGGACTGCTCTGCATGGGACCCCACAGCCCAGACCCTGCATCTTGAGAGGCTGAGTTAGTTCTCCGTTGCTCTGGACTCATGCTCATGTTGCCGTGGTGTGGCCTCCTTTTGAGAAGCAGCAGCTTTCAGCTTCCAGAAGTGGACCTGCATCTCAGGGTTTACAAACAGCTTTTGCTTGCTCCAAAGTTGCTATTCTCAAGACAGGCCACGGTAAGAAGGCCTCAAGATGGGAGAGGTTTACTTAAATAGGGGTCTTGGTTGCCATGTTCTTCCTCAGAGAATAATCACATTACCCTGGTCTCTTTTGCCCATGAGCCATTTATGGGGAATAAGCGATAATGAAGAAAACGGAATTTTCCTCCCAGGAAACTTCTGGGACAGCTCCTTGTGTGAGCGGCTGTGGTCTCACCAGGAGAGCACAATGTGCGGGAGGGATTAGTGGAACTGTGCAGGAAGCTCAAGTGGACCGGCCCCCCAATGGTGGGCCAGCCACGGTGAAGTCACCGAGGACCCTGTGGGCTGGGCCTCTGGCCAAGAGGGGTTGGCCTGGTTGTCACCCAGCCAAAGGCTGCTGTGCCCATGAAACTGTTCCTCCACAGACCCGGACTCACTTGCGATCCACAGGCTATGGGCCAGTCTGCCTGGGGGGGTTATCCCTCTAAGGGCAGCCAGAGCAGGCAGGGGGATTTAGGAAGCAGGAAGTGAGGACTCTGCATGGGAACACTTAGATTTCAGGACTCAGGTCAGAACCTCATTGAAGATTTGGTTGATGTCTTTGCGGCAATTTAAATGTCCATCTCTCCAGAGCCAGCTCCAGAATCTGGTAAGCTGGGAGAGAGGTCTCAGGGCCTTGGAATGAAATCCTGGGGGTAGAGAAGCAGGGAGGGAAGTGCTCAGAGCAGAGAGAAAAGATGTTCCCCCACCCAGAGGTGGTCAGTGTGGTGAGAGAATGTGACTAATAAGATCTAATTGTGCCAAAGGGAAACAAACCCACTCTAGGGGCATCTTCCTAGAGCTCAGAGACCAGGGAGAAGGAGCCACCCACAAGGTGACCTTGTTTTAGGGACCAGGGAGGGAAAGGAGAGGACACACTCTGGAAGAGTATATTCAAGGCACTGAGAACATCAGGATACAAAGGCAGAGGTCCTAGGGCTGGGCTAGGGATGGACTTTCTCAAGGGCAGGGGACAGGAAAGAGATAGGACACCTTGAGACAGACTTGCCACCAGTCAGCAGGACCTAGGCTGGCTGGGTGGCCGACAGCCAGGAGACAGCCTGCTTCTAGGGCAACAGACACCGCCTCTTCCCAGAGACTATGAAGTGTCAGCCAACAGAAAATCCACCTGGGCCTCCTTGTGCATTTTCTTATTCTCAGGAGCCAGGAATGTGCCACTTCCTTCTGTCTCCCTGACCTCAACTACACTCAGCAGAACAGCTGGAGAGTCTCCAAAAGTGATTTGCCTCCCATCACCTGGCAACAGGCAACAGGCAGACTGAATAACCATCACCTTTAATTTTTGTTTTCTTGAAATAAAATTCCTTAGAAAGAGCTCTGAAAATGAGAAGAAATCCTAATTTGGCAACACCATTGAATGTTTCCATATTTCAGAGCAATTCAATCTCTGGGTTTTTAGAGAAAGAAAGAAAGAAAAAGGAAAGGAAAGAAGGAGGGAAGGGAGAAAGGTGGGTAGGAAGGAGGGAGAGAGAGAGGGAAGGAAGGAATGAACTGGAAAGGACCTAAGCAAGAAGCTAAATTAGCCCGTGCGGTTTGATAATGAAGATAAAAGCCCTAGCAAAGTTCTCACTTCCCCAGATCACATGTGGGACAGGGCCAGGTGACCGCCCAGCCTTGCTCACCACATCACCCAACTCGGGGCCCATTTTGAGGGAAGAAGAGCTTAGCAGTCTCTACAAGCCCAACCACTTCTACTGGGCCTAGCCTGAGGCTGGAATATGCCACTAGCCAATTTATGGAAGTTCACTCTTGTATATTAAAAGTTGCCTGGGGGTGTCTGGGTGGCTCAGCTGATTAAGTGTCTGCCTTCTGCTCAGGTCATGATCTCAGGGTCCTGGGATGGAGCCCCTCGTCGGGCTCCCTGCCCAGCGGGGAGCCTGCTTCTCCCTCTGCCTCTGCCCTCTCCCCCGTGCTTTCTCTCTCTCTCTCAAATAAAATCTTTAAAAAAAATAAGTAAAAGTTGCCTTATAGCATACGCAAATTAAAAATTAAGTGTGCCTGACATAACAAAGTACAATTGTACATTTTCTGGAACAATAAAGGTGTTCTTTGGCTTGGCCCTCCAGGGCTGCCTTGACAAAGGTAAAAGAGATGGCTGCCTGCTCTGGCTGACCCATGGTCCACATCCAGGGATGGGGTGTGGGGCTCCTAGGTTGCCTCCTGTCCTGTTTGCTCCGTCAGACTCCCCTGTCCTCCCTCCGCAAGTCCCCTCCCACCTCTGATGGCCCCTTTGTTCAGCTCTGTAGCAGTGAGCTCCGTCCTTGAGGTCAGATTTGCTGGCACACAGGACTAGGAGCATCTTTGGATCTCTCCCGTGTGTATGTGCCTGTTTTGCCTCATCAGCTGGGCCGGAAGATGTTACTCTTTTTTTTTTTTTTTAAGATTTTATTTATTTATTTGACAGAGAGAGACACAGCGAGAGAGGGAATACAAGCAGGGGGAGTGGGAGAAGGAGAAGCAGGCTTCCCGCCAGGCAGGGAGCCCGATGCAGGGCTCCATCCCAGGACCCTGGGATCATGACCTGAGCCGAAGGCAGACGCTTAACGGCTGAGCCACCCAGGCACCCCAGATTTTCCTCTTTAGCTCGCCTGTGTTCACAGGGGTGTCTGGGATGAACAGTCTGCACTCTGACAACCGTCCACCCCCAACACTCACACACACCTACACACCAGTTCTACCCAGAAGTCTAGAGATTAAACACAGTGGTGACAGACCCAGGAACAGCCTAAGTCAGGACCCCATTTGTAGTTCTATGGAAAGCCACTGGTTTTTTGAGGTGACAAGTGACGGTCCTTTGGACTTTCAATTAAGTGTCAAATGATTCTTCCATCTGAGGGGTTCTTTCGTCCGTCCCGGAAACCCTGGCAGGGCAGGAGCTGGTGTGAAGTGCTGACACACCCATCACCTCCACCCCGTGCAGCCTCAGCCCCCGCAGCAGCTTCTTTAAGAGCAGGGAGGCGGTGGGGCCGGCTGTCTTGACAGAATCGCGTGGAAGAACACCAGACCTGGGATCCATCCCGGCCGGGGATGAAGTGGAAAGGAACTGTCATAATGGCAGGGAAGGAAATAACTCTAGCCCTTACACATTGACCAAAGCCGCTGCAAGCCCAGGTGTCCCCAGCTCTGAGGCTGCGGTTAAACACCCGCAACCCCAAGCCTTCAGACCAGACCCAGCCGACCACACGGTGCTGAGAATTCGGTTCCTCTCAAAGAGGTCCCAAGTCACAAACACCTGTTTTCCCAATGAGCACCTGCTCTCTGACTAGAAAAGACAGCAGACATGGCATGTGAAAGCCCAGCAGCAAGCAGACATGCCTGTCACCAGGCCCCGCTGAAACTTGCTGGCTGCCCGAGGCCCTGCTGCCTGGCCCCTGGGGGAGTGGGAGGCTCCGGGGACGCGTGGCCTCCATGCCTCCGGAGCTGGGGGAACCCAGTGGGACAGAAACTCCCCCACTCTCCCAGCCCTGAGTCATCACAGCCCCACCTGGTCCTGCAGGCAGGAAAGAGAAACCACTGAATTTCAACCACAGGGCTGAGAGCTTAAGAGGCTCCAAGCAGGGCCATTAATAAGCAGCCTCGCAATGAGACTAAGCAGAGCAAAGTGAGACAGAACTCTGCCAGGTACCAGAAGAACATCAGTTGGCACCTGGGGCAGAGGCCTGTTCTGCCTTTGGGAGTCCTTGGCTTGGCACCAGGGTGAGGCTTCTCAGAAGTGTTTTGACAAGAATACTCCAGAAGTCTCTATGGTGCATCCAAGTTCATGCGTCCATAGAATGTTAAAGTGGGAAGGGACCTTTTGTGGGACTTTTCTAAGTCCTTTCCTCTGTGGGCCACAGTTCAGTTTGCTTATCTGTACAATGAAGGCCTTGGACTAGGTCCATGGGTCTCAACTCTGTTTGCA
Source organism: Neomonachus schauinslandi (assembly GCF_002201575.2). Taxonomy (NCBI): domain Eukaryota; kingdom Metazoa; phylum Chordata; class Mammalia; order Carnivora; family Phocidae; genus Neomonachus; species Neomonachus schauinslandi. The sequence continues at coordinate 58,590,234 of NC_058412.1, forward strand.
CATGGGAACTACCTGGGGATGCCATGATCATGAGCTTGTGATTTCCGAGATTGCTTCCAAGTAACCCGGGGAGCCAGGTGTTGGGGGAGTCAGCGGACATAGTGCTATCCCAAAACTGGCCAAGACTTGTACATTGTTTCAGTGGGACGAGGGGCTAATGGAGGGGGGAGATTATTCTGTTTACTGGACTATTTTTCTGAGTAAAAAGTTAGAAAAATGAAACTACTAGTGTCCTAAACCTACCTATTCCTGATTCTCACCTGGAATCTATTAAACTGGAACATCTAGGGGCTGAGGCCCTGGCGTGGGGTTTTCAAAAGGAGTCCCCAGGTGATTCTAGTGTGCATCCAGGGTCGAAAGCACTAGCTAGATGCTCTCCATGGTTCCCACATGCAGCTGAGCCCCTGAACCACCCACACCTTCAACCAGACATAGCAAGTCACATTCAGATCCCATTTGCTTTAACTGCGCACTGCTGGAGCCCTTCCTCTCGGGACAAGAGGGGGGGCCTCGAACAAAGGCCCTCGACTGTACTTAGAGTAAGGAGCCCCTGTTAGGCTGTTACCCCAGGTCCTCTAGTTAGCCCACTCTGCCTCGAATGCTGAGCCCTCAAACTGGCTGCTTCCTGAAGGCTCCAGGGCCACCTGTGCAAGCTCAGGGAGGATGGGGGGGCTGCCCCTCCAGGTGTCCCGGGAAGTTCTGGACAGGACTGATCCCGCTCACCTGTTACAGTGAGCTTGAACTGGAGCCTCGTTTTCAGTCTCCTCGTGTGACCAAGCTGCCAGGCCTCCCACCTCTCTGAACACAGCAAGTCACATTCCTATTGCATTTGGTTTGACTTCCCAGCAGACACTGAATGTTCCTGGATGGCTTCCCAGCATCCTTTCTTTCCCTGCTGCCTTTCGGCATCTGGGACCAAGCAGCAGCAAACAAGCTCAGTTTGGATTTCCCCTCAGGATGTGCAGCTTCCTGGGGCCCCTGAGAGGTTCCACCTGCTTTCACTGCCCCCTCACTCCAGAACACCAACTGCAGCCCCCTGGGCCTCCCACCCTCTGCCGCCCAAACTGATTTTCCTTCACTCTCCCCACTGGTACAGACCTTTACATTCCAAACTTAGCAAACTCTTCAGAAGGTTCCCCCTCTCTGCTGGACCCTTCGTCCTTTGTTAATGACAGATTAGCTCCACAGGGGAGAGGGTGGGCCTTTCTGAAATGCAGGAACTTCTTAGGTTATACTGCTACTTCGTTACATAGGTACCTCTTACTACCTTTTCTGTAGCTGAAGTTGGTTCTCCAGTTTGGCATTTGAGGCTTTTCCTGTCTCATTTCCCAGTAGTTTGCTATTAGCCTTCTGCTTTGGTCTGTCTGGTCTGCGTATGTCTCCCAAATGTTCCATGTACCTTTAGGTCTCTGCTCAGGCTAATCCTCCTGCTTTGAAAAGTGGATTGCCATTTTCTCTACCTGCCATCCTTAGTACTTGCCAAACCAAACAACAATAATAGAGGTTAAAACTTTTTGAGCACTGTGCCAACAGTGCTAAGCACCATCTATGCATCATCTTATTTATTCCTCAGAAGACCCTCAGTCACTTAAAAAAAAAAAAAGCAAACTTTAGACTTACAGAAAAGTTGCAAAAATAGTACAGAGAGCTCTGTGTACCCCTCACCTAGCTTCCGCTAATGTTAACATCTTATACAACCACAGTACAATTGTATTTTTTTCTCCCTAATGCCCTCTTTCTGGTCAAGGATCCCAAATTTAGTTATTGGGTCTTCTTGTTATCCAATCTGTAAATAGTTCCTTAATCTTTCATCGTTTTCTGTGACCTTGCCTTTTTTGATGGGTGCTGTTTAGCTATTATGTAGAAAGTCTCTTAATCTGGGTTGATCTGATGTTTTTCTCATGCATGGTTGAGGTTATGTGCTTGTGGCAAGAATACCCCAGAAGCAACGCTGTGTCCTTCTCAGAGCACCATACGAGGGGGTTCATGATGCCGATTTGTCAACTTCCAGGTCACGTTAACCTTGAGCCCTTGATGAAGGTGGTATCTGTCAGGTTCCTCCATGGTCAAGTTCCTCTTTCTCTCTTCACAATTCATAAGTACCTTGGGGGGACACTTCGAGACTATGCAAACATCCTTTTTCCCCTCTGATTCCTGACCACGGAGTTTATACCCACCCATGGATTTTCGCCTGCAGCAGCTATTACTGTGATGTGGGTCTAAAGGGGATTTTGTATTTCATGAGGGTCCCTGTTTTACCCCCTTGATAGAGGACAACACTGTGCCTCTAAGTCCACATCTGTCCATAATACAATAAATATTTACTGATCCCCTTCTATGTGGCACCACAGTGCGAGCTACTGGGAATACAATTGTGAGCAAAACCAGGGTCCCCTTGGTGCAGTGGGAAGGGTTGGTTTGTCTGTCCTGTCTTTTCTGGGTGGTGAGTGGAGTAACTAAGATAGAAGAAAAAGAGGGACAAACATACTAAATAATGTCTTGTACAGGCCGGGGAGAAAGTCAGGGACTTGCTTAAGTTCACATGGAGCTGCAACTCAGGTCTTACAATGCCAATTTCAGGGCCTTCCCTGTGCCAACATGTTCTTCATTTATCTTTGTTCACTTTTTAAAAGATTTTATCATTTATTTATTTATTTATTTGAGGCTGGGAAGGGGCCGTGGGGGAGGTAGAGGGACAAGCAGACTCCTCGCTGAGCACGGAGGCCGATGCAGGGCTCGATCTCACGACCCTGAGATCATGATCTGAGCTGAAATCAAAAGTTGGATGCTTAACCAACTGAGCCACCCAGTTGCCCCATCTTTGTTCACTTTTTGATGCAGGGGGCAGAAGGGGGACCACAGCATGGTGCAGGTGATTATGAAGATGTGCATGCACGTACGGCTGGGGCCAGGACTGAGGGCGGGGAGCTGGACATGTGGGAGGACTGGGGCTGAATGGCAGAGGGGATGGTTCATAAGGAAACTACAGGCTGAAAACACAGAAATAGCCTTCGGGAGCCAGTTTCAGACTTCCAGTTTCCAGCTCCTGGGTTCTTTGCTCTTACAGCAACTGTCAGCCCACTGACCTGGCTACCCAGGCCAAATGCCCAGGACCTGGACCCCAGGTCTTCACAGTGAGAGGACAGTGGAGGTGAAAACCAATGGTGCTGAGTGTGGTGACAAGCACTGGACTAGGAGTGGTCTTGGGGTCTCTTCCCAGCTCACCCAGAGTGTCTATTCCAATCCCCTTCACCTGTCAGACTCCAGTCCACTCACTGGATGCCAAAGGAGGGCGGGCTCAGAGGTTTTCCATCTGAATCACCCAGAGAAATTGTGAAAATAGATCTCAGGCCCATCCCAGAGAAATGGGGTACAGGGGGCCTGGAAGTAGACTCAGGGACATGCCTTGTAACAAGAACCTCCAAGGAACTCTGGGCCATTCTCAGCCCTGGGCCCCACTTCAACTACGAGTGCACTTGGTCACCTCTGGGTTCTGTGACAGCATTTCCCTGAGCAAGCCAGTTTCCTTGGGCCAAGTAGAGAGGAGGCCACATTTTCCAGGTGCTCCCTACCTGTTAGTGTAGGATAGGCCAGCAGAAGAGGCTGGGCTTCTCCCACTGACCAGGCAGGGTGGCCAAGCAGGCCACCTGCCTCCAGGGAACCAGCACCTGCGGTCAAGCTTGGGGGAGCTGAAGTGGCAGAACCTCCAGATGAGGGCACACTCTGCTGTTTCTTCAGGTGTCAGAGGTCATGCTCACCTCCATCTCCCCCCTTCTCTGGCCACGTCAAATCCCAGCCAGACCAAAGCTCATTTGAACATATTTGTATACCAGAGAGCAGAGTTCAGGGCCTGAGTCCTGAATGCACTTTGTGTTTTCCCAGACTCCAGGAAATCAACAAGGTGAGGAGACCTATAGGTCTACAGGAGTCCGAGGGGCTAGCCAGAGACCCCAGGACCCAGTTCCTTTGTGGGAAATCACATACTCACCAATGGATAGCTTTGAATCTCAGTCTGCCCTCAAAGCTCCATCTTTCAAGGGCTTCTTCCTCGATAAAGCTGTCTGCACACTCCCAGCCATAATTACCTGCTTCCTCTTCTACAACTTGGCTAGTCGTTTTAGTGCCCATCTCCAACACCAGCTGGAAGTTGGGACTGTCCCATTTTCCCCCCAGAGAGCTTTAGCAGGTGTTTAGCAAATTGAAAATAGAATTGAATGAGGCAGGGCTGCCTGGGTGGCTCAGTCGATTAAGTGTCTGACTCTTGGTTTCAGCTCAGGTCATGATCTCATGGGTGGTGAGATAGGGCCCTGCACTCAGCAGGGAGATTTTCTCCCTGTCCTTTCCCCCACTTGTTTGAGCTCTCTATCTCTAAGCTAAATCTTTAAAAAAAATAATAAAATAGAGAAAGACACACAAAGTCACACAATTGCACACACAGCTTATAATTATGTTAGAAGAATGGCCTAAGAATAAGGGAGTGTCCTTTGGCTCTAAGGACTCATTTCTCCCACAAAAGACAGAGACAATTAAGAACCTTGATGTAGCAGTGCTGGTGGAAGGCAAAACCTATTCACATCTGGGTGTGAGGTGGCCCCCAGCAGCGAGGGAGGCTTCGGGACACAGAGTTCTGCAAGCTAGTGGTAGTGCCTAGAGTCAGTGAGACTGGAGAGGGGCAGCTGCAGCCCATATGGAAAAGGCTTATCAAAAAAAATAATAAATAAAAATAAAAAAATCTAGTACTCAAAAATGTTTATGGCAAGACGACATTTTTAAAATAATGTTACAGTGACATTGGAGCTGACTGTGAACATTCTCTTTTCCCCTCTGGTTAGGAGTTTATGCAGACCACATGAAAATTCAATTAAGCAGTACAGTTTGTTTTGTAGGCTTGTTAGGGTGTAAAGCAGTTCTGGCATTGTTTGTGGAAATGAAGTGTTAGCCCTGGTTGACTGCTTACAGAAGTCCCTCGTTGTGACAGGGCTGGAAAATGAACTCAATGAGAATGTTTTTATTCCACATAGTGACTTGGTCAAGAGAACTAGTCAGGAAGCAGAAACATGGGCACCTCCTGAATGCCACGTGTCTATGACCCAAGGGCAATCTGCAGGAGAAGGCTTCTAAATTCTGAGTAACTTACCTTCGACCAATGGGAACAACAAGGAAGTTCCCAAAGCCCCTGAAGCCCAATGTGATACAGATTTCAGTGATATACAATAAGGGGCTGCTGCGGGGTCACGCCGAGGCCCTGCCTCCACAGCTGTAGATGGGTCCTAAAGAGCCAGTGTGCCCTAGCTCCCATCCCCCAACACAGATAGGTCATTATTCACAAAACCACCCACTGACTCCCAACCATACCTGGGGCATCCTCCCTACTGTCACATCTGATTGAGACCTCTCTCATGAGGGAAACAAAGCTTCAACTTGCTCACAATTTTCAATCAGAAATTCTACAGGGCTTCAAAGTTACACCCCTAGATATTCATCTGAGAGAAGTGAAGTTGTACAAAGTTGTACCTGAATGTTCACAGCAGCTTTATTCATAACAGGTTGTGCATTTTCCTTAAAAACTAAGGTTAAGTTTACTTCAAAACCAGAACTTAGTTTCTCCTCAAACTCTCTGCAGGATTCCATGTTGGCAGTGTCTGAAGATGCCTCTTGAAAGGGACTCTTTCGGTCAGCGATCATGCTCACAAATATTCCAGGAACCCTAACAGCACCATCCCGGACCCAAGTTTGCTGCAGACATGAGCATGTTGACCAGCAGTTGGAAAAACCTCTCCAAAAGGCCCAACTTATCCTGGGTTTTCTACTCTAAACATCTTCTGGCCTTAGTCTCACAATCCAAGTGTTCATCATCTGTGCCAGGCTGCTGAGGGCCACATGGCTGGCTTAGCAGCAGCACACACATTACCTCTTGATCTTTATGAGGTGTCAAGACAGGAGGTTAGGTTATACCCATTTTGCAGATGAGGAAACAAATCCCCACAGAGGTGAAGTCACTTGCCCAAGGCCACACAGCTGGTCCATCTTGGGCTGGGACTGAACCCAGGTGCTCTGGTTCCTGCAATAACTGAGGTTGCCCCCTCATGAGCAGGGTGAACTACTGGAGATGGAGGATCTCTGAGCTGCACCAAAGCATGATGGTCTTATCCCATGCGGGCCTACCCTGCTGCATATTGCTCCACCAGCTTGGCCAGGCTATATTTCCTATCCTACAGCGTGTGCTCACCAGGCCTCCATACACATAATTAACTTCACCTATCAGCCGGCCTGGATGCCCTCCTGGGATGCCCAGACCAAGAGATGGGGTTTTAAAAGCCTTGGGTTCTAACCTTAGCATCTTACAAGTACTAACTGATTCCTCACAATAGCCCTATGCAGTAAGTTCTGTTGACATCCCCATTTAACAGAGGAGAACAGAGACAGAAAGGTGTGAGGAAACTTTCCCAGCCTCTCACACTAGCAAGAGCCGAAGTCAGATCTAACATCCAGGTCTTTTTCTGACACAAGATCTGGGCTCTAATCTGTCTTCGAAGAGGTTAGAGAAATAAGCCAGAGGGCAAATGCTAGGGCAAGAAATGAAGGTCTTAGCTCCTTAGCAGTGGCAAAGCCCTGATCAGCCGGAGGCTGCTGGGGAGCAAGCCCTCAGGTAAGGCCACAAATAAGTGGGAGAGAAGCCAATAAGATTAAGGCCTTAATCACAAGCTTGGCTCAGAGCCTAGCAGCAAAAGCTTACAGCAGCCTCCTACTGCGCCCGGGGCTAAGAAGTTCCCACGGGTCTAGCTCAGCCCTGGGCATCCCGGCAGCCCATCCACACCCCCACCTATCTCATTAAAACCACAATGAGCTACCACTTCGCAGCCCAGAGGACAGCTACAGCAGAAGAGACAGGCAATAAGAGATGGCAGCTCTGCCACCTGGAACCCTCGGGACTTCGGAACCACACTTGCCGGGAATCTGACGTGCTCGGTGAGAAATCTAACAGCCCGTAGCTAGCTATGAGGACGTCCTTCTCGGAGCTTTCGGGGCACACTGACGCCTCGGACCCTCCTGCCTTTGTTCCCCGCGGCACCACCACACCCAGGCGCACACCCTCCCTTCCCCCAGCCTCCAGGCAGGGGCGCCCTTCCTCCGGGCCCAGGTGGGGAGGAAGCCCCTTCCTTCGCAGCCCTCCCGCCGGCCACTCACTGGCTGCCACGCCCCAAAACGGTTCTCTGCCTTCTCTAGGCTTAGAAGCCAGGCGGGCCAGCGACACAGAGGGCCGTGCGGTTCAGACGGCGACGCAGCGACGCGAACAGAACCGAAGGTGGTTGGAAGAAACGCCGAGGGGCGCGGAGTCCCATCTCTCGGCGTCGGCAGCCTGGCGACCGTTTGCGCGGGGGATGCTGCCCCCTGCTGGCCGCACGCGAGGACACAGCGCGGCTGCCGCCCTGACTGCGCCGGCGACCTGGGAGGGGGCTGAGCTGTCCGGCTGGCCACAGCCCCACCCCCACCCCCGGAGGGCTAGGGGACGGGGCGGTGGGGTGGGGGGAGACCTGGGCATCAGAAGCCCCGAGTTCGAATTCTGTCCCCCACACCCTCTAGTAGCAGTGCTGGCTGCCTCAGCCCTTCTCAGCTCTAAAATGCTGTCAACTCTTCAAAAGTTCTAGGAGATGAGTAAGAAGAAAAAAGCAAGAGGTCTGTCATAGCAGAGGCTCTGATATCCCTCCAGGGCCTACCTGCGCTTCCAAAGGCTTCCCTGGTCAGGTCTTCCTCGGGAGCCGCCATGCGACTGTAAAGCAGTGGTGGTTACTGACGGCGGGGGGGGGGCGCTGAATACCGGCCCCTAAAGATATCCAGGCCCTAATCCTTGGAACCTGTGAATGTTATTTTAAATGGCAAAAGGGATTTTGCAAGTGATTAAATTAAGGGTGTTGAGATGGGGAGATAATCCTGGATTATTCAGGTGAGTCTTAAATGTAATCACAAGTGTCCTTACAAGAGGGAGAGAGAGGGAGATTTTACTACAGAAGAGAAAGAAAACGGTATTACAAAGGAACAGGGGGGAGGGAGGGGATTTAAGAGGCTACTGCTTACTTTGAAGATGGGTAAGGGGCCAGAGGCCAAAGAATGCAGCTCTAAAAACTGGAAAAGGCAAGTAAATGGATGCTCCCCTGGAGGCTCTGTTGATACCTTGATTTTGACCCGGTGAAATTGATTTCAGACTTCTGATTTCCAGAACTGTAAGAGAATAAATGTGTGTTGTTTTAAACCATGAGGTTTGTAATAATTGGTTACAGCGGCTGTCAGAAACTAGCACATGGCCTTCTACTCTCAACTCTTGTGTTAGGCAGTTGAGATCAGGCAGTTAAAAAAACAAAGACCCCTACTCTACCCCTGGGGAAATTTATAATCTCCCTTTCTTGGGATTTTAAGAAGCAACGGCCAAAGAGACATTTCACCACAGAAAAGAAAGGAATGACTAATAAGCACATGAAAAGATGCTCTATCCGTAGCATTAGGAAGGGCAGGAATCGTTAAAACCACAAGGAGATACCACTTCACACCCACTAGGGTGGCGATAATAGAAGACACTAACAAACTTTGGCAAGGATGTGGGAAAACTGGAATCCTCATACAGTGATGGTGGGATGGCAAAATGGTGTGACCACTTCGGAAAATAATTGGGCAGATTTTTTAAAAGTTAAACAAAAATTACCATATGACCCAGTAATTTCACTCCCAGGCATCTATCCAAGATAAGTGAACATTTATGGGGCGCCTAGGTGGCTCACTCGCTTCCACTCAACATCCAACTCTTTTGGTTTCTGCTCAGGTCATGATCTCATGGTCATGAGATCGAGCCCCGTATTGGGCTCATGTTGGGCATGGAACCTGCCTAAGATTCTCTCTCTCTCCCTCTCTCTGCAACCCCACCCTGCTCCTGTGTGCTCTCCCTCTCTTAGAAAAAAAAAAAAAAAAAGGTGGGGCACCTGGGTGGCTCAGCTAGGTAAGCGGCTGCCTTCGGCTCGGGTGATGATCCCAGGGTCCTGGGATCGAGCCCCGCATCGGGCTCCCTGTTGAGCAGGGAGCCTGCTTCTCCCTCTGCCTGATCCACCTACTTGTGCTCTCTGTCAAATAAATAAATAATAAATAAATAAATAAATAAAATAAAATAATAAATAAATAAATAAAAATAAATAAATAAATAAAATCTTTAAAAAAAAGGTAAGTGAACATTCACGTCCAAAGACATGTATGCAAATGTTCACAGCTGCATTATTCATAATAGCCAAAACCTGTAAATGACTCACATGTTCACCAGCAGTGAATGAAAATGTGGTAAATACAATGAAATATTATTCAGCAATAAAAAGGTAGATTACTGACCTGCTACAATATGGATGAACCTCAAAAACATTATACTAAGTGAAAGCAGACACAAAAGACCACAAATTATACAATTCCATTTATATGAAATCTCAAGAGGTAAACCCACAGAACTGGAAAGGTTAGTGGTTGCCTGGGACTGAAGGTGGAAAGGGAGAATGACTACAATATATGCAGAAGGGATCTTTTTGGGGCGACGAGAGTGTTGTAAAATCGGATTGTGATGACGGTTGCATAGCTCAGTTAAAACAGGTGAATTTTAGAGTATGTAAATTATACCTCAGTAAAACTTACTAAAAAAGAAGGTGCAGCCCCAAGTACATAGGTTGATGTGGGTTCACACCTCTTAGGAGTATTTGTATTTTAAAAGGGGCTCATAAAAAAAAAGATTTCAAACCCTAGAGTGTGACAGAAGGCCAAGCGACAGCGGCCAGCACTCCTTCGGGTCATCCTAGTCGGCAGGGTCCTGCTCCACCAGCAGGCGCCCCCGCTGTACTCGTGCCCTCCTTTACACTCTGGGGCAGAATGAGAACAAAGCCGCATACTTTCATCTCCCACCTTGGCTGGGGCCCCGCGTGGAAGCCGGTATCTGCCTTACGTAGCCCTATTCATGCAACAGTACCCCGGCTCTCATGCCTCAACTTTCTACAGGCCTAGGACCTGCTGCAGCCCACCCCATAGCCAGGTAAGTCCAGCTGGAGCAGTGGAGACCTTCCTCCTCTCAGCAGGGCCCCGCACCTCATCCTGCCCAGCTCCTCCCGAGCTCCATGCAGCTGACAAGCCAAAGCAAGTGTAGTGAGGGCAGGAACCATATTTAAGACTTCTTGCATCCTCTCCAATGTCTCCCCCACAAAATGCCAAGTATAGACAAAAGAGCTGAGGAATGTACAATATAATGACTTATAACTAATATATTTTTGTCATTCAGATGACCAAAATACATCTCTCAGGTGTATTTGGTCTTTATCCACAGTTTCTGAAAATGCTTCAGGGACATAAAGGTAAAATGGGAGTCTTGTTATTAATGAGGTAACTTTCAGACCCCACCCCAGGGCAGGGGTCGGTTGGTTGCCAGGAGGACTAACGATGTGATTAGGGAGTTAGAACTATCCATCCTACCTCCCATCCCCACTCTCCCCACCACCCGGGGGAGGGAAAAGGGGCTGGAGGTTGAATCAGCCAAAGCCCAATGACCTCGTCAATTATGCTGGTGTGATGGAGCCTCTATAAAAATCTAAGGGGACAGCTTTTGGTCCTTTTTGGAGAGTTTCCACACTTGGGAAACCAGAATGCTCCCACATGCCACCAAGCCAGACCCCAAGCCCCATGAGGACAGCTCCTTTGTTCAGGGCCTGGCCCTATGTAACTCTTCATCTGGCTGTTGATTTGTATTCTTTATCACATCTTTAATAAACTGGCAAATGTAAATAAGACATTTCCCTGAGTTCTGTGAGCAGTTCTAGCAAATCAGTCAACCCAAGAAGGAGGTCACTGGAACCTCCAATCTGTAGCCAGTTGGTCAGAAGAACAGGTCACATCCTGGGGTGTGGGGACAGTCTGTAGGACTGAACCTATGGAATCTGATGGCATCTCCAGATAGGTAGTGTCAGAATTCACCCAATTCTCTGATACCCTAGGGTGCCTAAGAATTGCTTTGTGTTGTGTATGGGGAACTCCAGCATCGGAATTAGGTCTGGAAACCTTTTTTTTTTTTTTTTTTTAGATTTTATTTATTTATTTGACAGAAAGAGAGAGAGAGAGCACAGGCAGGGGGAGGAGAAGAGGGAGAGGGACAAGCAGACTCCTCGCTGAGCAGGGAGCCCGATGCAGGGCCCGATCCCAGGACCCCTGGGATCATGACCTGAGCCGAAGGCAGATGCTTAACCGACTGAGCCACCTAGGTGCTCCGTGGTCTGGGAACCTTTAAAACAAATGGTGACCACCTCATTTTTTAAAAGATTAAGAGCCAAACACTCGTGGTAGATTTAAAAAAGATAATCCACAGAGTTGTATTTCTTTTAATATACAAAAGAGTTTCTTTTTTATTTGAGGTCAAGCTATAGGGCTCTAATATCAACCTGGCACATGTGGTGGTCGAAACAGAACAGAAGGCAGAATGTCTCCGTAACAATAAATTCCTAATCCAATAAAATACAACCAAGTATGAAGGAAAAAGAATCGAGAATTCTTACCCTCTACTTTTAGGGGAGTTTCTCCCTAAAAAGGGAGAAAAGTGCTGAGGTTGAGTTTTCTAGACCATGTTAACAGTTCCCTAGTCTGTCCATTGATAAACTCATTCAACTTTGTAAGTTGGTACCATGAGCTTCCTGCTCTGCCGGACACCTCCTGTGGACCACACTCATCACCTGAAGTGTCTGCGTCATCAGAAGTCTACCTCAGCCCTTGGCTGGGATTATGGGCTGAGTCCTGAGGCAAGACCCTCCCCCACCACCACCACACACATGCCTTCTCCCCAGGGAGAGTCAGGAACCCCAACACAGCGGGATCATAGAGAACAGAAGTGACAGGCAGGATCAGATTCAAGGCAATTCTTCCTAAATTCCCAAGTGTGTGATTTGATGGCACAGTGAGGTTTTTACTTCCAAAGGACAATTCTCCTCCCACCCTCCTTTCTAGAGGTAGCAGCTACCCCAGAGCCTCTCTGATTGCTCCACCCACACCTGCACTTCCCTGTTTTGAGGAACATTCTTGCCTTGAGCACCATCTGGAACCTTGGCATGGGACTTAGGCTGGGAGGGGTTGAAGGGAAGGTGTCTGCAGAGGTCCATCAGGTCAAAAGCAGGCGCTGTAGGCAGGCACTGCTGTGGTGCCACATTATGACCCAGAGAATTTTCCTTCTTAATGTAGGTTCTAGTCAAGAGCCACATGAGGCCAATAGCCAACATGAGCAAGACTGCAGTGAACACAGCAACTCCAGCCAGCAGGTCCAGGTAATTTAAGGATAACTCAACTTCTGAAATACAAAGGAACATTTTTTTAAAAAAGAGAACCAAATGACAGGCTTATATTCCATTACCAAAGGGACTCTCAAAAGCACCTTCAGAGATTTATATACTCTTATCCCCTATCCCTAGCATATTGCCTGGCACATTAGTAGGTACTTATTTTTTGAGAGAATAAACAAATGAACTGACTACTAATATTTTATCAAAGCCAAAGCCAGACTTGGAACAAAATGAACGACCCTGATAATGTAAAGACTTGTTACCAACTTTGGCTGTATAGCTCCCTCAAGAACCCCTATTCGTACACACGGAGTTAACTTTGAAAAATGTCCCACATCCTTTTGCAATGTGGATTCTAAATTGCCTATGAGCTAATGACTAAAAGTCTTCCATCTTGGGTATATCAGAAATTAATTTTATCTATTTTTAAAAAGACAGAAACCGTTAGGGGCGCCTGGGTGGCTCAGCCATTAAGCGTCTGCCTTCAGCTCAGGTCATGATCCCAGGGTTCTGGGATCAAGCCCCGCATCAGGCTCCCTGCTCGGCGGGAAGCCCGCTTCTCCCTCTCCCACTCCCCCTGCTTGTGTTCCCTCTCTCGCTGTGTCTCTCTCTCTGTCAAATAAATAAATAAAATCTTAAAAAAAATTTAAAAAAAGAAACCGTTAAATTTGAGACCGTTCACCAAGCACAAGAGCCAGTTGTATTCCAAAATGTATCATGTTAACTTTCTATAGATCCAAAGAACTATAACTAGTTTGCATACCATCTAGAAACTATCTTTAGAGCAAAATCCACAGACGCAAGATTTCTGAAACTTCAAGATGGCTGCCTCACAGAACTTATTTCCACTTAACTCTTGTCACTGCAGGCAACGGACTGAATGTTTATGTCCTCTCCAAATTCATATATTGACATCCTAACCCTCTAGGTGATGGTATTAGGAGGTGGAAATTTTGGGAGGTGATTAGGTCATGAGGGTTGGGCTCTCATGAATGGGATTGGTATCCTTATAAAAGAGGCCCAAGGGACACCCTTGCCCCTTTCCTACTGTGTGAAGACAGAGCAAGAAGGCCATTTAAGAACCAGGAAGCAGATTCTCACCAGACACCGAATTTGTTGGAGCCTTGATCTTGGACTTCCAGCCTCCAGAACAATTTCTGTTGTCTATAGGCCACCCAGTCTATAGTATTCTGTAAGAGCAGACCAAACGGACTAAGACATTGTCTTATCTGGACACTTGGAGGGTGCAGGAAGTGAAAAGACATGGAAAAATTACATATTGTCGGTCACAAGGAGATTCCTAGTCATAAGATATTCAGTTAATACATACTGAGCCTGTATTTTGTGCCCAACTCAATCTTCCTTTGAAATATAAAAACTAAGAAACACACACCCATAAAAACCCAAAAAACTATGCAAACAGCATTGCAAGGTCTCCCACCTGCTCTCAGAGTCCAATAGCATCTTTGCTGGAATTTCAACATCTAATATTCAAAGAGCTAGACAAAACCTTTGGTGTCTAGTTGAACCCTTTGTTTCATAGGGGTGTTCAAGACATGAGGACCAAGGTCACACAGCAAGATGAGAAAGAGAAATCTTATCTATTGATCTGACTGTGGTGGCACCAGGTAGTTTATATTATTTCACAGGTCACTGTACCAATGAATTACCATCACCAGCAAAAATTCCTTTAAAAAGCTAAGGGCATCAGCTAGTTCATTATCAACTGCTCTATGCCGAACCTGCTCAGAAGAAGCTCACTCAAACCCATGCAAGTCCCTGCCCAGTTTCATCTTTGGTAATAAAACGTCTAAAAGCAAGGGCATGACAGACAGAGCCTTGGGGAAACAACCAGATGTTCAAGGTAAATTCTACACACCTACTTTGATCAGAGTCAGGAATGGCATCCTTATGGAAGTGCTCCGAAGCTAAAGTTTGCAAAAGAAAAATCAGCGCAATGAAGATTCTTATAGTAAATGGTTTTATACTGTATTCGAAGTTCTAGAACAGTGTCTGGACTTTGTCTCCTTCCGGGAATGTTTGCTTTGGTGTTTGTGACTGGAGGCATCAGATTGAGAGCTCGACCCTGACCTGAGGATGGTACAGATCTCAGGAGATCCCCGCAGCTCATAGGCACACAAACGAGAGGGCATCTGGGCATCCAATGCCTTTGTGAGGAGTGTGCACACACAGCATGTCAGGCTGCATGGGGTATGGTCTTCATACTCCTTTTGGCAGCGACATTAGTAAGAGCCAAATCTGTTCACACATGCTGCTCCATTATCACAGAACTCCAGGCCAATTTCACACTCGTTCACATCTAAAAATAGAGGAATAGACTACTCTGGTTAGTCTCACTCTCTGGTCCCTTCTGCCGTACTATCCTCCAGACTATTCGAAAGACTCATCTTCTGCCTTTTCCCACTCTTGCCGGTCTCATGCTGTTCCTTGAACACATCAGGCACAGCCCTGCCTCGGGGCCTCAACACCATCTGGAGGCCTCCTCACCCTGCTGGCTAGCGGCATGGCTCTCTCTCAGATGTCTTCTCAACCAGGCTTTCCCTTACCACCTTTTAACTACTATAATGACCGCATTTCCCAATAGAACATATCAACTTATCAACTAATCTACTCTATAGTTTTCTTGCTTGTCTCCTGGCTAGGGTGTAAAGCCCACTGGGAAGGAATTAGTCTTTTAGGTTCACTATTGGACCCGGAGTACCCAGGACAATGCCTGATCCATAGTGGGAGTGTGATAAAATAGGACATAAATAGATGAACTAATAGCCAACACTTCCTTGGACTGGGAGGCAAGCATAAATTTTCCATGATGAAGACTGAGAAGGGGCCTGATCTCCATGGGAAATGACATGGACTAGCACCAGGGGACTTTTCCTATTTACTCAATCCTGGCTGAATCATGCCTAATCTTCCAAGCATAGTAAATACCAACTGCCACCAGCAGCTAAGAGATCCACACATACCTTCAAGAAAGGGGCCTCTTTCCTCCACCTTATGGGTTCCTAGAGCATCCTTGATGAGGGTCCTTAGCTGGTAAGACAGAGAACCAGGCACACTCACTGCTTGAGATCTTAAGTGTAACCAGAAAATGTATATGATGTTCACAGCATCTTTTCTAGGAATGTTTTGGAAGGGAAGAAAAGAAAACACAATCCAGATATTGTGGTAGAGAAATATTAGTTTTTGAAGAGAGTACGATTAGACAATTTAGTTACAAAACTGTATCATAGATGGTCGAATTCATTAATTTAGCTTCTTATCCAAATTCTGGTCTTTTCTATGAAGTAACAAGTCTTAGTTCTTGTCTGTATAAAATTTTCTCTCTTGGGATGCCTGGGTGGCTCAGTCGGTTAAGCATCTGCCTTCAGCTTGGGTCATGATCTCAGGGTCCTGGGATAGAGCCCCACGTTGGGCTCTCTGCTCAGCAGGGAGTCTGCCTATCCCTCTTCATCTGCTTCTCCCTCTCCCTCTGCCTCTCCTCCAGCTCATGCTCTCTTGTGCTCTAACAAATAAATAAAATCTTAAAAAAAAAAAAAAGTTTCTCTCTCACATGAAAATTTAGCCTGAGGAGATGGTTTTTAATCACATTCTCCTTAGGATGTTAGCTGCTCTAGTTTGTTGTAATTTGCCAAATTGTTCTCCATTTACAAGGCAAGGGAAAGTTGTGTCAACTTTATTTCAGGTATGTGGACTATATATAAATGAATTAGGCTTCCCCCCCAAAAAATGGAACAACCACATATTAACACATCTTGAATAAACAACTAAACCTCCAGAACATGTACTTTTCCATTCCAGTCAGCCCACCCTCATCATTTTGGGATTAATAGTAGTCTTTTTCTCCTAAGATCTGTAAGCAAAAGCAGAGATCGTACGAGACCACCTTTGCTCTTATTACAGCTGGTCAACATTCAACACATTCCTACCAACTGATTATGGAGGCTGCCTTCAGCCCCAAAACACAGGGAGTGTTACCCCCACCCCCAAAAAAGGAAAAAAGGTCTGGCGCACCACAGCCCTAGGTAGATAGCTGTTGCTTATTTTTTGTTTTTTTTTTTTTTAAGATTTTATTTATTTGTTTGACAGAGACACAGCAAGAGAGGGAACACAAGCAGGGGGAGTGGGAGAGGGAGAAGCGGGCTTCCCGCCGAGCAGGGAGCCCGATGAGGGGCTAGATCCAAGGACACTGGGATCATGACATGAGCCGAAGGCAGACAATTAATGACTAAGCCACCCAGGCGCCCCTGTTGCTTATCTCTAATGGAATGTCTTTTTCTGAATAAATTTTAAGAACAGAAGTTAAATGAAGGATGAGCACTGGGTGTTATACGCAACTAATGAATCATTGAACGCTACATCAAAAACTAATGATGCAGGGGTGCCTGGGTGGCTCAGTCGTTAAGCGTCTGCCTTCGGCTCAGGTCATGATCCCAGGGTCCTGGGATGGAGCCCCGCATCGGGCTCCCTGCTGGGTGGGAAGCCTGCTTTTCCCTCTCCCACTCCCCCTGCTTGTGTTCCTGCTCTCGCTATCTCTCTCTGTGTCAAATAAATAAATAAAATCTTAAAAAAAAAAAAAAGTAATGATGTACCATATGGTGGCTAACTGAACATTATAAATAAGTAAATAAACAAACAGAAGTTAAAGACCACTAATTCCAGAAAAGAACTGCTAACTGACAATTATCATTAAAGTCAAGTCTTCCTGAAAAAGGAAAGAAACTTATTATCTTATGTTCCTACTCTTTGTCTATCTGTAGCATTTGCCACAGATCTCCTTCTTTTTGAAAGAAAAAGGAAAACCCACAATGCTACGTAGCCCACACACATAGCCTATTTCCACATGGAGTTATGCTATATGCATACAGGTTCGTATATTTTCAGAAATTTGTATTGTCATAGTCTTTTAATGGCTAGAAAGGAGTCAAGTAGAGGGTACCATAATTTATTTGATCTTGTTCATTACTCATATTTCTAACTTTTATTATAATAATCCTGTGATAAATATAATGGTATATGAGTTGTCCAAGTTCTCTTTCTGGGATTTCTAGAAGTGGGATATGTGGGCCTGAGACCCATTTGTTTTGAGCTCTTGATATGTCTGTTACCCTGTTTTCCAGAAGGTGCATGATAATTTATAGCCCTCTAAGCAATGTCTCATAACCATTAATACTTGCTAGACTATACTACATGCCAAGAACTGTTCTAAGCTCTTTGTATTAACTCATTTAATATTCATATCAATCTTACGAAGTTAAGTACTGTTATTCCCATTTTATAGAAGAGGAAACTGAGGCACAGAAATTATGCCAAATCTTTTTACAGGAAGAAAATTAGTTTGAAGAAGAATCCTATTGTCAACTTGGGGTGAACATTGAGGGGAAGCAGAGTTACCGCAATTACTGATGCTTATTAACAGCCTAAGATTGTATCCATCTGAACTCTGAGGACACCAGGAGTGTGGGATGGGTGCTCATTTGTACCATTTAAGTAGCTATGGTCCTTCCCTTGAACAGCACAACAACCAGTTCAGAGATCCTGCAATAATGCAAATAGTAGTATCCCAGTCAATTAGGTCTCAGCAAGTTAGAAACTTTTAGAATTAGCACCTTCGTGGACTTTATAAAGCTAAGAAAACAGATTTGGAATGGGGACTTTGTCCAGAACTCTCTTAGGGACTCAGCTGGGACTAGAGCCTAATCACCTACACCCCAGTCTGCCATCCCTCTTGCATGCCCATTGCCCCTCAGCTGTGTTTCCTGATTCCCGCCAGAAGGCAGACCAGCAAGTCAGGGTATAGAGGACAGTTTCCACCTGGGTAAGGGCCAAAAGCCAGGAGAGGGAGACAAGGGAGGAGGGAGAGGGAGGGAGGTAGAGAGGGGAAAGGAGGGTGGAGTAGGGAGAGGAAGAAAGAGAAAATGCAAATGTACGGGGGTGGGAACCCCCACCAGGGACTGCTGACCTCATCACTAGAACAAGAAGGGTCTGTGGGTGCATAGGTACTTAGTCCAGTTCTCAGCTTACCTCCTGCTTAGTTTCTCTCACCACAGATTTTAACACTTTGAAAGAGCCCCCACTCAAATTCTCTTTGAGGTGCTCTGACTTAACTGTCACTTTAACTAAGACATCTGCCAGAGAGAGGAGAGAAGAAACCCCTATCAACAAAGTACACCAATAAGACTTTAGTCTCACAAGCCTCTTTGGGACTTCCCCCCCCCCCCCCCCCCCGACCTGAACCACACTCTCGTCTCTTGCATTTATGTTTGTGTTTACGCTAGACTGGGGAATGGGTTCTCAGACAATGGCCCCAGGGCCATGCTGCTATTCAGGTTAAACCTGGAAATTCCAAAACTTCCACAACCCAACTTGAGGTTTCAGTACTTGAGCAACCCTTCCACGATCCTGCACAACAGGATGGCAGCCCCCTGTTGCCAATCCTTTCCACGTGCTGCTGTCCATAACCAGGGTTGAGATGAAAAGGCCATCAGTGGTAGAATTCTTCACCACTCAGCAGGGGAAGGAAACACTGGGGGTTTGTGCCTTGTGTCCTCGCCTTGCTTGGGATCAGGACTGCTGAGGGATTACCTGCGGCCCCACAGAGCAGGCCATGGGGTTGGGGGACAACCTGGTATTTGGTACTCTCCCCTTTCAAACCTGAAGGTGTGGCCTGGTGGTGGCCAGCTGGTGAAGGGTCCCGGACGGGTCAGAGGCTCAATCCTGACTTCCTCAGCACTTCCCCAATCCAGGGGATCCTCTTGGAGAGATCTGCTCTGCCAGGGGTCAGGTGAGGAGTCCAGGCTGTCTCCCATGGTCACCCTGTACAACATCTGAGCCATTTCTCTAGCTTTCTTTCCAAGGGCAGCTGCAGACCCCGACGCTGTCTTCTCCTTGCTTGGAAAGAACTGCGAGGACTTGGAGGGCCGTTCGGAAGGGGCTGGCAGTGGACAGTTCACCAAACCATCCAATACAGGTTGACTCTGCAATTTGGGCTTCCAGAAAGCAGTAGTGAGTAGGGCGTTCGTTAGACCCCTTCCTCCATTCCATGCCTTGCTTAGCTGTAGCCTTGGGGCTATGAAGGTTTCATCTATGAACAAAAACTCTTCTTCCCCATCAGGTATAAGGGAAAGGGGGGACAGATGCCCTTCGGGCCCTATGGCTTCCTCATCCCTCATCCCAGCAGTCCCCTGAACCTCTGCCCTTCTGCTTCCCAGACCCATGTGGGTGACGCTCGGGTCTGAGATGGTTTCAGGCCGCCACTTTGGGGCCAGGCCAGAAGGAGGCTGCTCACTACCAGGGGATTCTCTGCTTGCAGGGGATTCCCTCCTTGCAGGGGATTCTCTCCTGGGCTCAGCAAAGACAGAGTACTGGCCTCGGATACGCTGCTGGGGGGCCTGGAGGCCAGTCTCCTGGAGAGTAGCATCACACGGACAGCCAGTCCGTGTGCCAAACATCAGACTCCCAAAGTGTCTGCACACATGAGAGGCCTTCATTTCCTCAGTCGAGGAGACTCCCTGGACCACGACCTTGTCCTGGCTCTCGGCAGTCCTCACGGCCACAATCCAGGGATGTAAACGACAGTGTATCTGTCGGGTCCGGGCCAGGTGGTCCAGCTGCACCAGATGTTTGGCAAGTGGCTGGACAGCTTCTGTGGCAACCAAAACTCCCCAAATGGGTCCCTCAGAACCACACGGCACCTTCGGCTCGGACTGAAACATACACTACTCTGATGTGTTGTGCCACCTCTGGGGAGGAAGGAATGAGGGGAAAGGGAGTAGGAAGGAACCAGGTGGTAGAAGACCCAGCTAACAAGTCAGAGAGAAGAGCACTATAAATGCAACCCTATTCACCCCAAGACAGAAGACCCACCTTGGGCTATGCTTAAGGGACAAAGCTACTGACTTCTCAGAAGGCTCTCAGCTCCTGTGTCACCACCTCTGGAAACTTCCCACCTACTTCCCCGTGACTCCTCCCATCTCTGGTTGACCACAGTGCCCTGTGAGTCCTTGCACCCCGACAGTAGTCAGACACGGCATTTGTCATGTTGCATCTGGCCGTCGGCGGTTTGTCTCTAACACCCTCCTGTGAGCACCTGGTTCTAGAAGCTGGCCGCCTCCCAGGGGCTACTGTCGCACAGCACACTCAGCTGCCTGCTGGATGCCCTGTGGTCCTGCAGTGCCCCCAGCCTCTCCTCCCGGGGAAGGAGGTGGAGATCGCAGGGGATGCGCGCTCGCTTCCCACACGGCCCCAGATGCGGGAAGGTGATGAGGGAAGCAGACTATCCAATCGGTGCTTTATCAGCGATTAAGGCAATGCTGACACCTGGAATACCCGGCAAGGTCTCTAAGAGGCCCTTAAGGGGTCTTCTACCAGCCTGAAGCAGCTTCTCACCTGCTGGGTTGCATGTGAGTCAACAAAGACTCCCCTTGGGCGCCTGGGTGGCTCGGTCGGTTAAGCGTCTGCCCTCAGCTCAGGTCATGATCCCAGGGTCCTGGGCTCAAGTCCCGAGTCTGGCTCCCTCCTCAGCAGAGAGCCTGCTTCTCCCCCACCCTCTGCCCCCCACTCCTGCTTGCTCTTACTCTCTAGTGCTCTCTCAAATAAATAAATAAAATCTTCTAAAAAACAAACAAAGACTCCCCTTATTCATCTACCATTGGCCTCTTCCTTTCCGCTGCCCCTGTCATGTTCCCCTGCCCTGGAGCCTCTCACCGTGGCCTCAGTTCTCGGAGACCAGTGCCACGAACCCTGGCACCGAGCAGCTGTGAGCAAATAGGCAAGGGCCCAACATCTAGGTTCTGTGAGAGCCCCTCCCTACCCTGCAGCAAACCAAGTGTAAGCACTCCAGGATGAACCCCTAGACAGCCAGGCAGCGCTGAGGCGGAGCACCTGAAGAAAGCTGGCTACAGCCGGAGCTCCCTCAAGAGACTGGGAGTTTTATTGAATTCTGCAAAAGTTAGAACTGTCAAGTTTAAGCAGACATGGCAAGAAAATACTGTGACAGAGTACCTGCTTCTGGCACTCTGGGTGACTGGGACCTCTAAAGGACTCTCCCTCTACAGAACCGGATCATGAGTAGTGCCTACACCAAATTCCTCATTTGCGAGGAGGAGGGCCCTATGTACCCCTTCCCTACCTGAGTCTCCAAAGAAAACCAGGAGGGAGCTCAAACAGAACTCTGCAGAGCTCTGCAGAAAGTTTGGATTGCAGCTCCAGGGCGTTCAGCAGAGAGGCCGGACATGCTGACCCGAGGATGGTTATGGACATGAAGGCCTGGGACAGCAGCAAGATGGGGACATGAGTCTGGGACTCCTGCCATGAGGAGAGCCCTGGGGGAGCTGGTGTGCTTCCGGCTTGGAGCCTATCAGCCTACAAACAAAAGCGCATCCTTGTTGAAAGCAAGCATTCCAGTTTAGGCCTAGAGCAGGGGTCCACAAACTATAGCCCGTAGGACAGGTCCAGCTGCTACCTGCTTTTGTAAATAAAGCTGTACTTGAATATAGCCAGCCCCATTCATTTACATGAGTGTTGGAAGTATTCTATAACCTGTCTTTCCCTATGCAGTAGCTACTAGATACATGTGGCCATTGAGAACATGAAATATGGCTTATGTGATGGAGGAACTGAATTTCTTATTTATTTTTTTTAATTTTTTTTTTAAAGATTTTATTTATTTATTTGACAGAGAGAGACACAGCGAGAGAAGGATCACAAGCAGGGGGTAGTGGGAGAGCGAGAAGCAGGCTTCCCGCTGAGCAGGGAGCCTGATGTGGGGCTCGATCCCAGGACCCTGGGATCATGACCTGAGCCAAAGGCAGACGCTTAATGACTGAGACACCCAGGCGCTCCCGAGGAACTGAATTTTTTAAATTTAACTTTAATTTTAATATAAATAGCCACATGTGGCTAATAGCTATCATTAGTGAAGCATAGTTTAAGATCAAGCACTTCTGGCAAGAGACAAAAAAAAAACAAAAACAATTTATACTCAAAGACTTCTTGGAATTATCAGATAAAGATAGATATATAGGTCAATGTTTAAAGAAATAAAGAACATAATCATGGGGTGCCCGAGTGGCTCAGTTGGTTAAACATCTGACTCTTGATTTCGGCTTGGGTCATGATCTCAGGGTTGTGAGATGGAGCCCTGTATCAGGCTCTGCGCTGGGCATGGAGCCTGCTTAACACTCTCTCCCTCTCCCCCTGCCCCTCACACCCCCAAAAGAAAGAAAGACAGAAAGAGAGAGAGAAAGAAAGAAAGAAAAGCAGAAAGATATATTGGGAGGGGCGCCTGGGTGGCTCAGTTGGGTAAGTGGCTGACTCTTAATTTTGGCTCAGGTCATGATCTCAGGGTTGTGAGATGGAGTCCTGGGTCAGGCTCTGTGCTCAGCAGGGAGTCTGCTTGAGGTTCTCTGTCTCTGCCCCTCCCCCTACTCTTGCTCTCTCTCTAAAATAAAAAAAATAACTCTTAAAAAAAGACATATTGGTAATAAATGGGCAGATCAAAAATAAGTGAACTTATAGAAATGAATAATTGAAATAAAATTCCATGACTACTGATGTCTGCAATGTACTTGAAATTCATCCAAACAATAAGATGAATAGATGATAGATGGATGGATGGACGGATATGATAAAGTATGGTAAAATGTCAATAGTAGAAGGCAGGTAGTGGGTATATGGCTATTTACAGCAAAGGTCTTTTAATTTGGTTGTATGTTTGAAAAATAATAGAATGTCAGAAAAAAAAAACTACTCCTGAACCAAATAAAGCACCTGTGATACAGCACAGAGACAAAGACGTGAAAATATGAGAGAAGTTAAGAGAGCCTTAGATATTTAGGGGCATCTGGCTGGCTCAGTCAGAAGAGCATGCAACTCTTGCTCTCAGGGTCATGAGTTTGAGCCCCACGTAGGTTGTAGAGATTAGTTAAAAAAGAGAGAGAGAGAGAGAGAGAGTCTTAGATATCTAATTGGAGCTCCAGAAGAAACAGGTAGACAATGGAGGAAAAGAAATATCTGAGCAAATGGTTACAAGTTTTCTTAAGCAGATGAAAAACATGCATCCACAGATCTAGGATACACAGTGTGGTAACTAAAGATGGCCATAAAAATTTTGCCACTCCACCATTGAAAGGTGGAGTCTAACCCTTCTCCCCTTGAACTTGGGCTGGCTGTGGTGACTTGCTTAATCACCTGCCTCAGGAGATGTGTAGATTGCCAGGGCTCCACTTCCAGTAAAGTGAGCCCTTTGGAGGGCTGGATGGCCATTTCGGCATGTTCTTCAAGCATCTCCCCAGGGGAGGCCACTGCCCAGCTGGTCTGCTGCTTGGAGACTAACTAAGCAGCTATAGTAGCAAATGCCTTTGGCCCTGAGGGAGCTTCACTTCCAGGGGAAGAACCAGAGAGTATGAAAGCCAGCACCTGGAAATAACTCAGAAGCAAAAGCATGCAAGGTGCCATCCAGTCTTCTTCCCTCAAGCAGGTTTGTTACCTCTGTGCTCTCTGTGCCATAGGAGAAGTTTGAAAATAAGTTCCCACTTCACCTTATGTATGAGGACCAGGCATTGCCACACTAGAAATTGTCCCTGGGCTCAGGTCAGGAAGTACTCACTAAACTTCTAGAAGCTAGCTCTGCTCCAATCAGATGTGGAAAGAGAGCCTGACAAGCCAGCGAGTTCTGCAGAAAGTTTGGATTGCAGCCCAGGGCATTCAGCAGAGAGGCCAGCAGCAACTCTGCTCTTTCCATGACTGGCTAAACCCTGGGGCATGGCTGGACTCAGGGAGCCAGGGGAGGGATCCACCTCCTAACTCATCTCCCTGCTGCCACTCTTATGGAATGGTCCATTCTGTGGAGTAATTTCTGTTCAGAGATACCACATTGTTTCCAACTTCAAAACTCTCCAGAAGCCTGTCCTCATTCAAAATCCTGACACCTGAACAGGATCTATAAGGCCTTTCATGATCTGGCAATTGTCTCTGGTCTCTTGGACCTGCGTCTCTCCAACTTGCTCATTCCTCTGCAGCTGCATGCCTTCCTTTCTGTTCTTAGAACATGTGAAGCTCATTCCCACCTCAGGGACGCAGCATTTCTGCTCCAACTTCCTGGGGCACTCTTATTCAAGTTCTTCATGTGGCTTCTCCCTCATTTCAGCCAGATGTCTGCTCAAATATCACCTGAGGAATCTTCTCTAACCACAGTCAAAAATAATCCCCTCCCCATCACTTTCTTCGGTTCTTCCTCATGGAACTTAGAGCTACCAGATATTCTTATGTGTAATGAAGGGATCATCACCCCCACTAGAACATAAGCTGCATGGAAGAACAGACTCTGATTTTGTTCATTGCTGCATCCCCGGGGCTTAGAATAAAATAGTGCCCAGCAAATGGTAGCTGCTCACTAAATGCAGGCTGAGTACGTGAATAAGGGTCTGTCGACAATCTGACACTGTGTCCCTTGGATAGGACATAAGGACAGCAGTAATCATAAGCCCAGTGGAGGGACCTACAGGGAGAGGTTACAACATAGGTCATACAAATCTCAGACAAAACATGTCCCTGGTTTCTGAGGATAATAACCAGAGTCCACTGGGCAGACACGGATGCAAAATAGGACAGTGGCTTTCAAACTCAAGTGAGCATCAGAAGCACCACATGGAGGCCTTGGAAAAGATTACTGGGCCCTACCTCCAAGCATTGATTTAGTAGGTCTGGGGTGGGGCCTGAGTGTTTGCATGTCTAACAAGTTTCCAGGTGATAATGATTCTGGTCTGGGTACCTCACTTTGAGAACCATCAGTGTAGGTCAAACTATATAATCACCTTGGTTCATTTCCGCCCAGAGAAGCCCAGGGGGAGACTTACTTGAAGAAAGCCAACATTCCTGCAGCTCCTTATACCACGTGGATGGTGATAGCTGATCTTTGCTCATCACGTGCCATCCCTCCTCTCAACATCTTTGCTAACCTTTGCAGAAGGGATCCCTTACCCTCCTAGCTAAACTCTGCCAAACTCAAGCCTCACCTCCTCTGTGGAGCTCTCCATGACTACACTGGCTCATGATACCCGCCCCCCCACCTGTGCAGCTGCTCTTGGGGTTTAGACACTACATCCTCTTTCTAATCACTAACTTTCCTAATCACGACATGCTAGCCTCACTTCATCTCAGACCAGAAGCAGAAGGGCAAGCCCAGGTTTCGAGTGTTCCCTAGGTGGGCTCAGAACCATGGCCACAGAGCCTGCTGCTGTGTGCCCCTACTACCTGGGGGTGATGCCCAGCCTCAGGAACTCACAGCTCACTGAGTAGCTCTCAGGGGTGTCTAGGGAATCCCAACACAGGATTTCATTCTGGTTCAGCTGGAGACAGAAGAAGGAAAGCAGTGGAAAGTTCACTCTTCACCTCCAAAATGTCTAAATCCAGGCTTGCCAGAAATACAGCATGAGCAGCCTTCTCTTTAGTCCCTTCTCCTAGGGCCAACACAACAGATGTCAAAGGCAGAGTGTGTACCAGAAGCCGTGCAGTCAAAGGTCAGCCCCCCATAGAGCCACCAGGTGGCCAAGGAGGTGTTACTTGGTGGCTCTCAGCACCTTAGAATCTCCCGGGAAGTGTGTAAACATCCAAATGCCGAGCCCCCAAATTAAGTCAGGATCTCTGGGCAGGGCACCCAGGCCTCAGTATTTTTAAAACTCCTCAGGTAATTCCCATGTTTAGCCAAAGTTGAGAAAAGCTTCCATATTCTCTCCTAACTTCAGGCCCTTAGAAACGCCAGTGTAGACATGACAGAGTTCTCCATCTTACCTGGATCATTCATTTGGATGATGGTCCTAGTGCTTGGCTGTCCCACGTTGCTCATCTCTGAGACACAACTCCCTTCAGGGATAAGAACACTTAAATAGAGATCCATTACCAGAACAGTGGGCTTCCCCTGAGGACCCAACCTCAAGATTTTATCTCTGCAGTTGAATAGTGTTGTCAGGTTTGAGTTTCTAAGAAGGCCAAGAACCATGCCCCCAGCTCTGATCCTTATGACAGAGTTTGGTTGGAGGCAACACTGTGTAGGAAGCAGGTGGAAGCTCCTCAGGGGACGTAACAAGCTTAGCAGGGCTCTGATTTTAGTTCGTCGTGATTTCCTGCAGTTTGGGGGTAAAGATAGAAATAGAAGACATCAGAATCAAAGAATGAATCCTGGTCTTAGCAGGGTCATGATTGGATGACCATCTCCTTGCTCATTTCCTCAAAGGCCAAAGTCCCAAAGTGTGGATGACACCATAGACTTCATACCCATTCTGTGAACACAGCTGACTTGTCTGTATGCTTACAGTGTCATCCTCCTGTTCTTCCAGAGCTCTTCTGCCTGGGTCACTGCTTCTTTGCCTGACGTGTTGGCCTAGCCTCTCCCACAGATTACAGGTGTCCTGAGGTCAGTGACTAAGCCTTCCTGGGCCATAACCCAGCTTCTTGCAGCCATAACCCTGCAGGGTCTCCAGGAACATTGATGGGTTGGTAAAAAATATGGGCAGAAATGTTTGGAGAAGAGGAAGGCTGTTCTTCCCCCTCTCGGGTCTCTTTTGAGAAGTAACATGATTCAGGGCGATGTGCAGCAAGACCTCCACTTGGGGTAGCTATTACGAGTGTCACTCACTGCTAGCCAGGGGCCCGAAGTCTGCAGGACACATGCCTCATGGTAGGAACAGGAAGCACCTGTTTTCCAGAAGCCTTTTCTCACGGCCCCCTACTGCCTCACCTCCCCGCTTGTTTACCTAGCACACAGCCCCGGGAATCTTCCCCTCTGCTTCACCCCCTTGCCTGGGGGAACCCAAGGGGGCTCTGAACAAGTTGCTGATATGCTGTTTGGGGGTCTGAGGCCAGCCCCACACCCCCCCCGGGCACAGCTGTGAGCCACCCACTCCTGGATGGCCCCTTCCCCCCAGGCTCCATATGAGCAGCTGGGTGGCAGGCGGGCTCTCCCCGCACCGGGAACTGGATGTCCCTGCATATTCAGCACCTTCTCGCAGGGCCTGAGAGCGAGGCCTGACGTGGGGCCGGACCTGAAACCTGACTGTGGATGTGGCCCCTGCGGAACTTCAATTCCAGCCGTCAGGCCAGAGAGGGAAACCGAGGGGAATAAGGCAGGGGCCCTCTTCTGACCAGGGCTGCCCTCCCTCTCCAAGCAGCAGGGGTCTGAGGGCAGACACAGCCTCCACAACCTCTTCCTTTCGGGCGTCCTTGGCCTGAGGGGGGACTAACGAGGCACCTGTTCTGCACTGTGCAGTAAAGGGCAGGGTGCTCCACGACAGCTGGATATAATCAGTACTGCGGGGGGGGATCATGCCAAAGCTAATGCAGTCACTATGCATTAGCTATCACTATCCCCCACCCCAACCCCACCAGCCCTCACCAGAGGCTGAAAGCAGAGAAGACAAACCTACAGACTCGTCCTCACTTACTTCTCAGCAATCTCGTCACCCAGACTGGGCAGGGCTAAGGCTGGGGAATCCTCTGGAGTGAAAACAAGATGGATCTGCAAATTGACCAGAGAGGCCCTTGTGCCCCTTCCTCCCTGCCCAGTGCCCCTCGTCCATGAGCTCTCCTCAGAGACCCCTGGATACTCTCCTCTCCCACAGGAACATGCTAGCAGGAAACCAGGGGCATCAGCTGTTGGCACCTTTGTGTGATCTCAGCCCTTAGGTCACCTCTCCGACCATAACTGCCTGGGCCTCTGATTGGGACAGCACAACTTGAGCCGAAGGCAGATGCTTAACTGACTGAGCCACCCAGGTGCCCGTCATGGTCACACTTTTCCTGAGTTGAAGAGCTCCAGGCATGGGGAAACTCTGGAGGAGTTACGGGGATGGGAATGGGGTGAGGGATGCAAAGGCATCCTAGGACCCTGAAACTGTATCATCTAAGTGGATCTTGTCAGCTCAGGCTCTGCCCCCCTGAAAGGGTTGGCACTCCTCAGAGTTATGTCCTTTGTCACGGTCCCTCCTCCCTCCACACTTCGCTCAGGCTCATCTCTATAGCATACAGCACTTCTACCACCATCCACGCCCCATATTCTCAAATCCTTAGCTCCACCCTGAGGTCCCTGAATACCATGCCTGAGTAGTGTGCTGGTTTCCACCTAACACGTAGATCCCCTTCCCCACACCTCTGCTCCTTCTTCCAGAGCTTGATTAACAGTACCCCCATCTACCCTGGTCTCACCAAGCCTCATGCCATGAGCCATCCTGGCCACCCGGGATTCTCCCTTGCTTTCCACAGCTGTTCTACCTACCTGACACCTGCTGTCTACACCCACATCCCCTCCATCCATTCTGCCATTGCCTTGCTTGGAGCCCTGGAACCCTCACTTGCTTATGGTAATGTTGTATGTCCAAAGTGACTTTGGGGAGCCCTTGTGTGTACTTTTCCTGCTTAGAAAAGATTATTCAAAAATAATTTTGGTTTTTTAGGGCACCTGGGTGGCTCAGTCAGTTAAGCGTCTGCCTTTGGCTCAGATCATGATCCTCGGGTCCTGGGATCAAGCCCTGCATCCGGCTCCTTGCTCAGCGGGGAGCCTGCTTCTCTCTCTCCCACTCCCCCGGCTCGTGTGCTCTCTCTCTCTCTCTGTGTCAAATAAATAAATAAATCTTTAAAATAAAAACTTTGGTTTTTAGAAATCAGTATAACTTATCATTATAAAAAACTTTCTCTTAGCTTTTTTAATATGAAGAATTTAATATAAAGAATCAGTAGCTAGGACTCAATTTGTTGACTATCACCAATAATTATCACTCTGAGAAATTCTATTGGGCAACATTTTCAGCAAGGAGAGCTTTTAAAGTCTCAGTGCTCTCAGGTGCCATTTTTATATATATTCTATCTTAACCATGTTTAAGTGGCACATTGTTCATTCAGGGGCATTAAGTACACTCATGTTGTTGTGCAACCACCACCACACCCACCCACAGAATTCTTTTCATCTTGCAAAGTTGATGAAAAAGCTGTACCCTTGAAACCCTAACTCCCCATTTCCTCCTTGTCTCTGCCCCTGGCGCCCTCCCTTCTACTCTCCGTCTCTAGGAGGTGGACTGCTTTAGGCACCTCCCATAAGTGCAATCATCTGAAGCCTGCTTGAACATCTCGAGCCTTTGACCTTGACCTCTCCTTTGCCTGAAATGCCCTCTCCTAACTTTCAGACTCCCACTCATCCCTTAAGATCCAGCACGTCTCCTCCTCTGAAGCATTCCTTGACTATCAAAGTCAAGTTCATAACCTCCCTCCCACCCCTTGGCATTCCCCACTGACCTAGCAAATATTTCAGTTTGCACATACCTGCAATGATTTACTTACATAGACAGAGCAACGTGAGGCCAGGGACCCCACCCCCACCCCGTGCCTTTTGTTCACCACGAAGGCCTCAATACCCTGCAGAGCCGGGCTCATTAACTGAACAATGCCCCCATCTCTCCCTCAGTTCCATCAGTCAAAGACCAACAGATGTCCTGCGATCCCCCGGTACCACCTAGGACCTCTCTACTGCCCTGGGCTCAAAACCTTGTTTTCCATTTCATTAGGTTGGGAAAGAACAGTCCAGCTGCTTCCCAGGAATCCCTGCAATGTGCCCTAGCGGGCTACGAGGCTTCTTCCCCAACAAGCGGGACTGGTGACCGAAGTGTGGCCACTGGCCAAGATCTGTGTTCTATAGGGGAAGTCAGACAGGGTGCCCACAATCAACAGATGCTGCCAAAGTTGTGTAGCGCTACTTGTCTCTCCCAGGCTGGCCAAGATGGAGAGCAGGCAAATGCCTGAGTGAGGCCTAGAGCGGCTCGGGTCGGCCCGCACCTGCTGGCTCCAGGGTGGCTTGTGGGCTCGGCTCGTGCCACGGCCGTTGCCACCACTATCCCGCTCGTGGCCCAGCCCCGTGGACTCCTAGTGTCGGGCCGGTGGCTGAGCCATCTCCTGTGTCAGCAGCAAGCCTTGACCGCTTCTTCCAGCTTTCTATATGGCAATGCAGCAGTGTCTGTAAGACTGAACATTGGACAGAGGCAGCAGGTTTCAGATGACCCGTTCTGGAATCTGACCTTTCTCTCTGAGGGAACAGTCCTTGCCAGAACTTCAAGCCTCAGTGAAGATTTCTACTCAGGCCCAGCGGTGAAAGCGCAGACGACAGGCCTTCATCGACTGGCTAAGAGAAATGCTTGGAGGTTGATGGTATTTCAGGTCAAGCGCTCCTGATTCTGGCTGGGGCAGAGGCTACTCTTTGCTGAAAGAGTAGCCAAAGATAGTCTGCATCAGACTTGCTGGGCAGAGAGGGGCTTGTTTGCTAACACACAGATTCCTGGGCCCCACCCAGATAATCCCATCATCTGGTTCTGAACCTCTGGGGAATGGGGGTCCATCAGTCTCCCTAATTAACAAGCTCCCACCGGACCCCCAGGTAATTTTTGTGCTCACTAAAGTTTGCAAAACATTGCCTGCCCAGTCCAATAGCAATAAATTCAGCATGCTTCACTTTCCTAGAGCAGGAGGAGAAAACTCATTTCTGTCCCAGGGTCCAGATTTCAGCAAAGTAAAAGAGTCACAATCATTAAACCACCTCCCCACGAGTGTAATGGTCATGTATCTGTCTCCAGAAACCCTATGCAGAGGTGCATGGGTGGGTGTGGTGGAGGGTGGGCTTTGCCCTTGAAGGAGGTTATAGAGGAAGATGCAAAGGAGGAGACAAGAGGAAGGTAATGAGAAAAGAAGGGGGTTTGTCTTTCAGACAAACCAAGAGCCCAAGAACTGTTAGCCTGTGGGATCACAGGAAAGATGAAGACTGATGAGGGGCCTGACTGAAATATAAAATCTCATGCCACAGCAGAGCTGGATCTCAAAAACATAATATTGAGTGAAAGGAAGCATCGCAGAAGAATCATACAATAAGTTCCATGTATGTGAATTTTTAAAAACTAGCAGAAGCAAAGAGCATATTGCATAGGAATACATACATAGGCTGTAACATTGTAAAAAGCAATAAAGAAATGATGGCCCTGGAATCCAGACAGGTCCCCTGCACCACCTCAGTGAGACCGGGGATAAGAGGGGACCTCAAAGGTACTGATTCCTTTCTAGTTCTTAAACAGGTGGTGGGCTGGTACTCAGATGTGGCGACATGTACCTGATGCATATCATTTTGCATGGATGACATACGAAGGTTTTTAAACATAATATGAAATAATGAGCAGCACGAATATAAACATGACTTGCTCATCAAATTCTGAGATACTAGGAAAAGGCGGTCCCTTCTAGGATTTGTGGCAGGTATGGCTTGAGAGAATAAAAGGAAGACCCATTCACCAAGGGACTTGTGCAGCACTTGTTACTGACTGATCTTGCCTCCGGGACAGGACTGGGTACGTAAATGAGGTCTTGGGCACTTGATCGAGAGAGGAAATACAGTGTCCAGAGCCACAGGGCATGGGCTGAGAGCCAGGCAGCAGAGCCAGGTCCTGGCGGGAGGGGGACATGCCAGGGTCAGCAAATCCAAAAGGGCCAAAATGGGAAGGAGGAACTCAGACCGGAATCCAAGCAAGTGGGACCAGAGGAGGGGGAACGGGAAGGGGGTAATCCAAAGGGGCCAGCCTATAGGAATTCTCCGAGCTGGATTTGGGCCCCCTCTGGACTAAGGGCGACCTGGTCTGTGGCAAACTTCTGGAAGCAGACATGACAGGAAGGTGATGTCAGCCCCAGAGGTGACACCAGTAGACAGAGCCACAGATGGCCAAGAGCAGCCCCCCTGAGGCAGAACCTGAGGTGGCCCCATTAACCACACATACCCCACCCCACCCACCCCCCAGGGACATAAGCAGCCTTAGAAGCAACCTGTCCACTTTCTGGCTCAATGTAGAAATCCCTTCTCCATCCTGTCACAAATTCCCAAGCTCTGACTATTCTAGAGGCTCAGGACCTCTGGAGGGTTCTGAACCATTGTAAATAGTCATGCTCTCTTATCAAATTCTTTGTTCAGAGCTGAATTTCAGCCTCCTTGTCATATTTCCCCAATTGTGTCATCTCTGCTTTCAGGAGCCTGCAAATTAGCCAAGTCCCTCTTACACCCACCAGGTTAGCAGGACTATTGGTTCTGGCCAATAAGCAGAACAAGGTCCACCAGGGGGATGGTGCGGTTGACACAGAGATGGGCCATCCTGACTGCCTCTCAAAAAAGGACTTGCTGCAGTCAGCACACAGCCTTCAGCTGGTTGGGGCTGGCCGAGAGCTGCCTCACCAAAACCACTGGTCACGGGGAAGGTTGTCTAAAAGCAGGCCACTGGGACGCCTGGATGGCTAGTTGGTTAAGCGTCTGCCTTCGGCTCAGGTCATGATTCCGGGGTCCTGGGATCGAGTCCTGCATGGGGCTCCTTGCTCGGCAGGGAGCCTGCTTCTCCCTCTGCTTGTGCTCTCTCTTTCTCTGACAAATAAATAAATAAAATCTTTAAAAGAAAAAAAAGCTGGCCACGGCACTCCCCCACCAGCCACTCTAATGAGCCACATATGCCCGTGGGCTCAGGACTTCCTCTCAGCATCACCACCCTCTGTGCCCAATCCTGCTGGGCCAGTTTGGAAGGGGGCCAGGAGCCCAGAAATGCTGGCAACTCCTAGAAGCTGGAAAAGGTAAGAAAATGGGTTCTCTCCTTGAGCCTCCAAAAAAGGAATGGGGCCTTCCTGACACCTTGATTTTAGCCCAATGAGAGCCACTTTGGCTCTTCACCTTCACAGGTGTTTATCCCTAATGAATGTCCTGCTCGCCAAACCCCAGCTCAGCACCTGCTTCCAGAGAGCCCTATCTGCTACAGAAGGGAGTCTTTACAACAGACTAAATCAAAGAGGTGGTGGTTTTGGACCCTCTACCAAAGAAAAAAAAAGTGGTGTTTTCATTTTCAGATACCTTATTCTCTGCAGCCTTTGCCAAGAGTCTGAGGTTTCCCTAAGAGCTCCTTCAAAGCAAACAGGCAAGGATTTTATTTAGGAGAGAATCCTCTGCAACTCTCCAACCTGAGCAGGTTGTTCCAGTGAAGAGTTCAGAATGGGCCAGACTGCAAACATGCTCAGCTCCCTGCCCCTGGGTGGGGTTGGAAAAGCCATCACCCTCTTCTACTTCTTGGTGCCAGTATGGGATTTACTAGCGCAAACCAGCAGAACAACCTGGCAGTTTCCACTTACTTGGAAAGGGTTTCCTTTCAAGTTCAATTCCTTTCCCAGTCCCAGAATTCTCAAAAGCCACAGCTCCCTGGTTCTCCCTCCTCTGGACCCATAGTACTGATTGTTCTTGCCCCATTTTATGCAATTAATTATGCACCGTTGTAGGACAATTCTCAGGCTGCTGGCTGGTCAGCTCATTTACTTATCCCTTGGATTATTATTTTCTACTAATAACAGAACAGCAACCAGCTAGGAGCTCCTCCTCCAGATATTTTTGTAGGAAGAAGACTATGCCAGGCTTCCTCCTAGCATGGCTGTTGGGTTAAATTACAAGGAATGATTTCTAATCCTTCCTTTAATTTTAAGATTTTAGTTAGATGCCCAACCGACTAAGCCACCTATGTGCCCCTCTAATCCTTTCTTTTAAGTGACTTTTATTATCACCATCTCTTTTTTTATTATTATTTAAAAAGAAATTCATTATATCAGTTTCCTATTGCTGCTGTAGCAAACTACTACAACCTCAGTGGATTAAAACAATCCAAATTTATCATCTTTTAGTTTTGTAGGTCAGAAGTCCAAAGTGGCTCTCATTGGGCTAAAATCAAGGTGTCAGGAAGGCCCCATTCTTTTTTTGGAGGCTCAAGGAGAGAACCCATTTTCTTACCTTTTCCAGCTTCTAGGAGTTGCCAGCATTTCTGGGCTCCTGGCCCCCTTCCATCTGCAATGCCTGATGGAGTCTTTCTCATAGGGCACCATTCTCCTGTGCCTGCCCCGCCCCCCTCCACATTTAAAGACCGCTGTGATTACATTGGGTCCACCTGGATCATCTAGGATAATCTCCCTTTCTCCGGGTCAGTTGTTTAACATCAGCTTCAACTTAATTCCCTTTTGTCATGTAACCTTACATATTCACAGACTCTGGGGATTAGGACGCATATATTTCTTTAATAATACACATATATTTCCATGCTATTTAATATTTTGCTATATTCCATTTTGTAATGGCTATCTAGGATTCTACAATGTGGATAAACTATAATTTATTTAACTTAGTTAATACTCTGTTGTAAGACACATAATTTATCACTAACTTTTTTTTATAGCTAATAGCCCTGTGGCAAATATTCCTAAAGCTACATCTTTATACACATTCTTAGGATTCATTTCCTAAAGGTACCTCAAAGGCTGGGGGTACCAGTCATATCATTTGTCCTGCAAAGTGGGATATTTTTGAGAATGGAAAGGGGTCAATCTTAAAAACTAACAGTAACTGGTAACTAACAATAAGCCAGGCCTGACATGGGCAGGATATATATTGCCCACCTGGCCTCCTGAAATGTTTCACGGATTGCCCATCCCCCCAGCAGCCCCCAAGTACCCTTGCTCTGAGACCTTGCCAACAGTGCCAGTCCTCGTCCGGCCCCCAGTCGCATCTTCCTAAAACTGAGAAACACAGCGGCAAATGCCCTTGAGACTCTCTCCAGACCGGTGGCCGTGGCAGGCCTGTTTCTTACGGCAGGGGGAGGACAGCGAAGTCATTCTTGGCCCTCACTGCCAATGATTTTACCTTAGGTGAGTCTATCGTGGCTTCTGATGGAGGCACAGACTGCATCAGCTTCAAGGCAGTGGTGACCGACCTCCCCTCCCTATACAAAGGTGCGGGGACAGGTTCAGCTAGAAGAGGCACCTTCCCACAGAGCTCCCCCCAAGCCCAGGCAGGTGTCCCCAGGGAGCCCTACAACAAGACGTAATACGTCTTGAATTTGCTGAGCAAATTCACCGGACAAACTTGCCTGAGCAAGAGACACTGACCCTGAAGAGCCAAGGGCAAGAGCTTGAAGCTGCAGTCAGACAGTTTCCTACACCGAGAGTGTTTCAAGGACCAAGTCACACTTTCTCATCAGAGCACTTCCTTTTGCATAGAACCCTCTGAAACCATCAACTGTCAAGAACACACCCAAATAAGGCAGCTGCTGAAACCACAAAAACTAAAAGACTAAATTCATTGTGAAGATGTTTCCTAACACTCAAGTGGGCACTTTTTCTTTTTTGTATTTGCTTGTTTTGTTTTTAATTTTAGTAGAGGTTATTTGAATCAGGCCACCAAGACAACCAAATGCTCTCTGGGCAAAGACCCAGGCCATGCACCAGGCTGCCTCACTGGGCTTCAGGAGACCGAAAACGGGCATCCTGAATGCGAACATGGAGACAAGATAGCAGGTCCTCAGACTTCTTGCCTCAGACATTTCTGACCTTTTGAGTCCAATAACCCAGAGGCCACTCAGGAGACGTTTGACTCATTCTTGTTGACTCGGGCTGGAAAAGCAAACCTAAATGGGCCCCAGTAGCAATCTAGTTTTGGAGCAGTTTCACTTGTAAGCAACTGGCTGGCTGCCTAGAGAGAATGTAAGCCTTCGGAAACAAGAACAAAAAAATGTTCCAGGTGACATTTAGTAAGCATACCTGCACATGGTGCTCTGTTGTCAAGCTGGAAAATGAGCAGAACACCCCAGCAAACGGTACTCTGTTCATGAAATGAGCAAGAGGCCGAGCCGGCTAGCCTGGAACGGGGACTGGCCGGTCACCGGATGTCTAAAGCTGGGGCATTCTCTCCGAAAGAACTGCTCTTCTTAAATGTCAACTCTGATGTCTTAGTGCAGATGTTCAGTTGGAGATCTAGACTGTTTGATACAAGCAAAAGCAGAGTTGCGGGATCACCCATCAGCCACAAAAGGGAGCCCCAACAATTTGGAGGAAGAAAACACTGGGCCAGAAGGTGAAGTGTGTTGGATTCCTCATGTCAAAAATCAGCTTCTGTATTCAGAAGAATGGGAGCCAGAAGGTCCTGAATCCAAACCTAGAGCATGGCCTCCCACGTGCTCTGTGGGCCTTGGGCAGGTGGATTTCTTGTCTTCTCTATTTTTAAGATTGATTTATTATTTTAGAGACAGCACACGCGCATGCGCATGAGCACAAGCTCCGGGAGGGAGGGGCAGAGGGAGAGGGAGAGACAGAATCACAAGCGACTCTGCACTGAGCACGGAGCCCGACTCGAGGCTCCATTCTGTTTTTTTTTTCTTTTTTTTTTTTTTTTTTTAAAGATTTTATTTATTTATTTGAGAGAGAGAATGAGAGAGAGCACATGAGAGGGGGGAGGGTCAGAGGGAGAAGCAGACTCCCTGCTGAGCAGGGAGCCCGATGCGGGACTCGATCCAGGGACTCCAGGATCATGACCTGAGCCGAAGGCAGTCGCTTAACCAACTGAGCCACCCAGGCGCCCCGAGGCTCCATTCTAAGACCCTGAGATCATGACCTGAGCCGAAATCAAGAGTCAGTCACCTAACAGCCTGAGCCACCCAGGTGTCCCCACCAGTGGAGTTCTATAGAGAGAGCTTTGGATGCTAAAGACAGGGCTACCTAGCAAAGGGATAAATGTTCCATCTATTCTTAGATCCTAGGCCCCGGACCCCTCAATTACCATATGTGTGTCATCTGCTGTAGCTGCTTACGCTGGTAAGAAGACCCACAGAGCTGGCTTTGGGCCTTTGTATCCTTTGCATTTATAATTC
Source organism: Neomonachus schauinslandi (assembly GCF_002201575.2). NCBI lineage: Eukaryota > Metazoa > Chordata > Mammalia > Carnivora > Phocidae > Neomonachus > Neomonachus schauinslandi. Next base: position 58,627,318 of record NC_058412.1, read on the forward strand.
CTTTTCCCCTCAGATATCCGCTGTCCTACTCCCTCACATCACTCAGGCCTCTGCACACGTGTCACCTGCTTATACAAGTTTTGCCTGATCAATTACCTTATCAGAAATACCACAATCCCCCTGCCTGATTTCCCTTTGTCACACTTAATTACTATTCCCCATTACATGATATATTTAAGTGCCTAATATCTTGTCTCCCCAGTTAAAATGTAAGGCACAGAATGGAGACATTTGTATTTATAGCCAGGTCCCCAAGTCTCAGGACAGTGCCTGGCACATAATAAGAGTGCAATAAATATTTGTTGAATGAGTGAATGAGTCTTAAAGTTAGGGTTGATGCAAACACCAAACAGCCTGTCTTTCACCAGGCAGATGGGGACTCACCTGAGAGGTACGCGGGAGAGGAGCAGGGTTTGGAGTGGCTTGGGGGATCCGTTGGGGTGGGGAGAGTGCCAAGATCCACGGCTTGTGGCCCCACAGTTGCAGACAGCACGGGCGGGCACAGCTCAGGGGCTTGCTCGTTGCTCACGTCCCTCCTGGTTTGACAGCAGCCCTCGCCAAACCCTGGCAGAGAACAGCCTGATTAGAACTGGAAAAGTCTAGAGGACTTATTTGACTGATGAGCAAACTGAGGTCCAGAGAGGCTTATGTGGCAGAGCTGGGGTTCACGCTCAGGTCTATCTGACACCCAGTCAACTCTTCTTTCTAAAATGCAACACTGCCGTCCCAACAGTGGGAGGAAAGAGTCTCGGGAAATCTGCTCTCTAAACCTTTAACCTGTGGATACTCTGAAGGTAGAAAGCAGACTCTAAACAATATTTCCTCTGAATTTTTACAACTCTCTATCAAATGACAACTCTGGACTTTCTATAACAGCATTGTTCAACAGAGCTTTCTAAAACGATGGAAACACTCTATTTCTGTGCTGTCTGATACAGGAACCCCTCGTCACATGGGGCTAGTGAGCATTTGTGGCTAGCATGAGTGAGGAAGTGAATTTTCTATTTTAAATTTGATGTCACTTAATTTACATTTAGGTATAAATTGCTGTATGTGGCTAGTGGCTACTGCTTTCGGACAGTACCATTCTAGAAGCTTGCATATAGAAGTCTTACTCTGGACTATGAAGAGGAGGGGCAGCTGGGAAGGAGAGATGGGGTGGGGAGAGCTGGGGGGAGAAAGAGAGAGAGACACACACACACAAAGAGGGAGAGGGAGAGAAGGAAAAGGGGAGGGGGGCGAGCGGGGGGTGGAGAGGGAGAGAGAGAGGGAGGGAGAGAGACAGTGTGTGCGCCTGTCCTGGTTGTAATTTCTCCTCACAGCCACAAGATGACACCATTGCTCAGACTCTCTGCTCTGAAAAGCAAATCCCGCTGGTTTGGGATTCCCAGCTCTCCTCCCGCTCTTCCTCCGTCTCGGTCCATCTGTCTGTCTTGGGTCTTTCTTCTTCCCTCCCCCCTCTTCTTCCCTCCTCCTCTCCCCTCCCCCAACCTTCTTCTTCAATCCTGACTTCATGACTCTCTGGTGGCCTTGAGCAAGACGATAGCAGACGACTTGTGCGAAGCTGGGAGCAACAAGGATCCCCTGAGATTGATACTTGGCTACAGGAAGGGCAGTGCTTGGCTCATTGGCCATGATGGGAAAGGCACTCTGGATCCTGCTGTAACTGCCCTGGACCCTGCCTGCGTCTTAGGAGGCCTTCAGAGACAAATCTTGTTCACTCGCTCTGACCCATACCACTTTCTCCCCACCAGCTGCCCCCCCGCAACACACACACACATCTTGGAAGCTCCTGCCCTCGGATCCGGTCCCAGAGGTCATCATCGGAATGTCTCCAGAGAAACTATAAATGCAGAGAGAATGTCCCCTAGTGAGGGTTCTGAGGCCTCCTTTGTTATTTTAGCCGAAGGACAAAGCAGCCAGTGCCTGGGGATGGTGGGTGGAGCTTGCAGTATTTTTCTAAGATTTTTGCAGTTGGGGAATCAGTCCCCAGGGACAGGGCAGGGCTGCGGGCTAATTCCAGTACAGTAGGATCAGGGCTCTGAAAACACAGAGGAAACTTCAAAGCTCTTCCGGGCATCTGAATGGGAAGGGGCCCTGCGGAAGGTGGATGTCAGCTTTGCAGGAACCGCCCTCTTGCTCTGAGCTGGGCCTGCCGCTCTTCAAACACCTCCAGACTGTCCCTGCTCAGCCTCAGCAGACTCAGGATTCACCAGGGCCCTGAAGGCAAACACAAGGAGGGCAGGGCCCCCCAAGTTGGGGTCTGGCTCTAACTGTTCTCTGGCCTTAAGAGCTGAGGCCGATTTCATCTCTGCAAACTGAGACTGTCACCGCAGAAACACCCACACCAGTCCTGCCTCCTCCCCAAACCTGGTTGAACTCTGACACAGCTCCTTTGCAGGGAGTGATCAGAATTACGAATGCCAGAAAGTCATTTGAGGTAATAATTAGGACAATCATTAATTTCTGAGGTCTAAGTGACTCATGTATCCCTGATATGCACAGGGATCAAAGGAGGTATTTATAGCTTAGAAACAAACCTCCCATTCTTTCCGTTGCTATAATAAATAATAAAAAGCTCCCAGGCCTCCTTCCTCACCCATCTCTTTCTTGCTGGTCCTTTCTTAACTGTCCCCATACAAAAACCAACCCGCCTCTCCCTTCTCTCTACTCTTGCTCTTTCCTCTTTAAGAGCCACCACAGGTCCAGCTACTCCACCTGGCTCTGAGAGTCTTGGCTGCAGCCCTGCTGTGGAGTCAGTGGGGCTGATCCCTCTGTCCCCAGGGAGGCATCGGGTGGGCTCTCCTTGGAAACTTACCTCATCTTTGCCTCCGTATGTAGATCAGTGCTAGATTCAGACTGCCTGGGCAGGCTACCAACCTGGCCCTGTCAACTTATTAGCTGTGTGACCTTGGGCAAGTTACTTAACCTTGTCAAGCCTCAGTTTCCCAATCTGTGAAATAGGGATGATAATCGCCTCTAAGGCTGGCTTAGGAGAATTACAGAAGATAAAATATATAAAATGCCTAGCACAGAGCCTGGTACAAAATAATGTCAACTACATTTGTCAATACCTCAAAATCCGTATTTTATTTTCAAGAACTTGTAGCAGCCATGCAAACTGTATCTTTCATGTTCTGTTGTGGCCTCTAAGAGATGAAGTGAGGATGCACGGAGCCCCAGGGGGAGCCCAGAGTGCCCCACCGTAACAGGAATCTGATCGTTGTATGTCTGTATGCAGGGGCGGGGTTCTTCAGCCTTAAGGATATTGTGAGATGGGCCCAGGTCAGTTTCTCAACCTCTGCACTATTGACATTTTGGTCGAGGTAATCATCTGTTGTGAGGTGTCATCCTACGCATTTTAGAATGTTTAGCAGCATCTCAGGCCTCTTCTCTCTCGGCGCCAGTAGTAGCCTTCTAGTCGTGACAATCAGAAATGTCTTAGACATCACATGTGCCCTGGGAGGCAAAATTGCCCTTGGTTGAGAACCACTGGTCTAGGCAGATGGGCAAGTGTGGAGACCTCCCCGCAGGTACCCGGTGGAGCTAAGGTGAGGAGACAGGAAGGAGCACAAGCAGAGAAGAGACTCACCTGCCCAAGACAAGTGCTCAGGCCGACCTTCAGGGTTGAGGACAGAGGTTAGCCTTGGAAGATGAACACCCCCATGGTTTTCCCTAGTAAGAATGGGCCTGGCTTATTCAGGACACAGTGCCCTGCTTGGATGTGTACCTCTGGATTGCCCACAGTCAGAACTCAGATACATAACCCTGTCCAGTCCCAGGAGCTCTGGCCAAGCAACAGTGCCCCAGAGGCCCAGAATGCTCACTGAATAGACATTGGGTCAATTCTCATCTTCGGGCTGAGCACCACCTGAGTGTGACTCCCTACTCTGCTACTCACTCACCGTGTGACCTTGGGCAAATTGCTCAACATCTCTGGGCCTTAGGATCTGTATCTGTAAAATGACAACAACAAGAGCATTTACCTCATAGGGTCATTAGGAGGATTAAATGACTTAATATTTGTGAAGTACTTAGAACAGAATCTGGCACATGGCAAGTACTCAGCATTTGTTACTAAGTCCAAACCCAAAAGGAAGCCACTACAGACCAGGAGACAGGGGCCTCTCTAAGTCAGAAGTTGTCCTGCTGTGACGTCAGGCCCAGCAGCTGCGTTTCTGTGGGCGCCTGGCCATCTGCACCAGGGCTGAAGGGGTTGTGAATCCCTGGGGCATCCCCCCCACCCACAGAGGTGGTTGCTCTTAAAGTTAAGTTCCTTTGACCAGACCAAAAACTCAGTGCGGAGGGCTTCAAAACTTCCCATTTGACAGCCCCTGGGGATTTCTTTGATTTGAGAGTGTTGGAAGGAAAACCTTTTCCTCTACCAACTTAGGTTTGAGGGGTGGGAGTAGGGAGCAGATTAATGAGAAAAGATGATGTGTGTGCACACACTGAGTGCAGGAGCACCGAGTAATGGGTAACTCACTGAAAAACCAGAGGTAAGGGTGTATATACCAATTTAACAAAAGGGGGTGGGGGTTAGAGCTTCAAAGGACGGAAGGTTCTGATGAGGCTGGCCTATACAAATTTCTTTGGGAATGTCCCTGTGCCCCACATCAGTGCCTCCCTGACTGAGGCCTCCCTGGAGGGGTGGGGATGGTAGCTGGTTCTCAGAAAGGTCTATGCTAGTCAGATAAGGGAAAGTCCAGATGAGGTTTCTGTGCATTAGCTGTTGAGTTATTGGTCCCTTCAAGGGAAGTACCTGGGGAGGGAGAAGGAGTGAGGGAAGGAATCAGGGTGAGTGGATGTGGCCTTTTGGGAGCGCTAAAGCTTCTGCCTATCAGAGGAGGCAAAACCCTAGTCAGGAAGCCTCCCCAAACACAAGCAGGAAAAGCCACTCAAAATTGCCAACTGCTCTGTGTTATCTATCACTAGGCAACAAATTACCCTAAAACATCATGGCTTAAACAATAAACGCTTATCAACTCTAACAGTATCCAAGAGTCAGGAACTTGGAAGCAGCTTAGCTGGGTGCTTCTGGCACAAGGTCTCTCAGGAGGTTGTGATCAATATGTCAAGTGGGGCTGCTGTCATCCGAAGGCTTGGCTGGGGCTGTAGGATCTGCATCTAAGATGCCTCCTCTCATGGTGTTGGCAGGACACCTCAGTTACTCACTGCATGAACCTGTGATAGGGCTGCTTGTGTGTCTTTATGACATGGCACTAGCTTCCTCCAGAGTGAGCAGCCCAAGACAGAAAGGAATGCAGAAGTATAATGTCTTTATTGAGCTGGGCTTAAAGGAATGTACTGTCACTTCCATTGTATTCTGTTGATCATACAGATCAACCCTGATGCAATGTGGGACACTACACCCACCCACAAGGCCATGACAACCAGGAGATGGGGATCATTGGGCGCCATCTTAGAGGCCATCTACCCCACCGCCCCAGAAGAAGGTTCACCTGGGCACTGGCCCAGATGTCAGCCCAGCTTAGGTACACCCTTCCAGAAGCCTCTCAGATGAAAATCCAGTACACTAGGTTGGGATTTGGTGCTGCTACCCCCTGCCTTACTCTGCCTCCTCACTGAAAAGCATCCCCACTCAGAATTGGGTCACGAGTCATCCCCATGGTGGAGCAAAGACTACATGCAAGACACTGGGTGGGAGATACACAGGGCTCATGGGCCCCTCTCTGAGTCAAGACTGGGAAATAAAGCCTTCACATGAAAATGATGATGATGATGATGATGATAATAAGGAAACATGCAATTTTTTAATTATAAGATGTTGGCCCAAGATTATAGAGGAGAAGACATGATGGGGCTGAGGCAGTTCTACAGACTTCAGGGAGGAGATAGGACATGAGTTAAGTCCTGTCACCCGAGACCCTTCCTGAGTCCCAAGCCAAGATATGGGTAACTACTGATAGTTTCCCACTGCTTCCTGCTGTTTCATGCCTACCAGCTACTGCATATGCTCTTCCCTCCAGCAGGAATACCTTTCCCCCAATCTTCCCCTTCTTATTAACTCCATTTCTCCTTTCAGACTCAGCTTAAGGAGCACAGTCTGCAATAAGCCATTCCTGATACCCTCTCATCTGATGTAGCTGTCCTCCTCTGTGGTCTCAAAGCATCCTTACCTCCCACAGATCTCTACCATGCTTGACCCCACTCACCGCTTGCTCCCCACTAGACTTGAATCATCTTGAGGGCAGGAAACAATGTCAGATTCATATCATATGGTGCCTAGCACAGTGCCTCACGCATATTCATACTGAATATAGGTTTGTAAAAGGAAAGGAGGGTGGGCAAGAGGAAGAGAGAGGAGGAGGATGGGCTCAGGAGATAGCAATAACGCATCATCTTTCCTCCTCCCCTTCACTCCCAAGAGTGGGGCTTCAAGCAATATCAGAGCTGTTGGCCAGCACCACTCTCCTCTGTCCCTCCATAGCCCAACCAAGGTAAGCTGGACAGTTCCAGTCTCTATCATACAACACGTTGTTTGAGAAATAGCTTTCAGTATTGAAGGCTTGCAAAAAGGGAGGAGCTGCAGGAGTATTTGTTCCCAGGATTATCTTGACCTTACTGGAGGAGCTTGAGACTATCCACAGGTGGAAAGCACCTCATGGTGACAATCCCTGGTGACCCACCAGGTTCCCTGAGAGCAGCCAGCAGTGCTTCCAGGAGGTGAATGTCTGTGATTAAGTGACTCGAGGCCATAAGAGCGTGACCCCAGAATGAGATCAGCTGTTGGAGAGAATCACAGGGGACTGAAGGTTTGGGGACACCTGACGTCCCCTGGAGTAGCCCAAGGCCATTCTCTGGCCCCACTCTACCTAGACCCCTGAGTGATAGCTCTCTCTGCTTCCCCTGGGCACATTCCAGTTATTCATAGCCACTCCCTCACATGCTCTTTCCACATGCATCAGGTTAATATTTTAAATATTAACTGATGTTCTGTTTTGGTTTGGTTTGGTTTTCTGTTTGCTGAAACACCATGTGCTGAGAATGAATTAGCCATACTCCTTGGTTCAAGGCACACCATCTTTATTAGCATATGCAGGGCTCACTTTTATTTTACTCTTTTTTTCTCCCCTTTGTCCCATCCCCAGCCTCATTTTTCTCCTCTTACCATTGCTGTCACTCTGTGTCCTGCCAATCCATATTACTATTTGTATCCAGACCCAGTATTGGTATTATTTTGTGTGTATTTTTTAAAAATACACTGAAGCAGTCTTTATATATATATATATCATTCTCTTCTCACTCTTGTTCAGTCAAGATGATGAGATTTTGAGATGGCTCCAAGTTGATATGAGTAAACATGGACCAGAGCATTTCTTTTATCTGTTGAAGAGTACTCATCATTTCATATAACATTTTGTTTATCTGCTTTCCCATTAATAAATTTCTAGGCATTTCCAAATCCTCACTATTACAAATGATTCTATAAGAACATATGCACATGTGTTTCTGTGGGACCTTGGGCAAGAGTTTCTCTGGCTCAGCCTCCAGGAGAGCCGGGTTCTAGATCTACCTGTATTGGTTCACTTAACCGTTCCAAACCACTTCCCAGAGAGTGATACCAGTTAACATTCCCGTGAGACTTTGTTTTCCTTTACCTTTGGCAGCACTTGATATTATCCAACCTTTTAATATTTGCCAATGTGATGTATATAAGACCTATATCTACACTGTAACCGAATTTTCCCCATTTTTTCCTTTCCATCCCCATCTGTTGTTTCCCCATTCAGTGTCAGGTTCTCACTCCCTCAGGGAAGGGAGTAATGACCAAAAGCAGAAGATGGGGAGGAGGGACGAGTGTTTCCTTCTGGCTTTTGAGTTTCAAAATCCTAGACTCAGTGGAGGACCAAGAAGGATTCATAGCACAGAAAAGGGATTTTGGGGAAAAACATCATGAAAAGGAGAGAAAAAACAGGCACCCCCTGTGGCCCAGCCCCACCTGAACAACAGGGAGTGTGCTGGGTGAGGAAGAGCGTTGGAAGGAAAGTTCCTACGGGTTGGGTTGTGGATCAGAACACTGATGGCTGAGTCAGGTATCATAAACACAGCAAGTGAGCCAGGTTTATGATCAATGGGGCGTGGTGGGGACTGGGTTTCCCTGGATGCCACCTTCCTCTAACACTTCTCAACTCTGGCTGCAATATGGAGGTCTACCCTCGTGTTACCAGATCTTTCCATTTTTTCAAGAGAATCCAAAACCAGATCTTTTATGGGGAAGCTCCCCTTAAAAAAATGTTACTATGGAAAACTTCAAACATATTTAAAAATAAACAAATTAGTTTAATGAACTTCCTTGTACTTATCATCAAGTTTCCATAATGGCCAATTTTGTTTCATCTATAACCCTACCCACTTCCCCCATCTTCAATTATTTTGCAGTAAATCCTAGACACACCATTTTCTTCGTATAGATAAGGACTCATGTTTCTAACTATAACACAATATCATAACTAAACAAAACCCCAATAATTTCACATCAAATAATAGCCTGTCATTGTGAAAATTCACAATTTTCTCATGAAGGTCATAAATGTTTATTTTCTATTACTTTATTTTTTACAGTTTGTTTGAAACAGGATCCAAAGTACATGCATTGCAAGTGATTGGTGTTTTTAAGTTTCTTTTCATCTACAGGTTTGATCCTCATCTTTTTGTCCCTTGCAATGTATTTGTTAAAGAAGCCAAGTCTTTTGTCATACAATTTCCTACAGTCTGGGTTTTGCTGGGGTCATTTAACGTGCTTCTCTGTTTTCTGCACTTCCTGCTAACTGGTAGTTGGATCTAAAAGCTAAAGCTCTACTTCAAAAAAAAAAAAAAATGTTCATAATCTTTTCAAAAGAATCTTTAAATACTGTCTGAGCCAGAGAAAATACCTGCTGGACTGGATTTGACCTGTGTGCTACTAATTTGCCTCCTCTGGCTTAGATGTTAGTGATCACGGATAAAAGGATTCAGGGGTCTCTGTGCTGAGCCGAGCCCCAAGGAAAGAGCAACATCCCAAATGAACGTGTAGGATCTGCGAACAGCAGGCCCTGTGCCTCACTTCCCAGAGAGAATCCCAGTCAGAGAGGTAGCAAAACTCCAGAGACGGGAGGAGGGTGTGCAGCTGGTTGAGGCCTGGCGGAGGGATTTTGCCAGCACTCAGGCGCAGCACAGAGGTAGAGAGATGCCCGGTCCTGAGGGACCTTGCATCTCCACAGCAACGAAGGAGCATCTGCCCTGCTCCACCCGCATGCCACGGGAAGTCCTCCAGAACTAGACAACCCAGGGAAGAGGGGGCGAATTCCAAATGGCTAGGTTGAAGATCGGAATTCCTTGATTGGAATGGGAGCCTGTATTAGAAGTCCAGTTGTGTTAAGGAAAACAGAGAAGTTTAGGTTTCTTCGACCCTTGAGTTTGAAGACTGAGATTTGTACCCACCACACATGGGAGCCTCTGGGGACCCATTAAAAACCCCCTTGCAACACACCTCAGAGCCGAGCATTTGGGGGCAGTGGTCTCTTTTCTGTGAGAGAACTGGACAGAGGAGAACGCTCAGAGACCACTATTGATTCTGGAAATTCTCCTTTCCTTCTGTTTGATTTTGATGGAAATATTCATCTAACTTTCTGGATTTTGTCTTTTTAAGAAACATTTGAGTGCGCTTCATAATTAATTTACTAATGGATTGTATTTTTCAATCTGAACTGAGGCTTTTGTTTTTAGTAGAAGAATTATGACTACATTCATTTACCATTATGTTTAGTCATTTCCTGGGTTCATATTTTGTTTTAATTTTTATATTCCCTTGCCTCTTTTCCATTATGTCTGTTTATTTGTACCTTGCAAGTAAGTATGTATGGTAAGTCATATTTTTTTCCAGCAGTAATGGGCAATTAACTTAATGAAAAAAAAAATCAAACTTATAAAAGTGAGATCAGACCTGTAGTTACCAGAGGTGGGATGTGGGGGTGGGGGAGTTGGAGGAAGGTGGTCAAAAGGTATAAACTTCCAGTCATAAGAGAAATAAGCACTAGGATGTAACGTACAACACGATGACTAGAGCTAACACTGCTGTAAGACATATAAGAAAGTTGTTAAGAGGGTAAATCCTAAGAGTTCTCATCACCAGGAGAAAATTGTTTTCTTTTTTTTCTTTTCTTTTTACGGTATTTACAGAGGAGGACGGATATTAGCTGAACCCATTGTGGCAATCATTTCACAATATATGTAAATCAAACCATCATGCTGTACACTTTAAGCTTATAGTGATGTGTGTCAATTATTTCTCAATAAAACTGGGGAAAAAAGAAATAAGGAGAAAATTCCATTCCTTTATGGCTGATTTTTTAAAAATTTTATTTATTTGACAGAGAGGGAGAGAGAGAATCTGAAGTGGACTCCATGCTGAGCACAGAGCCCGAGGTGGGGCTCAGTCCCACGATCATGAGATCATGACCTGAGCCCAAACCAAGAGTCAGACACTTAACCAACTGAGCCACCCAGGCGCCCCCTTTATGGCTAATTTCTTAAGCTAGTTGACTGATGCTTGTTTTGACCATTCTTTAGAGTGCTTTATGGTGTACTTTAAGTGTATGTATAACATGTCCTTTCCTCATAGTAACTGATTTCTCTCAAAGGCCAGATATTAAATGTCTTAATATTTGTGGGAGATTAAGTTTGGATCCAGGATCATAGGAAGTTCACGCATCACGGGTAGATAAAGACATGAAGTTAAGTTTTGTTTCCCAGAAATCCACATTCTCCAGATCTGTCTAGGAAATCAGCTGAATATGCATGAAACTACATCATATGGTTTACATTCCTCCATCTAGTCCAGAGAATAGTGTCTGTCCAATCTCTTGCTAAAACACGATACATTGTAATTTGCTATTCTCTGTATCTACTAATTTAGTTATTCTGTTAAAATGGAAATCTGGCTAGTTGGCTATCCATTCATTTATTTCTTCAATTATAATTTCTAAAGATAGATAAGAAAAACAAACAAAAAACACTTTCTTTTCTATATTTAGTCCTAACAACACTCAGAACTTTTAACTCTCTCTGAGAAATTTTTTTTTTTTTTTTGCTTTTCACTGCCTACCAAATAAAAGCAAAAAGTGTTCAAAAGAATGAGGAAGATCATCATAGAATGGAAAGGATATGTTTAATAATAAAGTGTTGGGGCCCCTGGGTGGCTCAGTCATTAAGCGTCTGCCTTCAGCTCAGGTCATTATCCCAGGGTCCTGGGATCAAGCCCCGCATCGGGCTCCCTGCTCGCTCAGCGGGAAGTCTGCTTCTCCCTCTCCCACTCCCCCTGCTTATGTTCCCTCTCTTGCTGCCTCTCTCTCACTGTCAAATAAATAAAATCTTTTAAAAAAATAAAATAATAATAATAATAAAGTATTAGGGGCTTTGAGCACATATGACCCCAATATATATTTGCAAAATAAGTAAAGCAAAAATGGGCATAAAACAAGGAAATTTCATTCCGGAAAATGCAATTGTAGTAAGAGATCTTGCTGTTCTACCCTAAGCTAGGCTTGAATTCAGTTGCTCAACAGAAATGTAAAAATGGCAGCTGAATCGAATGGAATATTTTCCCCAAATAACAAGAAGTCTGGCACGAGGCCTCCAGGGCCAATGCAGAGGTGGTGGAAGTGATCAAGTATCCAGGCTCCTCCTAACTTCATGCTTTGCTACAGCATGCTGTTCTTGACCTTGAAGTGTAGCAGAATACGCCACTCTGGCGCAAAGATTATTTTCAGCTAAAGGCAATTGAGAAGTAAATACAAGAAAAGTCCTCTGCCCTCCCCCTACTTGCCTAAAACCAGGACATAAATTTGCAAAGGTGTCCCCTCTACCACAAGGACAGAAGTTAATCACTGGAGACAACTTAAACCCTAACCCGCCTAGAGACAGCACCAGAGGAATCTATGTAACAACCTTAGTGACTAGCCCTTATCTTCCATTACTTGCCCTCATATGTTTACCTTTACACAGTTTGCTGCCCTAGAAACTCAGTCCTCTTCCTTCCTCTTGTCACTTCTCTAAAAATTTATTGTTCTTTTCTTGAGATGTTATAAAGACCAAGTTGTAACTACCTCTTTGAATTACTCATCTGAGTACTCCCATGTGTATGCACGATGCACGTGCTAATAAACTTCTGATAGTTTTCTCTTGTGACTCTGTCTTTTGTCAAATTTACTGTGCCCCAGCTGGAGAACCTAGGAAGCAGAAGGAAGAAGAAAGTTTTTTTCTCCTCTACAACCTCAGTATGTACGATGGCCCCTGTGCCTCCAGCCATTGATTCTGCCTTCCAGGCAGGAAGAAGGGGAAGGACTGAGGGTCGAAGTCATGTGCCAGCCGAACTAGTCTCTCTTAATTAGGAAAGCAACAGCTTTTCTGGAAATTCCACCCAATAGCTTCTCTTTTACAGCTCACTGGGCCTCAGCTAGGACACATGGCCAGTACCAGCTGCGGGTGAGGTAGTATTTTTACCTGCGTGCATTGCCATCCTGAACAAAATTAGTGATCTTAGTAAGGAAAATATAGAAAATGTATATCAGATTACATACCAATAGCATCTGTCCCACACATATCAATGAACAGCTTGAATGTTTGTATCCCCTCACCCCAAAATTCATATGCTGAAGCTCTAGCCCCCAGTCGGATGGTATTTGGAGGTGGGGCCTTTGGGAGGTTATTGGATTCAGGTGAGATCATGAGAGTGGAATCCTCAGGTTGGGATTAGTGCCCTTATAAAAAGAGGAAGAGAGTGAGCTCTCTTTCCATGAGCACTTGCCAAGGAAAGGTCATGTGAACACACAGTGAGCTGTGTCTGCAAGGCAGAAAGCAGTCCTCACCAGACACTGAATCTGCTGCCATCTTGATCTTGGACTTCCCAGCCTCCAGATCCGTGAGAATTAAATGTCTGTTGTTCGGGGCGCCTGGGTGGCTCAGTTGGTTAAGCGACTGCCTTCGGCTCAGGTCATGATCCTGGAGTCCCTGGATCGAGTCCCGCATCGGGCTCCCTGCTCAGCAGGGAGTCTGCTTCTCCCTCTGACCCTCCCCCCTCTCATGTGCTCTCTCATTCTTTCTGTCAAATAAATAAATAAAATCTTAAAAATAAATTAATTAATTTAAAAAAAAAATGTCTGTTGTTCAAACCACCCAGTCTATGGTATTTTATTATAGCAACCTGAGCTAAGACAACCAGCAAAAAGCAAATAAGGAAAGACAGTACAGTGGAGACATTCCGAATATAAAAGCAGAAACACCTAGTCTAGCCCTAGCTCTACCACTTGCTCACTGTAGGACTCTGGGAAAGTTTACTCAACATTCCAAGCCTTGCATTTCCAGAGTACACAAGGGCAACATTAATGATGCCTACTTCACAGGACTGTTGCAAAGGTTCTATTGGTTGCCCCAGTCCACTGTCTGGTACAGAGTTTGAGTTCAGTTAATAGTAGTCGGTATGCATGTCTACTCAGGCTTGTACAGCTCTCAGGAGCTGTGCCCGCTCTATTTAAAATGAATTCAGACTTAACTTTCTAAAGCACTCCAGTCTAAGTCAATACATATTTACAAAAGGCCCGCCGTGTGCCTGGAATTGGGGAAGTCCAGGTAGACCAGGCATGGTTTCCACCTTGGGGAATGTGGCAGAGACTGCTAGCTGCCCACCCACTATCTAGTCTCCCCTTCTCCCTTAGGAACAGATGACTTTGATTTTGTTCATCCTTTGCACCCAGCTAAAGGATGACATTTCCCAGCTTTCCTTGCAGTTAGGACTGGTCATGTGACCTACAGCCAAAGAATGGAAATGGAAATGTGAAGCTTGCAGAAAGACTTCCGCAGGGAGTTGATTCAGCTGGAAGGTGAGCTTTTTGTCCTTTTCCTCTTTGTATTCCTGTTCCAGGAATGCAGATATGGTGGCTGAGCTCCAACAGTCAGTTCTGAGACTGGTAGAGAAGAAAGAGAGAAGGAATGTGGGTGCCCAATGACTCTGTGAAGCCACTATTCCGGCCCTGGGCTGCCAGATATCTTAGAGAATCTTTAGCTCTGTAAGTTACTGTTATTAGAATTTTCTGCTGTACGCAGCCAACCCAAATCCTACATAGTATCAGGATTTTCAGTGAGATGCATACCTCTCTCTCTATTCCCTCTTTGACTTCTCTGCTTGCTTACAGTTGGATGCCTGCCTCGTTGTGCAGGTGACACACTGTGTCTCTGGATCTCTGGCCTTTCATACCAGCTATTATCTTAACTATTTCAGAAACTTCTAAGTTGTTTGAGTGGTGCCCTTCTTAGCTCTGCCTGGAACCAGTGTCCCCCTAGTAACTGCACTCATGGATGTTCCTCAACCCTTAGTTTGGACCTTAAGGCTGTCCCAGCTGAGAAAAAGTATTTTGAGATAGAGTTAATGGATAACTTGTACTATATATGATTTCCAACTGTCCACAGCAATTGTCCATATGGTCTCCTGTATCACATCTACCAGGCCACAAACATCATCTCAACTAGTTCAAAAAGATCAGAAATGATACATGCTAAGTTCTCTGGCCACAATAAAATGAAATATAAAGCATGGTCTCCTGTATCACATCTACCAGGCCACAAACATCATCTCAACTAGTTCAAAAAGATCAGAAATGATACATGCTAAGTTCTCTGGCCACAATAAAATGAAATATAAAGCAACAACCAAATAAAAAGAAACCAACTACTTGGATATTTAAAAATTCTTACTGAATCAACAATTGAATCGGAAAGGAACTCAAGAACACCAAAGGAGTTTATTCAGAAGACAATAATGATTAAAATATACCACAGTAATCTCTGTGGAATGTGTTCAAAGCAGTACTTTCAGGAAATTTTATGATTTAAAGTGCGCTCTTTTTTGGTGGTTGATAAAAAGAGAACATTTTATAAATAATTCAACTGAAGATATTAGAAAGGAATAGGAAGACAGGCCAAACTAAAGAGGGGGAAAAAATAGGGGCATCTCAGTGGTTCAGTCAGTTAAGTGTCCAACTCTTAGTTTCGGCTCAGGTCATGATCTCAGGGTTGTGGGAACAAACCCTGCACTGGGCCTCCACTCAGGCCCCGACATAGCACCCCACCTCAGGCTCCAGCTCTGTGCCTAGTGCAGAATCTACTTGGGATTTTCTCCCTTTCCGTCTCCTTCCCTCTCTGCGCCTGTCCCTGCTCCCACGTGTGTGTGCATGCTGTCTAAAATAAATAAAAATCTTAAAAAAAAAAAAAGGGAAAAAAGTATGATAAAAACAGAAGGAAATAATTTTGAAAATGAAAAAATAATTTC
Organism: Neomonachus schauinslandi; assembly: GCF_002201575.2. Classification (NCBI taxonomy): domain Eukaryota; kingdom Metazoa; phylum Chordata; class Mammalia; order Carnivora; family Phocidae; genus Neomonachus; species Neomonachus schauinslandi. The sequence continues at coordinate 58,642,643 of NC_058412.1, forward strand.
AATGGGCTCAATAAATAAAACCAAAAGCCAAGTATTTAAGAGTAAAGCTATAATTCAATAACATTTGAAATGCCCTTTGCCTCTCCCTCTGCTGCTTCCCCTACTTGTGCTCTCTCATTCTCACTTTCTTAAATAAAATCTTTAAAAATTTTTTTAAATATAAATTAGAACATAAAAATATATGCTAATAACATTTGAACATACAAATGAAAAGAAGAACTTTTTTATAATATAAAACTCCAAACTTAAATCTAATATATATTAAAATAATAACTTGAGAAGGGGGAAGACATATGGAAAGTTATTCAACTAGAAGTGTCCAGGTACATGTATACATGTGTTAGTTTTTTATTGCTGTGTAATTACCACAAACTCACTGGCCTAAATCAACACAGATTTATTATCTTATAGTTTCCCTGGCTCAGGAGTCTGGGTGCATTAGCTGGGCCCATGGCCCAGAGTTTCCCAGGTGACACTCAAGGTGTTGGCTGTACCATGTTCTCATATGGAGGCTTGACTGAGGAAAAATCAACTTCCAAGCTCATTGGTTGTTGGCAGAATTCATTTCCTAGTGGCTGTATGACTGAGGGCCCTGCTTCTCACTGACTGTTGGCTATCCTCAGGTCCTACGGCCACCTGCAGTTCCCTCCCATGTGGCCCTCTCCATAGGTAGTTCACAACATGGCAATTTGCTTCTTCAAGGCAAGAAAATCTTCCCAGTCTGCTTAGACAGTCTCTATGATGAATGTGATCAAATACTGGTATCTCATCACCTTAGCCATGGCATATTGGTTAGAAGCAAATCAGAGGTTCCGCTGGCATTTAATGGGAGAGGATTGATTGATTATCCAGGAGGATTACTCATTGGAAATCACCTTCGGTGCATCCACCACAATATGGGTGAATGCTAAACCTTCTTAAACTTTCAGAGGCTCATTACCTACCTTGAAAAGTGGCAAGCAGAAGTTCTGTCTCTTTAAGACAAGGCTGAAGATCCAAAAGAGGCATGTGTGGGGGCAAAATAAACCTTCAAGAACAAAGCCTCAGACTCTCATCCTTATGCATACATTGCTATATCCCAATCTACAGCTCAGCTTGTCACTCCAACCTCTGCTCTACACTTCTTTTCCTTCAATTTAAACCCAGCTACTGTACTGTCAGTCCTTGGCTTTACTTTTTGGTTTGACAAGGAGTTGCCTCAATGGAGTCTTGCTCTCTCCCTGGCGGTCATGCTCTCCTGCTAAGGCTGTATGTGCAATACATTCCGCTTTAGGGATCTAGTGACTTTTTAGGCCCTTGCCCTTTGGTCTCCTCTCCTGTCTTATAAGCTGCCCTTGTAAAACTGTTACAGATATTCTGAGTCACATGCTGAAGGGCCTGTCTATGATTGATGTTGTGAAGAAAGGGATCGTGGGCTACACTTGATGATGTCTTGCTTGGTGAAAGCTCTCTTAGGGATGGACTGAGCTGGAACTGGAAAGATCTGAGGCTGATTTTTGTTAGTGCTGACAAAGATAAATGTAATTCTTGGTCTGTTTTAATAGGATGGTCAGAGAGGAGCTGATGAACACACTTGGTCTTTACTAAAATGTATTGATTGGCCTTAAAGCATCTCCGCTATGCTTTGTTTCTGAACCTTGAAAAATACGGCCTTTTGCATAGTTCATTCCAAGATGTAAACCTCCATATGGCTTGGTCCTGAAATCTAATAAGTATAACGCACAAATAAAGAATAGACTTGTGTGGCATGTGTTTTCAGTGCAGTGATAGCGTCATGCATCCCAATGGAGCCATTTGGCTCTTGAGGGAGCTAAAAAAAAAACTTCCTCTTTTTTATGTAGAAAGTACAGATATACATAGAGTATATATAGTAGATATACTGATATATAGCATATCTGTGGCACTGAAATTACATGGAGGCACAGTTAAGAAAAAAAATGCTTGAGAGTTCTCCTTCGATGGGAAATAATAAGAAAAAGTGTAAGCAGCACTGCTCTAGGAAATATTCACCTATAGATATAAGCCATCCACAAATCTTACATTAAAATATACAAGACATTTTATCAAGAGCATTATGCTAAGTGAAATAAATCAGAGAAAGACAAATACCATCTGCTCTCTCTTACATGTGAATCAGTCAATCAATAATCAAGCTCACAGATACAGAGAAGGGATTGGTGGTTGCCAGAGGCAGGGAGTGGAGGCTGGGAAAAGGGGTAAACTGTTTTTGTTTAAATAAATTCAATTTTTAGAAAGAAAAAATTATATACATAAAATGGTTTTCATTAATATGTTATGGGAAACATTATACCATGACCAAAGACCCTTTATCCTAAGAATGATTGAAGTGTTTGACACAAAGGCAAGTATTAATAATACCACCTACGTCACCGATTAAATAATGAAAAATACAATGATTTCAACAGATGCTGAAACAGCCTTTGATAAAATTCACTAGGTACTTCCCATTTTAAAAAGGGGGGTGACGGGAATAGAAATATATTACAATAACAAAATACAGAGCTATTTAAAACAGAGCTGGCTTTACCTTTCATACAAAGCAGAAGCATTGTTATTAAAAAGAGGAACAAAACAAAAACCTTGACACCAGCCACCTAAAAGATCATCTGGTACTGCAGCCATGAGGAGGCTTCATCCCACCTACAGATCAGTCTGTAGCTAGTCGGCTACTGTCCTTTGTTCAGACTGGCTGAAGGTCAACATTAACTTCCATACTAGGGATATTTTCTGATGGCAGCTTCCTGAATGTCTGGCACCTGGGCATATCTATCTTTCTGGATCCTTGAATCCTTGGGAAGTCTGACTTCTCTTGCTATAGTCCTACTAATCTCATTGGCTTAGACCCTGTTTCCATCCTTATGTACCATCGAGCATCATCTAGTTTCCTTGGAATTATAGATCTCCCCACCAGGCCTCAGACAGATGGCAACCCTGATCAGGACTTGGGTTCCGCCCCCCACTACCACCCCTTTGTTCCCACCTGTTGTAGATTTTTCACTCCCTCTTGGACATCAATAAGATAGTACTACTCTTGAAGATTGTTCATTCTGACTCCTTTCCTTACACCCTCTGTTTATTTGTACATACTTCCATAGCTGCTGATTTGCCAACACCTTGTGCTTGAGAGCTTATACTAGTCATGGATCTTAGTTGCAAACAACAAAAACTAACTTCAGCAGAAACAAAATTTACATAGGGTATTGTATTAGTTTGCTAGGGCTGTCATAACAAAGTACCACAAACTAGCTTAAGCAACAGAAAATGTCTCAATTCTGGAGGCTAGTAGTCTGAAATGACGGTGTTGGCAGGGTTGGTTCCTTTTTTTTCTTTTAAAGATTTTATTTATTTATTTGCGAGAGAGAGAATGAGAGACAGAGAGCATGAGAGGGAGGAGGGTCAGAGGGAGAAGCAGACTCCCTGCCGAGCAGGGAGCCCGATGCGGGACTCGATCCTGGGACTCCAGGATCATGACCTGAGCCGAAGGCAGTCACTTAACCAACTGAGCCACCCAGGCGCCCGGCAGGGTTGGTTCCTATCGAAGGCCATGAAAGAATTAGTTCCATGCCTCTCCCCTAGCTTCCAGTGGTCTGCTAGCAATCTTTGGATTCCTTGGCTTGTAGATCTTTGCCTTCATCTTCACATGGCACTCTCTCTGTGTATGTATCTGTGTCCAAATTTCCTCTTCTTACAAGGACAATGGTCATTTTGGATTAGAGGCCTATTCTACTCCAGTATGACCTCGTCTTAACTAATTACTTCCACAACAACCCCAACTCCAAGTAAGATCACATTCTTAGGTACTGGGGGCTAGGACTTCAACATATGAATTTCTGGGGGACACAACTCAACTCTTAACAGATACACTATCAGTAGCTCATAGGATCAGCACCAGGGCTAGAGTACCAGGTTTGAACAGGAGCCAAAGGAAGATGACTATCAAGATGATACATCAGGAGCAGACAGCCTAGAACTCTGGGGCTCATCAACAGGGCACATCTGCCACGACCACTGCTGACTCTATTGCAGCTGGTCATTACAGCTGCTCTGCCAGGTCTGGTCCTTAGGACTCCTCCTGCTGGGGCCTCAGGCTCTGGATTCCTACACAGCCCCTCACAATGCAAGTCTAAGTGGGGCATCTGACTGGCCAAGTCTGGGCCACAAGCTCACACTCTAGCTGCTAGGTGGCAAGAAAAAGCAGACTACACTCTTTCTGTGGTGGGAAGCAGTCTTGGCTCCATAGTATATAGAGATTCTCTCACAGTAACAAGGGTGTTGGGATGCTGGACAGATGTATTAGTCTTCGTTCTCCAGAGAAATAGAACCAAGAGATGATGGATGATGATAGACTGATTAGATATAGATAAAGAGAAGAGGAGATTTATTGTAGGAACTGGCTCACACAATTATGGAGACCAAGAAGTCCCACAATTTGCCATCTGCAAGCTAGAAAACCAGAAAAGCCCATGATGTAATTCAGTCTAAGTCCAAAGGCCCAAAAACCAGGAGGGCCAATGTCTGAGGGCAAGAGAAGATGGATGTCCCAGCTGAAGCAAAAAGAACAAATTCGAAGGGCAGAGCAAGTGGAGGAGAAGGAGACCTGGATTTCGTCTCCTCTCAGGAATTCAGCTGGATAGGGATCAAACCATTCTGAACACCTACAAACTCAACAGGAGATCGAAGAAAAGAAGAGCAACAACTCTCTCATCAGAAAAGCGACCACTTTCTGGAAGGTAGGACGTGCGGAGAAGTGAATCCGAGGCGATATTCCGGAGGACAGATGGTGGGGGAGGGGCCTCCGGCGGCCGCTTCTGGCAAGTGACAGAGCCGCGGAGCACAAAATCGGAACTTTTAAAAGTCTGCTCTGCCGAGGGACGTCACTCTGGTGGCTAAGCGGGGGGTGGTACCCTCCCGGACAGTGTGGTCTCAGGACCCTCGGGGTCACAGAAAGACCGGGGGTGCCTGAGTGTGGCAGAGCTCCCAGGTAACGGAGCAGGGAAGCCGGCTGCAGAGGCGGAGCCCAGGCGCGGGCTCTCAGCTCGGGGTGGCCATAAACCGTGATCCGCGGCACAGTCGGGCCCCTGCTCCTCCAGCAGGGACCCAACAAGCAGCAGATCCGGGGAGACTCACCTTCCTCCCCCAGGAGGAGTGGCACGGGAGCGCACCCCAGGGATCTGCTGGGTTTGGAGACTCCACACGGGGTCGTGCACCAGAGGCAGAAATGCTCGGTCACAGGCCAGGTGAGCACGGAGTGCAGCCGGAAACTGGGGAGAGGGGAGTGACTGACTGCTTTTCTCTGGGGGCGCACTGAGGAGCGGGGCCCCGAGTTCTTGGCTCCTCCGGGGTGGAGACTGGAAGCCACCATTTTCACTCTCGGCCTCCAAAGCTGTACAAAAAGCTTGCAGGGAACAAAAGCTCCCGAGAGCAAACTTGAGCAGATAACTAAGCCCGGACAGGCAAGGGCGGGGCAATTCCGCCTCCGGCAAAGGCATTTGGAAACCACGGCAACAGGCCCCTCCCCAGAAGATCAGCGAGAACAGCCAGCCAAGACCAAGTTTACCCATCAATGAGAACAGCAGAACTCCAGCGCTAGGGGACTACTGCACATAGAATCCATGGCTTTTTTACCATGATTCTGTAGTCTTTCAAAGTTTATTTTTTTTTAACTGTCTTTTTTTTTTTTTGAATTTTTCTTTTTCCCTTTTTCAACCAACATCTTATCAATCCCTTTCTTAAAAAAACATTTTTATTTTTCATTTTTAGAGTCATATTCTATCCCTTCATAGTAGTTACCCATATTTTTGGCATATATATATATAAGTTGTTCTCTCTTTAAAATTTTGAGATAGTTTCTTCTAATAGATCAAAGTATACCCTAAATCTCTAGTGTATGGTTTTTTTCTACTCTCCTGCCTGATCACATTCTCTCTTTTTTTCCTTTTTTTTTTAAATCCTCTTCTTTCCTTTTTCAAACTTATCAATTCCTTTTATAAAATTTTTTATAATTTTCATCTTTACAGTCATATTCCATCCCTTCATCATATCAACCCTTATTTTTGTACATATATAAGTTTTTCTTTCTTTAAAATTTTGGTAGGCACTTTCTCCTAACAGACCAAAATACACCCAAAATCTAGTGTGTGGCACTGATCTATGTACCAGCCTGATCATATTTGATCATATTCTGTTTTTTTTTGTTTTGTTCTGTTTTTGTTTGTTTTTATCTTTATCTTTTTCTTTTTTTTTTCTTTTTCTTTTTTCTCTCTTTCCCTTTCTTTTCCCCCTGCTTCAGGTCTTTTCTGATTTGTTTAGAGTATATTTTCTGGGGACATTGTTACCCTGTTAGCATTTTGTTCTCTCATTAATCTATTCTCCTCTGGACAAAATGACAAGACAGAAAAAAAAATCACCTCAACAAAAAGAACAAGAGGTAGTACAGACAGCCAGGGACCTACTCAATATGGACATTAGTACGATGTCGGATCTAGAGTTCAGAATCATCACTTTAAAGATACTAGCTGGGCTTGAAAAAAGCATGGAAGTTATTAGAGAAACCCTTTCCGGAGAAATAAAAGAACTAAAATCTAACCAAGTCGAAATCAAAAAGGCTATTAATGAGGTGCAATCAAATATGGGGGTGCTAACTGCTAGGATAAATGAGGCAGAAGAGAGAATCAGTGATATAGAAGACCAAATGATGGAAAATAAAGAAGCTGAGAAAAAGAGAGATAAATAACTGCTGGATCACGAGGGCAGAATTCGAGAGATAAGCGATACCATAAGACGAAACAACATTAGAATAATTGGGATCCCAGAAGAAGAAGAGAGAGAGGGACAGAAGGTATATTGGAGCAAATTATAGCAGAGAACTTCCCTAATTTGGGGAAGGAAACAGACATCAAAATCCAGGAAGCACAGAGAACCCCTCTCAAAATCAATAAAAATAAGTCAACACCCCGACATCTAACAGTAAAACTTACGAGTCTCAGAGACAAAGAGAAAATCCTGAAAGCAGCTTGGGAGAAGAGATATGTAACCTACAATGGTAGAAAAATTAGAGTGGCAGCAGAGCTATCCACAGAGACCTGGCAGGCCAGAAAGGACTGCCAGGATATATTCAGAGCACTAAATGAGAAAAATATGCAGCCAAGAATACTATATCCAGCTAGGCAGTCATTGAAAATAGAAGGAGAGATAAAAAGCTTCCAGGACAAATAGAAACTAAAGGAATTTGCAAACACAAAACCAGCCCTACAAGAAATCTTGAAAGGGGTCCTCTAAGCAAAGAGAGAGCCTAAAAGCAACATAGACCAGAAAGGAACACAGACAATATACAGTAAGTCACCTTACAGGCAATACAATGGCACTAAACTCATATCTTTCAATAGTTACCCTGAATGTAAATGGGCTAAATGCCCCAATCAAAAGACACAGGCTATCAGATTGGATTAAAAAACAAGACCCATCAATATGGTCTTTTCCCAAAACCAGAAAAGACCCCATCAAAAAGGAGAATTACAGACCAATATCCTTGATGAACATGGATGCAAAAATTCTCACCAAAATACTAGCCAATAGGATCCAACAGTCCATTAAAAGGATTATTCACCACGACCAAGTGGGATTTATCCCTGGGCTGCAAGGTTGGTTCAACATCCACAAATCAATCAACGTGATACAATACATTAACAAAAGAAAGAACAAGAATCATATGATCCTCTCAATAGATGCAGAAAAAGCATTTGACAAAGTACAGCATCCTTTCTTGATCAAAACTCTTCAGAGTATAAGGATCGAGGGTACATACCTCAATATCATAAAAGCTATCTATGAAAAACTGACAGCAAATGTCATTCTTGATGGGGAAAAATTGAGAGCTTTCCCCCTAAGGTCAGGAATGCAGCAGGGATGTCCACTATCACCACTGCTATTCAACATAGTATTAGAAGTCCTAGCCAGAGCAATCAGACAACAAAAAGAAATAAAAGGCATCCAAATAGGCAAAGAAGAAGTCAAACTCTCACTCTTTGCAGATGATATGATACTTTATGTGGAAAACCCAAAGACTCCACCCCAAAACTGCTAGAACTCATACAGGAATTCAGTAAAGTGGCAGGATAGAGAATCAATGCACAGAAATCAGTGGCATTCCTATACACCAACAACAAGACAGAAGAAAGAGAAATTAAGGAGTCGATCCCATTTACAATTGCTCCCAAAACCATAAGATACCTAGGCATAAATCTAACCAAAGAGGCGAAGGATCTGTACTCAGAAAACCATAAAATATGCATGAAAGAAATTGAGGGAGACACAAAGAAATGGAAAAACGTTCCATGCTCATGGATTGGAAGAACAAATATTGTGAAGATGTCAATGCTACCTAGAGCAATCTACACATTCAATGCAATCCCCATCAAAATAACATCCACTTTTTTCAAAGAAATGGAACAATTAATCCTAAAATTTGTATGGAACCAGAAAAGACCCCGAATAGCCAGAGGAATGTTGAAAAAGAAAAGCAAAGCTGGTGGCATCACAATTCCAGACTTCCAGCTCTATTAAAAAGCTGTCATCATCAAGACAGTATGGTACTGGCACAAAAACAGACACATAGATCAATGGAACAGAATAGAGAGCCCAGAAATGGACCCTCAACTCTATGGTCAACTAATCTTTGATAAAGCAGGAAAGAATGTCCAATGGAAAAAAGTCTCTTCAACAAATGGTGTTGGGAAAATTGGACAGCCACATGCAGAAGAATGAAACTGGACCATTTCCTTATACCACACACAAAAATAGACTCAAAATGGTTGAAAGACCTCAATGTGAGACAGGAGTCCATCAAACTCCTAAAGGAGAACACAGGCAGCAACCTCTTCGACCTCAGCCGCAGCAACTTCTTCCTAAAACATCGCCAAAGGCAAGGGAAGCAAGGGCAAAAATGAACTATTGGGACTTCATCAGGATAAAAAGCTTTTGCACAGCAAAAGAAACAGTCAGCAAAACCAAAAGACAACCGACAGAATGGGAGAAGATATTTGCAAATGACATATCAGATAAAGGGCTAGTATCCAAAATCTATAAAGAACTTATCAAACTCAACACCCAAAGACAAAGAATCCAATCAAGAAATGGGCAGAAGACATGAACAGACATTTTTCCAAAGAAGACATCCAAATGGCCAACAGACTCATGAAAAAGTGCTGAACATCGCTCGGCATCAGGGAAATCCAAATCAAAACCTCAATGAGATACCACCTCACACCAGTCAGAATGGCTAAAATTAACAAGTCAGAAAATGACAGATGTTTCCGGGGATGCGGAGAAAGGGGAACCCTCCTATACTGTTGGTGGGAATGCAAGCTGGTGCAGCCACTCTGGAAAACAGTATGGAAGTTCCTCAAAAAGTTGAAAATAGAGCTACCATATGATCCAGCAATTGCACTACTGGGTATTTACCCCAAAGATACAAATGTAGGGATCCAAAGGGGTACATGCACCCCAATGTTTAGAGCAGCAATGTCCACAATAGCCAAACTGTGGAAAGAGCCAAGATGTCCATCAACAGATGAATGGATAAAGAAGATGTGGTATATATATACAATGGAATATTATGCAGCCATCAAAAGGAATGAGATCTTGCCATTTGCAACGACGTGGATGGAACTGGAGGGTATTATGCTGAGTGAAATAAGTCAAACAGAGAAAGACATGTATCATATGACCTTACTGATATGAGGAATTCTTAATCTCAGGAAACAGAGGGTTGCTGGAGTGGGGGTTGGGGTGGGAGGGATGGGGTGACTGGGTGATGGACACTGGGGAGGGTATGTGCTCTGGTAAGCGCTGTGAATTGTGCAAGACTGTTGAATCTCAGATCTGTACCTCTAAAACAAATAATGCAATATATGTTAAGAAAAAAAAAAAAGAAGATAGCAGGAGGGGAAGAATGAAGGGGGGGGAGTCGGAGGGGTAGACGAACCATGAGAGACTATGGACTCTGAAAAACAAACTGAGGGTTCTAGAGAGGAGGGGGGTGGGAGGATGGGTTAGCCTGGTGATGGGTATTAAGCAGGGCACGTTCTGCATGGAGCACTGGGTGTTGTGCACAAACAATGAATCATGGAACACTACATCTAAAACTAATGATGTAATATATGGTGATTAACATAACAATAAAAATTAAAAAAAAAAAAAAAGAACAAATTCACCCTTCCTCTATCTTTTGGTCCTATTTTGTCCCTCAGTGGATTGGATGATGCCCACCTCATTGGTCTTTACTCAGTCTACTGATTCAAATGTTAATCTCTTCCAGAAACACCCTCACAGGCACACCCAGAAATAATGTGTTAACAACTATCTGGGCATCCCTTGCCCAATCAAGCTAATACATAAAACTATCATGGCAAACAAAGACAAATGTCAGTACAAAGCTGTTTGCCAAATCTTGTACACAGTGGTCTTCAAAGTGTGGAACACCAGCCATGAGTGTTTCCTGGAGGCAACTTAGAAATGTAAAATCTTGGTCCTACCCCAGATATATTGAATCAGAAATCTAGGGTGGGGCCCAGCAAACTTTTCAACAAGCCTTCCAGGAGTTGCCTTCCTTTCTTATTTTTTTATAGCTCAATTGAGGTGTAATTGACATACCATAAATTACACATAAAGTTCACATTTAGATGAGTTTAACATATGTATATACCCATAAAACCATCACCACAATCAAGATAATGCACATATTCATCGCCCCTGTTTCTCCAACCCCCATTGTCATCTCTTCCTCCTTCCCCTTTCCACACACATACCCAACATCCTGAGGCAACCACTGATCTTGTGTTGCTCTAGATTAGTTTGCAATGTTTAGAATTTTACATGTATAGAATCACAGTATTATTCTTCTAAGATTTTATTTTTTTAGGGGTGCCTGGGTGGCTCAGTCGGTTAAGCGTCTGCCTTCGGCTCAGGTCATGATCCCAGGACCCTGGGATCCAGCCCCATATCAGCCTCTCTGCTCAGCAGGGAGCCTGCTTCTCCCTTTCCCTCTGCCTGCCACTCCCCCTGCTTGTGCTCTTTTTCTCTGTCAAATAAAATCTTAAAAAAGATTTTATTTTTTTAATTAATAACTACATACAACATGGGACTCAAACTCACAACCCCAAGATCAAGAGTCGTACACTCTACTGATTGAGCCAGCCAGGTGCCCCTTTGTCTTTTTATTCAGCATAATAAATTTTAATTCATCCATGTTGTATTATGTGTCAAGATTCCATTCTTTTTTGTAGCTGAGTAGTGTTCCATTATGTGGACACACTTAATTTGTTTATCCATTAATCTGTTTATAAACACTTGGATTGTTTTCAGTTTGGGGCCATTATAGATAAAGCCACTATGAACATTCATGTGCAAGTTTTTGTATGGACATATGCTTTCATTTCTTTTGGGTAAATACCTAGAAGTGGAATCACTGGATTATATGGTAGGTGTATGTTTATCTTTTAAAGAAACTGTCAAACTTTTTTCCAAAGTGGTTGTTCTATTTTGCATTCCCACCAGCAGTGTATGACTTCCAGTTCCTCCATACTTGGTAAGGTCATCAGTCTTTTATATCTTAGCCATTCTGAAAAGTGTGTAGTGGTATCTCATTGTGGTTTTTATTTGCATTTCCCTAATGCCTAATGATGTTAAGCATCTTCACGTGCTTATTTGCCATCTGTTTATCTTTGGTGAAGTATCTGTTCAAATCTTTGGACATAATATTGGAATTTGAAACATAATATTGGAAAAAATAAGTATTAGAACAGAATATGCAAAAAAATTGATAGAATATGCAAACATAAATGGGAACTTAGGAAAGTCATGGGTTATAATTCATATGAATTGATAAAACAGTTGAATAAAGTAGATGAATATAAGATACACTATATATTCAAAACACAACATAATTCCTTTGAACTGATTAGAAATTTTGATTAAAAATGAGATCCCGGGGCGCCTGGGTGGCTCAGTCGTTAAGTGTCTGCCTTCAGCTCAGGTCATGGTTCCAGGGTCCTGGGATCGAGCCCCACATGAAGCTCCCTGCTAGGCGGGAAGCCTGCTTCTCCCTCTCCCACTCCCCCTGCTTGTGTTCCCTCTCTCGCTGTGTCTCTCTTTGTCAAATAAATAAATAAAATCTTTAAAAAAAAATGAGATCCCATTCACAACAGTAACAAAAAATAAAATACCGAATGAGAATTTTAATTGTATTCAGTATAATTTATATTTTCAAAAATCATGTAGTTCACGTTTATGTACGTGTATGTAAATGAATTTTAAAAGCCCTGGAAACCTGAGACAAGTACTTTTCCAAAGAGAGAGGAAAAAGATAGAAAGTAAGAAAGGGCTTGTCGGCTTCCTTTGAATTTCTTCCAATGATAAGGTATTAACACAGTACTTATATAATTTCAGATGATTTTCACTGTGATTTTTCTTTTTAGTGTTGTTTAATGTTTTACAATGAGCATGTGCTATTTTTATAATAAAAAGTAATAAAGGTATCTTCATTGTGAAAAGAAAAAAACAGAACCTAAAGAGTGCTGCTCATGACATACGCAAGGACACTTAAAACCAAGAATATAAACAAATGGAAAAATAGGTCATGTTTCTTTTTTTCTTAAGTAGGCTCCACGCCAGCATGGAGCCCAACATGAGGCCTGAATCCATGACCCTGAGACCAAGATCTGAGCTGAGATCAAAACTCAAACACTCAACCAACTGAGCCCCCTAGGCACCCCAAATCATGTTCCTATTTCTAATTTATAGTATATTCATATATAAATATAATAAAGACAAATCTTCCCAAGCTATAAACGGATAATACCAATTAGCATTTTAAAACAGGAAACTTCCTGATAAAATATTTATTCCACTCTTTTATGAAACCCACTGAACACAGCAAAAGAAACGGAAGCAGAAATCATGAAGCAAACCAGCTGGTTACTGTGAGATTGGAACTAGAACAGAAAAGCAAGATGCCAGGTGCCTCCTTGGACCCACAGTAGGAACCAGATCTCACTAAAAGGTCCATGGTGGAAGTTTAGGTGATGACACCATTACTCCATGTACAAGGTGTGGTAGCATGGGCTACCTCTAAAAACTGAGGAATGTCCCATAGAGAGCAGGACTCACAGTGCAGAGTGGCCTGGGTGGTGGGGCTGCAGGAAGCCCCTTACCAAACTCGCCTCTGGAGAGGGAGATATGTGGGGATGATGCAAGGGGAAGGAGGAAGTGGAGGCAGGAATCATAGAGAACCTTTGAGTCTGATCCACATGGATTTCCAGAACACCAAAAGTTGAGGGGAGATGGTCCCCAAGAGAATGAAACAATGGAAAGGGTGTTTGAGACAACAAAACTTATTAAAATTTAAGGCTCCTAGATGCTCTCCAATCTCACCAACTTCTTCACTTGTCATACCATTATTCAGCCAGTAGTGGCCCCCATTCAACCATGATGGAATTCACACATAGAAATTATTAGGGGAAGGGAATATTACACAAAAGGCTGAAGAAGAAGAAGAAAAAACAAGAGGAATTACCTGAGGCATGGTATTACCCAAAGATGTTCAAATAAAGTCTCCATATTCTGAGAGAAATTTCAGACAACACTATCTAGAAAAAGACTCCAAAGAAAAGACGTAAGAATTCAAGTAAGAGATTTAGAAAATGAAAAAAGCCAACTAAAAAGCCAACTAGTAGATTCTGGATAAATATGGAAACACAAACCATGATAGAGATGGAATCTACATCAGAAGCAACAAAAAATGGGATACAAATAACTATGTAGTTCAGACCACAGTGGAAAGATTCTGGGAAATCACATGAAATGAACAACAACAAAACACAAGATTTTTACATAATTCTAGAGAAAATTGCTATTTTAAAAGAAGACCAATAATAGGGATGCTTGGCATTTCTGAAGGAGAATAGTAATTTCTGAAGAAGGAGAATAAAAGGAATTAAATATACATTATTTTCAAAAATAGAAGAGGACTTTATTGAAATAAGGATGACTTGAATCTACAGATCAAAAGGACATATACATCCCAAGAAAAATTGATATAGACTGTTCAACATCAACATATAGCTTAATGAAGATATGCAACACCAAAGATAAAGAAAATCTCACATGGATGGCCATGTAGTTAATAAACCATGTGCAGAGAGAAAGATGTTTCTTTGAGCTTCATCTCAATGCCAAAAGACAGCAGACCAACATCTAAAAAGGTGTGAAGGAAAGAAAACATGATTCAAGGATTGTGTACATGCCAGGTTACCTTCAAGCACAAAGGCAACAGACAAGCATTCTCAGACATGTGAAACCATAGGGACCAAAGCACCCAGGAAATCATCTTGGAAAAACAACTTATGAATGAAACCTATCCAACCAAGGGATGAGTCAAAATAAATTCTAGAATAGAAAACCTAAGTGTATCGGTTTCCTAGGGCCAGCACAACAAAGTACCACAAGCTGGATGGCTTAGAACAATAGAAATTCATTGTGTCACAGTTCTAGAGTCTAGAAGTCTGAAATCAAGGTGTCAGTAGGGCCATGTTCCCTCCAAAAGAGCTAGAGCCAGATCCTTCCAAGCCTTTTCTAGCATTTAAAGCCCCACATGTTCATTGGCCAGTGGCAGCAGAATTCTAATTTTCATAGTGTTTTCCCTATGTCTCTTCATACAATCTTTTCTCTGTGCATGACCAATTTCCCCTTTGTAAGGACACCAGTAGTCTTGGATTAAGGCCCACTCTAATGACCTCATTTTAACTTGATTACCTCTATAAACACTCTATTCCCAAATAAGGTCACATTCTGAAGAACTAAGAATTATGACTCCAACATACATTTCTGGGGGGAGGATACAATTGAACCTGTAACACTGGGGTAACACAAAGGGGAGAGCACTGAGTCCATTAAATATAGAGCTAAAACTAAATAGCAGTAAGAAGTATGGTTAGAGAACAAAGTGAAGGGAGGTAAACATGGATGATAGAACATAATAAAAATCAAGAGACAGAGTGGGGGAGTGGGATAAAGTATAAGTGTGAGTAATTCCTTATCGTTAGCAGGAAGCCAAGAGATGCCACTTAAAACTGAAACTTGTCTTGTTTCTTAAGCTTAAATTTTATTTAAAAAATTTTTTGTGTATCGTTGACACACAAACTTGGTTTTTTAAAAAAGAGCATAGCAAATTCAATCTCTTAATGTTTTTTTCTCTTAATTCTAAAAGAACTCATCTTTTGAAAACTTATGAAGCAACAACCAATTTAGTCATTTCTAAGTTTGTCTTGTTTTTCTGACTAAATTCAACTAAATATTAATTTTTTTCGTTTAGAATAGTCTGCAGAGTGAGGTCCTATCTCACAAAATTTTATCCTTGTTCTATCTCTCCACGTATCTATAGAATCTTTAAGGATGTTTTATAGATGTTGGGAATGGTTGTCTCTGAGCAGAATTTATAGTGATTTTTTTTTTTTAAGATTGTATTTATTTGACAGAGTGAGAAAGCACAAGCAGGGGGAGCGGCAGGCAGAGGGAGAAGCAGACTCCCCACTGAGCAGGGAGCCCGATGCGGGGCTCGATCCCAGGACCCTGGGATCACGACCAGAGTCGAAGGCAGTTGCCTAACCAACTGAGCCACCCAGGCGCCCCTATAGTGAGTTTTTTTTAATTTTCTTTGTACTTTTCTGTATTACTTGAATTTTTATAATAAATAGATGTTATTTTGAACAAAAACAGTAAAATTGTTTCACATTTCTCTCTTAAAAGCTGTCTTTGCAGGCATTGGGGGTGGGACTCAACTTCAGCTTCTAGGAGGCAGTGGGTCTGGGAGGCAAAAGGTGGGGTCCGAGGATGCTGTGACAGCCAACACAAGGTGCCTGGGCTGTTAAGGGGCCCTCCCACAGCTGGGGGTCCTGTTTTGCAGTTGCTGTGGCAGAAAACTCCCCAACCCCAATGCCACTGCATATTTCTATTACAAAGCCCCAGCTGCCTGCGTGCTGTATCCACAGAAACCTCCAGTGTTTCCATTAAAATACAGGAAGAGAAGTAATGAAAGATAAATTTCCTGCCAAGCATTTGGGGGCAACCAGATATAAGAAGAGGAACAATAAAATATGAATATGATGACGACCGTTATGTGCCCAGATGCCTTTCCTGTTGAAAAAGTCCAGCTTGCAGGATGGAGTGGGGAACTTGAGCACACAGCTGTGACCTCAAGACAGTACACAGGCAACTCTGATGCTTGGGGGTCGAGAAGCACGGAGCAAACCTCCAGGGTGGTTTCTGGGAGCACTGGCTTCTTCAATGTCACGGTAAAGCAAATGTTGGACTTTCTCAAAACTTAGAAGGCAGCTGGGACTTTGTAATGCTGAGCACATCACAAAAGAGTCATGGGCTTTTGGCTTGACTTCCTGAAAATTGGTGTTGGCCCTCACATTTGAGCTTTCTAGCCTCTAAAATGTGACAGGTGTCCCACCGGGAGACACCAGCTCAGCAGCAGGGGTGCAGGGACAAGCGGGAGGGCAGTGGTAGGACGTCTACAGCATGAAGGGGGTCCCAGCCCGGGCAAGCACTCCTTGTGGGGCCTGAGACCCCGAGATGGTCATCTAAACCCAAATGCTGGCCTAAGGCAGTGTGGCACGCAGGACTTGCATCCCGGACTCTGCCAAAAGGCTAAAGATCACAGGCAGCCAGTGTCTCCAAGGGCCAGAATCCCCAGACAGGCTGTTCCGGTAACACAGCTGGAGAGGCAGGTAGAGGTCTTCAGTGAATGTTGAGCACTGAGAAACACATGGGCAGGTGTGTTTCTTGGAAAATGTTGTCTATACTCGTTTTTTTTTAGATTAGAAAGATTATTGACAGAAAACTACTTGTTAAAGCATCCAGGAAATCAATATATTGCAAATAACAATACTACAAGTCTTAGGTTCTTTGTTGTTCTGCATCTAGGTCCTAGAATTGTCGGTTGCAATCTGTCCACCTCCTCTTTGCTCCCTACATACGTCTAAGGCTGGTGGTAATTATTCAGAGAGGCGGAGTGTCTCCGAGCTTATATCCATTTAGACAAGGCAGCAGAGACCAGCTGATCTCCTGCCATCACGACCTGCGTCTCCTCCCACACCCTTCACCCTGTGGTTCTTGGAGTCAGGATCAGCTTCTCCTGTGCGTCCCAGTGCCTGGCAGGGCTCTTTCTTCTCGGATTGTTGTCATTTGGGCAGATGGCTTCTGCTCTACTTACTTCTGCTCACTGAGGTGCATTTTCTCCACATCAAAGTTTACATCTCTAGAGAGTTACCTCGGTTTATTAAAAATATAATTTTAGTCATTCACTGAAAGCCGATTATGAACAAGCAGCAAAATGAATCTGCTTTCACCACAGCCTTCCTGTGGCCTTTTAGAACCACTGCCCACAGTGGGGGCTGATGTCTCTGCCTTATCTGATGTCAGATCTTGGGTGACTACGTTTAGCCATCTTCTTGTGAACCACTCTTTCAGTTCATTCCCTCCTCAGCCTGCTGGATCAGGCTTCTGCCCCCTCCCCTCCACAGACAAGGCTCTTTCCTAGACCACCAGGGAGTCCCTACTCACGCCAAATAGGAGTGCGTGTTTCACCTCCCATTTGCCGAATCCCTCTGCTCATATGTGAAACTACTCCACATTTTCTCCATCTTTAAACCCCCATTCCCCTGATTCCTCGCACATCTTCCTCTCCCAGTTCTTTCTGCCAGCCACCCAATAGCTCCTCTCACTTGTTAATGGGCATCTCTTCCTCCCCCCCCCCCCCCCCCCCCCCCCCCCCCGCCCCGTAAGGGGTCAGGGTTCTGTATTCAGTGAGCAAGCTCTTCTATCCCCAGGTTTTAACTACCAGAGGTCTCCAAACCCAGCTCTCTCCAGGTTTCCATTCCCATGTATCCAACTCTTATAGGAGGTCTTAATTTGCCCTAAATTAATGCACGATCATGCCCCAAACTCTCTCTTCCTAGGTTACACTCCCTGCATTACATTTCTGCAGCCCAGAGGAACATGCTCATAAATGGAAGTGAGAACCCTTCTTGGGTCCCCAAAGCAGAAGTCACTCTGAGAGCTTCAATTACTGCCCTTGGTTTGATCAGAAAGCATGACTTCAAGGGCTTCAGCAGATACTGACCTCAGAGAGGAAGTTTGATTGTTCTTCCTCTTGTGTCTGTGTCCCCTTTGAGTTCTTTATCTCCCCAGGTAGAAAATGTGGAGGAATAACTATGCATCTTCCTCGCACTGGTAATGTCAACCTGGAGATGGGTGTATGTGAACACAAGGATGGAGGAGCTCAAGTGGATGAAGAATGAATGTAGTGGGATTTCCCCCAAATGCTCCAATGTGTGCTGAGAATACAACTCAAGCCAACTCAACTAGCTCTGAACGCTGGAGCTTTAATCTTTCAAGAACACACTTCCTTCCTGTATTTCTAGTAATTACTGTTTCTGGCTTTTCTGGAAATCCCTCCAGTCATCCTGACTCTCTCCTCCAAAAGAATTGAGTCATAAAAATAGAATCATGAGAAAAGTTAATTTGACCCCTTTGCTCCCTGAAATGTGCTGGGTGAAAAGAGCCTGGGGGAATGGGCTGAGAGTTGGGGGAAGTTCTTCTTCAACTGGTTCTTTCATCTCAAAGAAAAATAAACTAAAGGAAAGAATAAATGTTTTAAGTTAGTCATCCACAGGAAAGAGATTTTGTGGGGGAAAAATTCACATTTGGACTATTCTGGTATTTATAGACAGCGTCTTGAACCTGAGATCCATAAATGGGTTTTATCAAAATATATGATCCTCCAGAAACTGTTTTTGTGTAAGTTTTTCTAAGGAGAGGATCCATAGCTTTTATCAGATTCTCAAAAGGGTCAATGATACTCCAAAAGGTAAAAACTACTCACTTCGAGGCTAACTTAGTTTATCTACGGTTATACAAACAAATTACCCAAAAACTTAACAGTGTGATACAGCTATCATTAGCTCACAGGTTGTATGGGGCAGGAATTGAGGAGTGGCTTAGCTGAGTGACTCTCAGTGTCTCTTGTGATATTGTAGTCAAGAAGTCAGGTGCGGTTGCTATCATGTGACAGCTTGACAGGAACCAGAGAATCTGCCTCCAAGATGGTTTGCTTACATGGCTGTTGGCAAAAGGCCTCAGTTCCTTACTGGCTATTAGCAGGAGGGCTTACTCCTGGCCACATGGACCTCTCTATTGGGCTGTTTGAATGTCCTCACAACATAGCAGCTGTTCCCCTAGAGTGTGTGACCGAGAGAACAAGGAGAAAGCCATAACTCCTTTTATGATTTAGTCTCAGGAGTCATACGTTGTCATTCCTGTCACATGCTTTTTTTTTTTTTTTAAAACAGAACAGGAGAGTACAAGCAGTGGGAACAGTAGAGGGCAAGGGAGAAGCTGGCTCCCCACCGAGCAGGGAGCCTGATGCGGGGCTCGATCCCAGGACCCTGGGATCATGACCTGCGCCAAAGGCAGATGCTTAACCGACTGAGCCACCCAGGCGCCCCTGTCACATGCTATTTTATAAGCAAGACAGCTCACTCTCAAGGTCAGGTAATTAGGCTCCATTTTTTGAAGGAGGGAGTATTAAAGAATTTGTATATATATGTTTAAACTACCCAACTAGTAAAGAGGCCTTTACTCTCCCCCTGTGTAACCCTCCCCATTCTTCCATCAAATCATTTTTGTAGAATTTGGGACTCCTCCAGGGTAGGGCTCCCCTATGACCTTGGACAAATGACTAAGCTTCTTTGTGTCTCCATCTTTTCATTGGTAACTGAGGATGACAACAGCACCTACTTCAGAGGATTATTGTAGGAGGATTAAATGAAATTCTGGATTAATAAATGCTAAAAACATGTTAGCTATAATAATGGTGACCCTACTCCCAACCTAGAGTTCCATTTGCTTTAAACAGAATTGTACATTTTTGGATTACAAATCTACTAGGTAAGGATGGTGCCAGACATTTGATTCTCAAAACATTTTAGAAATGAATAGCAAGTTGCATAAGAAAACATACATTAAGATGTCATGTATATAAAACAGTATGCAAAGCAATACTACATATTGTTGACAGGTATAAAAAATGTATGAGAATAATAAATGCCAAATTTAGGATATTTATTACCTCTGGCAGGAAGAGAGGGAAATTAAATCCAGGATGGGTCTGAAAGAGGCTTCAGTTGTATTAGAACTACTTCATTTCTTGAGTTGGGTGGATAATACCTGGTTGTGTGGTGTGTTAGTCCTTGTATCTTTTTGTATATATTAAATATTGTAAAACAAATATTAAAATAAATATTTATTAGTTTCTATTTTGCAGTTTTCCTTTGTTATTTCAGATTTAAAATTTTTCCAGGCCCAGGGCACCTGGCTGGCTCAGTAGATAGAGCACATGACTTGATCTTGGGGTTGTGAGTTTGAGCCCGACATTGGGGGTAGAGTTTATCTAAAAACAAAAATGAAAACACAAAAAACTTTCCAGGCTGGATTAGTTTCCTGTTGCTATTTCGGCAAATTGCCAGAAATGTAGTGGCACATAAATTTATTATTTTGTACTATTGGTCCCATCCCCTATCTTCAAATCCAGCAGCATGGCATCTTCAAATCTCTCTTGCTCTCTCTCTCTGGCCTCTGTTTGTGTCACCAAATCTCCTCTGAATCTGACCTCCTGGCTCCCTTTTATAAGGGCCCTGTGATGACACTGACCCATTCAGACAATCCAGGAGAATTTTCCCATTTCAAGTTCCTTAGCTTAATCACATCTACAAAACTGTTGCCAATATTCACAGGTTTTGAGGATTAGGACATGGACATCTTTGGAGGGCCATTTCTGCCTGCCACACTGGCCTTAAACATTTTGTAGGCCCTAGCGTGGTACCCTTTGTACCCAGTAGAACCTCCCCACCCCCACCCCCACTGCAGCCTGCTTAAGCTCTTACTGCACATCTGAATTGCTTTCCCTGCCCTGGTAGATACCTAGACAGCCACAAAGTTGTCAAAGGTAAGCCCCGGGGGAGGGGGGGAATCACAGAGGCTGGAAATTCCCAAGCTGGAGAATGGTCCAGAACTACTAAGAGAGCTGCCCCAAACTGGAACAGCTAGACCTTAAAATGTCCTCAAAGCAGCTAGACTTATCACTGTAGAACAGAAATCTGATCATGTTCCTCTCCTGTGTAAAACCCCGTTGTGGCTTCCCCTTGGCTTTAGAATAAGGAAAAAAGTCTTTGAAATGGTCCTAGTGGACCTAGATGAGGGTTTCTCAACCTCAGCACTATTAACATTTTGGCAGGATAATTCTTTGTTTCTGGGGGCTGTCTTGTGCCTTGCAGGGTGTTTGGCAGCCTCTAGGACTCTTTCCCACTAGATTCCAGTAACACCCCTACCCTCCACCCCCCTATCCCCCAACACACACTCCATGACAACCAAGTCGTGACACCTTGCCAGATGTCCCTGAGGGAGGAAATCATCCTTTGTTGAGGACTCCTTGTCCAAGGCAGTCCTGCAGGATCTGGGCCCTGACCATCTTCCCACCCGGTTCTCTCTTCTTTAACCACCTCAAGGACACCATTCAGCTGGAGTCAGCAGGGTTC
Source organism: Neomonachus schauinslandi (assembly GCF_002201575.2). Classification (NCBI taxonomy): domain Eukaryota; kingdom Metazoa; phylum Chordata; class Mammalia; order Carnivora; family Phocidae; genus Neomonachus; species Neomonachus schauinslandi. The sequence goes on from NC_058412.1 coordinate 58,664,317, forward strand.
CTCTGGCCTCTGGATTTCTGCATACACCATTCCATCTTCCAGCATCACTCTGCCCCACATCTCCTCACCTGGCAAAGTCTTTGTGTCTCAATCTAAATATCTATGGCTCAGACACCTCTCCTTGCCCCCCTTTCAGAAATCACGCTGTGTGCTGTGATCACCGCCCCCTCCTGCACTACAAACCCTCTTCACACCTGCTGTCATTCTTTGGCCTGCTTCGTCAGACTGCTGCCTCCAGGAGGGCAGGGCCTGTGACTGTCTTGTCCTACTGATTACAGTGCCTACTGATTGGCGGCTACATGGTCTGTATTATCTCATGATTGATGGACACCATCGGCCCAATAATCAGATACCCGGAACAGGAATCAGACCATAAAGCCAGGTAAATTCCTAAGGAAGTTCTGGGATTAATTGGCTGCTCTTGTTGTCTGGACAACGTTGGCTCTACTAAAGATTAAACAGTAACTTGGGGCGTGACCTGACAAAGAGCCTTTTCCTGAGGGCGGTAAATTCCCAGGGCTACACATCAGGAATGTTTGCCTGCAGGACTCCTATTCAATCGTGTCCTCCTCCCTGGGGAAGGGCCAGCACCATGAACTGGCACGAGCTGCCAGGACTCTTTGAGAAGTGAGCCAGACGGTGGGCACTCTGCAGGCAGGGAACAGTCCAGCTGGGAGAAGGCTATCGTCTGTCAGCTCTGGTACAACAGACCATTCACAGGACAGCACTCACAAATCAGAGACACCTAGACTCTAGCCAGGATCCCTTTGTCCACCCCAACCTGGGACATGTAAATGCAGGCTAGGCAAAGATCTAACACACCACAGAAACTCGGTTCCATACCACCAAAAAGGGTCAATGCTTACCGGATTCAAAAGTTGTAACTGAGACTCCGAAATGGAGCCTTCTGAACAATACTGAAAGGACAAAGAGCCACTACCCTGAGAGCCAGGCACCTAATTTTCCATGACAGGAAAGCTGTCCTTGCTCTTAGCCTGGGTTCAGCCAGCTCCTCATTCCTCAGTCTCCCAGAATGAGCCCTGCATCAGGCTAAGTCAACCATGTAACTAAATCCACATATTCCTTGTATTATTATGTACATAATAATATATCTTGATCCATAACAAAAATAGTTATTTTCTGATTATGTAAATAATACATGCTGATTATAAACAATGCAAACACACACAAAAATAAGGAAAACAAAAATCACTGTAAGATAAACACCATCAACATTTTGGTGACTCTTTCTTACATCTCTTTATCCAAGTGCACACATCCATATGACTTTACATACATAAGGTGAACTTCTTTGCTCAAATGCATGTATTAAAACAGAACTTTCTGGGGCATCTGGGTGGCTCAGTCGGTTAAGCATCTGCCTTCAGCTCAGGTCATGATCCCAGGGTCCTGGGATTGAGCCCCACATCAGGCTCCCTGCCCAGCAGGAAGCCTGCTTCTCCCTCTCCCTCTGCAGCTCCCCCCTGCTTGTGTACTCTCTCTCTCTTTAATCACTCTGTGCCAAATAAACAAACAAACAAACAAACAAAATCTTAAATAAATAAAATGGAACTTTCTGGGGCACCTGGGTGGCTCAGTTGGTTAAGCATCTGATTCTTGATTTCAGCTCAGATCTTGATCTCAGGGTCATGAGTTCAAGCCCCACACTGGGCTCTACGCTGGGCTTGGAGCCTATTTAAAAAATATTAATTAATAGGAACTTGCTATTAGCATCACTAATAGCAAACTGCCATCACTTGACAGAATAGAAGGCAACCCTCCAAAAATGAATACAAAGAAAACAAAACAATGTGATTAAATATTTAGTCAGATACCATAGCCCCCAAGGCTCCAAAGCCTGAAGCCCAATCCCTAGGGGTTAAAAAGGAGGTTAGCAAATGTTAGAGAAGCTTGACCAGTTATACCAAAGGGAGGCTTTCTCTGAGATACAATTAGAAAGATGGAAAGAGAATTAAAAGAAAATCTTTCTCTACTTCTACTGTTCCCTGTCCCGTATCTATGCAGTAGCTTAAACTTTCTGGGGTGCCCTCAAGAACTTCCCACATTCTCTGAAGAAAGCAGGGGGCAGAATCCACAAGTGCCAGACCCTTCAGGGTCCACTCAAGACAGTGTGGAGGAGATAGGTCCTGTTGCACCAGCCCCTTGCCCCAAGAAGGGTCAGAAAACTATAAAAGCCTCTAACAGCACATCAGGGGCAATAGACCTATTCTCCCCTCCCCCTCCAGATCCAGGCATCCCTCCTTCCTCAGCCTGGAGCAGATAGATGATTCAAGCCTCCTTTTTCTTCTTCTTCATAAAGACTCTTCTGCCTCAAAGGAGGACACTATATAAACATAAAGGAAAAAATCCGACAAGAAGATATAATAATTATAAATATGAACCCAACATAGGAGCACCCAAATACATAAAGCAGCTAATAACAAACATAAAGAATCAGTAGTAATACAATAATAGTAGGGGACTTTACCATCCCATTTACATCAATGGATAGATCATCCAAACAGAAAATCAACAAGGAAACAGTGGCTTTGAATTACACATTGGACCAGATATATTCAGAACATTCCATCCTAAAACAGAATACACATTCTTCTCAAGTGCATATGGAACATTCTCCAGAATAGATCATATATTAGGCCACAAAACAAGTCTCAACAAATTCAAAAAACTTGAAGTCATACCATGCATCTTTTCTGACCACAACTCTATGAAACTAGAAATCAACAAGAAATCATCTGATTTCTCAAGAATCAACAAGAAAAAAATCTGGAAAGAGCACAAATACATGGAGGTTAAATAATATGCTACTAAACAATAAATGGGTCAACTGAGAAATCAACAAGGAAATAAAAATACACAGAGACAAATGAAAATGAACACATAATTTTCCAAAATTTTGGGGAAGAAGCAAAAGTGGTTTTAAGAGGGAAGTTTATAGCAATACTGGCCTACCAAAGGAAGCAAAAAAAAATCTCAAATAAAAAAACCTAACTTTACAGCTAAAGGAGCTAGGAAAAGAAGAACCAATAAAACCCCAAATCAGAAGGAAGGAAATAATAAAGATTAGAGCAGAAATAAACAAAATGGAAACCAAAAAAAAAAATGATAGAACTGATCAATGAAACTAGGAGCTGGCTCTTTGAAAAGATCAACAAAATTGATAAATTTTTAGCCAGACTCATCAAAGAGAGAGAGAAACTCAAAATCAGAAATGAAAGAGGAAATAACCACCAACACCACAGAAATACAGAGGATTATAAGAGGTTATTATGAAAAATTATACGCCCACAAATTGGACAACCTAGAAGAAATGGATAAATTCTTAGAAACATATAATCTCCCAAAACTGAAACAGGAAGAAATAGAATATTTGAACAGATTGAATACCAGCAATGAAATTGAATCAGTAATCAAAAAACTCCCAACAAACAAAAGTCCAGGACCATACAGCTTCACAGGCAAATTCTACAAACATTTAAAGAAGAGTTAATACCTATTCTTCTCAAAGTATTCCATAAAACAGGGCGCCTGGGTGGCTCAGACGGTTGAGCGTCTGCCTTCGGCTCAGGTCATGATCCCGGAGTCTCGGGCTCCCTGCTCGGCGGGGAGCCTGCTTCTCCCTCTGACCCTCCCCCCTCTCATGTGCTCTCTCTCTCTCTCTCAAATAAATAGATAAAATCTTAAAAAAAAAAAAAAGACTTTAAAAAAAAAGTATTCCATAAAACAGAAGAGGAAGTAAAGCTCCAAAATTCATTCTATGAGGCCAGTATTACCCTGATACCAAAACCATATAAAGACACTACAAAAAAAAAAAGAGAGAGAGAACTATAGCCAATATCTCTGATGAACATAGATGCAAAATTCCTCAACAAAATTGTAGCAAACTGAATCCAACAATACATTAAAAAAAAAAAAATCATTCACCACAATCACATGGGATTTATTCCTGGGATGCAAGTGTGGCTCAGTATTTGCAAATCAATCAATGTGATACATCACATCAATATAAGAGAAAGGATAGAAACCATATGATCATTTCAAAGGATACAGAAAAAGCATTTGACAAAGTAAAACATCCATTCACGAAAAAGACCTTCAACAAAGCAGGGTTAGAGTGAACATACCTCAACATAATTAAGGCCATTTATGAAAAACCCACAGCAAACCTCATACTCAATGGTGAAAAACCGAGTTTTTCCCCTAAAATCAGGAACAAGACAAAGATGGCCACTCTCACCACTTTTATTCAACATACTAGTCCTAGCCATAGCAATCAGACAAGAAATAAAAGGCATCCAAATTGGTAAGGAAGAAGTAAAAGTTTCACTATTTGTGGATGATATGGATATTATATATAGAAAATCCTAAAGACTCCACCAAAAAACTACTAGAACTGATAAATGAATTCAGTAAGTTCACAGGATACAAAATCAATATACAGAAATCTGCTGCATTTGTATACACTAATAATGAAGTAGCAGAATGAGAAATTAAGACAACAATCCCATTTACAATTGCGCCAAAAATACTAAAATACCTAGGAATAAACTTAAAGTAGATGAAAGACCTATACTCTGAAAACTATAAAATATTGATGAAAGAAATTGAAGACAACAAAAACAAATGGAAAGATATTCTATGCTCATGGATTGGAAGAACAAATATTGTTAAAAATGTCTATACTACCCAAAGGAATCTACAGATTCAATTCAATCCCTATCAAAATACCAATAGCATTTTTCATAGAACTAGAATAATCCTAAAATTTGTATGGAACCACAAAAGACCCTGAATAGCCAAAGAAATCTTGAAAGAACAAAACTGGAGGTAACTGAACGGAAATAAACCCACATTTATATGGTCAATTATTCTATAACAAAGGAGGCAAGAATATGCAATGGGGAAAAGACTGTCTCTTCAACAAATGTTGGTGGGAAAACTGGAAAGCTACACGCAAAAGAATGAAACTGGACCACTTTCTTACACCATACACAAAGGTAAACTCCAAGTGGATTAAGGACCTAAATGGGAGACCTGAAGCCATAAAAATCCTGGAAGAGAACACAGGCAATAATTTCTCTGATATCAGCCATAGAAACATTTTTCTAGATAGGCCTCCTGAGGCAAGGGAAACAAAGCAAAATTAATTATTGGAACTACATCAAAATAAAGTTTCTGCACAGCAAAGAAAATAATCAACAAAATTTAAAAAACAACCTATGGAATGGGAAAGGATGTTTGCAAATGATACATTCAATAAAGGATTAGTATCCAAGATATATAAAGAATTTATGCAACTCAATATACACACAAAAAATAATCCACTTAAAAAATGGGCAGAAGACCTGAACAGACATTTCTCCAAAGAAGATAAACAGATGGCCAACAGACACATGAAAAGATGCTCAGCATCACTCATCATGAGGGAAATGCAAATCAAAACCACAATATCACCTCACACCTGTCAGAATGGCTAAAATCAAAAACACAACAAACAACAAGTGTTGGTGGGGATGTGGAAAAAAGGGAACACTTGCGCACTGTTGATGGGACTGTAAATCAGTCCAGCCACTGTGGAGAATAGTATGGAGGTTCTTCAAAAAAATTAAACTACCATGTGATCCACTACTGGTATTTACCCACAGAATATGAAAACACTCATTTGAAAAGATATATGTACCCTTATGTTTATTGCAGCATTATTTATAATAGCGAAATTATGGAAGCAGCCCAAGTGTCCATCAATAGATGAATAAGGAAGATGTGGTATGTGTATAAATATATATATAATGATATATTACTCAGCCATAAAAAAGAATGAAATCCTGCCATTTGCAACAATATGGATGGATCTAGAGAGTATAATGCTAAGTGAAATAAGTCAGAGAAAGACCAATACCATATGATCTCACTCATATGTGGAATTTAAGAAACAAAACAAACGAACAAGGGAAAAACCACAAACCAAAAACTAGACTCTGAACTGTAGAGAGCAAACTGATGGTTACCAGAGGGGAGGTGGGTGGGGAGGGGTGAAATAGGTGAGGGGGATTAAGAGCACACTTACAGTGATGAGCACTGGGTGATGTATAGAATTGTTGAATCACTATATTGTACACCTGAAACTAAGATAACACTGTATGTTAAATATATTGAAATTAAAATGTAAAAAAAAAAAAAAAAAAAAAGACTCTTCTGTCTTGGGAACCTATATTCCTAGACAGGAGACCCAAAGTCTCATGTGTGTCAGAATCAGGACAAGCCTTTTTGCCATGGGCTGTTCCCTGGAAGGGGAGAATGACAGCAAGGCAGGGATAGACTGAGGCTAGCAAGGTGCCCAGGGTGCAAAAATGAAGGTGCTCACTCTCAGCTTCAGATCCTTGTAACCCTGGAAGTTGGAACTTGGCTAGTCTCACCCTTTTCCTGGCTGAAGTCAACTGTTCAGTATGTGGTGCTGGGACAACTGGGTATCCACATGGAAAAAGATAAAATTAGATCCAATCTGATCTTTCCTTATCCTACACTATATACAAACCTAAGTTCAATGTGCAAAGGCCTAAAAATGAAAAAGAAAACATTAAATTTTTTAGAAAATACAGGAGAAATTTAAAAAGACAGCTTTATGATTTCAGAGGATTTCTTTAAAAGATATCAAAGAACAAACTATAAGTAAAAATGTCGATAAATTCAACTATTAAAATGATCTGATTGCTTTTCTAAAGTCACTACAAACTGGGAAAATACATTCATATTGCATGTAACTGACAAAAGATTAGTATCCAGAATCAATGGGGGAGGGATGTTTTAAAAGAACATAAAGAAAAACAGACAAATGACTGAACAGGAAACTCACAGAAGAGGAAGCATAAATATCCAATAAATATGGGGTGCCTGTCTGGCTCAGTTGGTAGAGCATGCAATTCCTGATCTCGGGGTCAGGAATTCAAGCCCCACACTGGGTGTAGAAATTACTTTTTAAAAATATGGGCGCCTGGGTGGCTCAGTTGGTTGGGCGACTGCCTTCGGCTGGGGTCATGATCCTGGAATCCCTGGATCGGTCCCGCATCGGGCTCCCTGCTCAGCGGGGAGTCTGCTTCGCCCCTGACCCTCCCCCGTCTCATGTGTTCTCTCTCATTCTCTCTCAAATAAATAAATAAAATCTTTAAAAAAAATAAATAAAAATCCTATAAATCCGCAGGGGAGCCTGGATGGCTCAGTCGTTTAAGTGTCTGCCTTCAGCTCAGGTCATGATCCCAGGACCCTGGGCTCCCGCCCTGAGTTGGGCTCCCCCCTCAGCGGGAAGCCTGCTTCTCCCTCTCCCATTTCCCTTGCTTGTGCTCTCTTGCTCTCGCTCTCTCCCTCTCAAATAAATAAAATCTTAAAAAAAAAAAAAATCACAATGAAATGCCAATTCACACCCATTTAGTCGGCAAAAATGTAAAGGTCTGATAATGCCAAATAATAATGATTTCATAAGGAAATAAGGACTCTCTTAGCCTGCTTGGGGGGGGGGTGTAAATTTGGACAGCCCTCAGGAAGGCAATTTGATCCTCTGGTAAGGGCAAACACCTGTGCGTAGCCCCTTAACTGACTTCTTTTATCCTCAAATCTTCTGAAACGTGGCATCCTACTTCATCTTTCTCAGGTTCAGCTCTGAAGATATCCCTTTCCCTCTTTATATGCCTTCAATGGTCCCCACCTCCTTGCCTACAAAAGAAGCATCAAGTTCTTTAATGACATTTTAGTCTTTCGTGATGTAACCCATCCACCTTACGGTTTATATCTCACTTTGCCCCATGTTCTTCATGCTCTTCCCAGAAAATTAACTGCACAGACTGAAATACCACTTTTAAACCCTTAACCAGATGGAATGTTAAATAAGGGAGAGGCAGAGCTGGGAAATAATCTAATTGAGTATCTTCATGTTACAGATGAGGATACTGAGGCCCAGGGAGGCTGAAGGTCTCTACCCAAGGTCACTCAGTGAGATAGAATCAGAAGAGACCTCAGTTTTTCTGAGTCCCTGATGAGGGCCCTGACTGCTGTACATCCCCTCCTGGGCTGATGTAGCTCAGGACTGGCTATGTGGGTACAGGGAGCCCCATCCACTTGGCCCTCTTCACATCACCCTACTCAACACAGCCCAGGAGTGACAGCCACCATTTGTCACGGACTAAGAATATGCCAAGGAGCTGGACAGGAAAGAACTTTCTGTGCTGGCAGCTCGCTGGTCCAGAAGCACTAAGTCCCTGAATTGGGATGCCCTTGGGTTGACCTTGTCCATAGGGAGCAGCCAAATCTCTCTTTTACTGTAATTGGGTTAGTCTTGTGGGTTTGCCCTTCTCCTGGCTGTCAAAAGAGATTATACAGAAATGGACTGCTGCATCAACCACAGTTCGGGTGCAGGCTCAGGCCGAAGCAGGAGGAAATTTCCAAATGCATTCATTAATCACCCCAAGTACCAGGCTGCTGCTGGCTGCTCTGCTTTCACCCAGCTGCAATCACTTTTACTCCAACCAGAGCTCAGAGGTCTCCATGTAAACCGCAACACCTGCAGCAGGGGCCTGGGTGCAAACCCGGGGCGGGAGGGGGGAGGCCTGGTGCCTGAAGGGCCAGGACATTAAATAGCAAATTTTAAAACCCATGAAAAGTCAAGAGGGAGACAGCACAAGCAAGAAAAAAAGCTTTTCTCCTGCTTTTTGAACAAGGGGCGCTGCATTTTCATTTTGCACTGGGCCCCACAAATCATACAGCTGGCCCCGTGCCCAGGCCAGGAGTATCTTAGTCCTATCAGGCTGCTATAGCCAAGTAGCACACACTGGGCGGCTTAAGAACAACAGAAATTTCTATCTCACGATTCTGGGAGTTAGAAGTCCGGGATCAGGGCGCCAGCATGGCCAGAGTGAGGGCCCTCTCCTGCCGAGTTGCCAGCTTCTCATCATCACCTCTCTTGGCAAAGAGGGTAGGGAGCTCTCTGGGGCCCCTTTTATAAGGTTACTAATGCCATTCATGAGGGCTCCTCCCTCAAGACTTAAGCACCTGCCAAAAGCCCCACCTCCTAATATCATCACCTTCAGGGGTTGGAATTTCAAGTTACAAACAGGGGAAGCACAAACATTCAGACCACAACAAGCAGTTTCTAAGCTCTACTGAGTAAAAGCAGAACACCTGTTTCCTTAGAACCCCCATAGGTGTCTGTGAGAGTGGAGCCTCTGGGGGAGACCATACCAGTCAGGCTTGGCGCCAGGAAGCCCAGCCCATTGGGCTTCCTGCAGCAGTGCCCACGGGGGTCTGCAGAGCTGGGTCCGTGAAGACCTCTGATAGTCCACCCCAGGGATCCTCCAACTTCAGTAAGCAAAAAATTACCTAGAGAGTGTGTTAGAAATGCAAATACAAAGCCCTAGGGATTCTGAGTCCGTCGGTCCAGGTGGAACCTGAGATTTTGCACTTCTAACAGGCTCCGGGTGATGCCAAGGCTACAGGCCTGTGGTCCACACTTCAAGGCAAACTGGTAACCCCTTTACTTCACAGATGGGACAACAAAGCCCAGGTGCCTTGCCCAAGGGCACAACAGGAGGAACATTTCCATTATGACATGAGACAGAATAACAGTAGAAAATCAAATTTAATAGCATATGTACGGGAATCCACACAGACACGGAAATTCAAAAGACAGTGAGGCAACATGATGCTTATATGAACTAAGGAGAGGGGTAGGGTCTGAGGATACAAAGGGGAGAAAGACCATTAGCAGATGTTTGGACAACAGAATTTGCTCTATTATGCAGTTAAGTTTCTTAGGTAAAGGGGAATCTATTAATAGCTCTCTTCCTGGTATAAGCAGGCAGTTGAGGGGGAGATAAAAAGCTTTTCCTGAATCTGCTGGGTTTAGATTGCTTTTAACTCAAGATAATGTTCATGCCAAAGTGGCCCATCTTGGAGAGGCCGGCCCCCGGCACCCACACTATAAATGCTTCTTATATAAATGAGTGTCCTAGGAACTGAATAAAACCCTCCTGCTTCTCCCTCTGACCTCTGAGGCAAGGCAAGTAGCACTGAGGAGCAGAAAGATAATCTTTCATCTGCTTTGAGCCTCAGTTTCCTTAATGATAGCCAATATTCATGAAGCATTTACCAGGCATTTTACATGTATTGATCTTCTCCACAAACTTATGGGATAGATACTGTTATTATCCCCATTTTACAGATGAGGAAACATTCAGAGAGTTTAGGTAATTTGACTAAAGTCACACAGCCAGGGTGCAGAGGCAGGATTTGAACAGATGCGCTCTGACTCGATAGCCCAAACTCCTCATCACTCTGCCCTAAAGAAACTACATCACTGGGAGCCAACAACTCAGTTCTGGCTGCTCTGTTGGAGGCCTTCCCATTTCTCCTGCTCCCTAAGCCCTCCCACTTTTATGGTCCAGCTCCACCAACAGCTCCCTTTGAAGATTCTCCTCAGATGTGTGGCAGTCTGCTCATTTATGCTCCTCAGGCAGCTCTCCAAGTCTGATCCAGTCTACCTCGGCCTCAGCCAGTGCTTCTCATGAATGCAGTGCTGGCCTTAGAATGGGCAAGAAGGGCCCCTGGCTTTGGCCTGTGGCTTTGGTAAGCCCTGCTTTGTCCCTTCTCTAGCCATGCCCTTTCCACTGGGGTAGAGAGTCTGGGGGGAGGAGGGGCAGGGCAAGGACCTGAAGTCCCTCTCCTAGGATGTTCTGAGTACTCAGGACCCTGGAATTCCCTGCACAAATGACCTTGAGTCATTCCCAGGGCTTGACTGGAATTGTCCCCTGGCCTGTACTCCCAAGGGCAGCATTACTCCCATGGGTAGCACCAGCTGAGTATGTGCATACATCTGGACTTGAAGGTTATCTAGGAGTAGAGAGTGGGGATGACAGAACTGACATGAAAGCCGGGGCAAAGGGGCGCCTAGGTGGCTCAGTCGTTACGTGTCTGCCTTCGGCTCAGGTCATGGTCCCAGGGTCCTGGGATCGAGCCCTGCGTCGGGCTCCCTGCTCAGCAGGAAGCCTGCTTCTCGCTCTCCCACTCCCCCTGCTTGTGTTCCTGCTCTTGCTATCTCTCTCTCTCTCTCTGTGTCCAAATAAATAAATAAAATCTTAAAAGAAAAAAGAAAGCCAGGGCATCTGCAAAAATGAAGATGAGGCCCCTCAAGATTCAAGATGAAGAGGGGGTGGGAAGAGAAAATGAGTATGTGACTGAGAGCCACGGCTGAAGGCCAACTCTTCCAACAGAGCCATTATATTAGTTTTCTATTGTGTAACAAATTACCACAAACTTAGTGACTTAAAACAGCACATTTATTGTCTCATAATTTCTGTAGGTTAAGAATCTGGGCAGGGCTTAGATGGGTCCTCAGTTTCAAGATCTATCACAAGGTGTTGTCCAGGACTAGAGTCTCATCTGTAGGCCTGACTGGGGAAGGATCTGCTTCTAAGTTCATTTTTTTTATTCTTAAATTTTTTTTTTTCTTAAAGATTTTATTTATTTGAGACAGCGAGAGAGAGAGCATGAGCAGGGTGAGGGGCAGAGGAAGAAGCAGGCTCTCTGCTGAGCAGGGAGCCCATGTGGGGCTTGATCCCAGGACTCCGGGATCATGACCTGAGCCAAAGGCAGACGCTTAACCGACTGAGCCACCCAGGTGTCCCATGCTTCTAAGTTTGGACAGCTGTCGGCAGACTTTCAGTTCCTCAAGGGTCACTGGACTGCAGGCCTTGGTTCCTTGCTGGCTGTTAACTGGAGGCCACCTACATTTACTTGTCGTGCAGGCCTCTCCTGCATGGCAACTTGCTTCATCAAAGCCAGGAAGGGCCAGTCTGCTAGCAAGACAGAAGCCACTATTTTATCTAACCTAAACATGGAAGTGAAGTCCCAACCTATTTGCCACATTCTGTTGGTTAGAAGCATTGACGGGTCCTGCCCATACTCAAGAGGAGGGGATTACACAGGGGTGTAAATATCAAGAGGTTGGGTGGGGGGGAATGAGAAGATGCCCACCACAGCTATGTCCAAACACAGAACCCCATGGAATAAGAGGAAATTCTACATTCAAACCTGGTCTTCTCAGGTCATTTGAAGTTATGTTTATCAAAGGAATAGAATAGATAATATTTCAGTCAACAGTGTGTTAATTTGAGTTACAGCTTTTCAATATTTAGATATATGGAATGTGGGCTTCCACTGATACTCTCATCCTGGCCCCATAAATGTTAGGACAAGCCTGTTTATGTGCATGTGTCCAGGCCACCACCTCTGACAGGAAAGGCCTTGTTGGTAAAGTCCTGTCTGCTGACCTTTTGCCCCCCACACAGCTGAGCACAGTGTTCACTGTGTGGGAAGCAATCAGGAAAGTTTACCTGGGCATCCACTGCAGCTGCCCAGCTCCCCAGGTGCTGCCATGAGGCAGTCAGGCTGATTTTGAAACCTCAGCAGTTGGGCTTCCTCTTGAGTGAGAAAGGATCCCACATGGCACAGGAAGGAAGGAAGAAGAACAAAAACCCCTACATCAGCAAGATAAAGCTGACTCTTTCGGGTGGAGCAAAAGACCTGCCTTTAGATAAAAACATGATTATTAAGTTTCTATTTTTTATTTGTATTATAAAAATCATGAAGATGGCTTATATATTTTTAAAAGATATAAGAAATAAAAGCCATAGTTCTACCACGGAAAGACCCGTTGTTTTATGTGTTCGTATGTATATACGTATGTATATTTGCATATATGTATATATTTTAATTTTGTAATGTGATATATTAATGTAATTTTATAGTAATATATTTTAAATTTCCTTCCTCAGAAAATGTTTTCTATGCATAGTTCTTTGTTGTGCTGTAGTTAAATTTGTATGTGTTGGGAGCTTTTAAAAAATGAAAGATCATATGGTCTATTTAATTATATATCTACTTTTTCAGGACAGTAAATGCTTTTTCCAGGTTAAAGAGGTAGAACTTTAAAATAATAGTTAAAAATAGATAACAGATTCAAAGGTCAAAAAGTAGGCAGTGAGACGTCTCCTTCCCCATCCCCAGCTGACATCCCTGGCAGTAACCAATGTTAACAATTCCTTCCAAAAATAGTTTATGCATATATATAAATATTTTCTTCTTCTTCTTTTCCGTCTTCTACGTAGTGGTGGCATATCACATACACTGTTCTGCACTCAGTACGTCTTGGAGAAAGTTCCATATCTTTACGTACCAGTGGTTCCCAATCTCGGCTAAACATTAGGATTATCTGAGTCACTTTTAAAACTCCCAGATGTGTAAGCTACATCCCAGACCGATTAAATGAGAATCTCTCAGGGTGAGGCCCAGGCATCAGGATTTTTAAAAGCTTCTTCAAGAGTAGTCAAGGTTGCCTACCACTGGTATAGAAAGAGCGTCCTCAGAAAGGAAGAGGAAATATAATAATTCCATCATTGCTTGTAATAGAAAATTAGGGTGACCATCTGTCCTGGTTTCCCCAGGACATGGGACTTTCAGTGCTGAAGCAAGGATGAGCTGCTCATCCTACAAGAAATTGGTACAGGGCGCCTGGGTGGCTCAGTTGGTGTCCCAGGATCGAGTCCCGCATCGGGCTCCTTGCTCAGCAGGGAGTCTGCTTCTCCCTCTGACCCTCCCCCCTCTCATGCTCTCTCTCTCTCTATCTCACTCTCTCTCAAATAAATAAATAAAATCTTTAAAAAAAAAAAGAAATTGGTACATATGTCTAAGGAAATAGAGGATTAAGAGGGTATCACATAATTTTAAGACTATAGAAAGAAATGTTGTACTTCAGTGAAGAACTGTGCATCATCCCCAGCACACCCTCCTGGCTGGTCCGCTGGAGACTGGTTCATTGTCTTTGAGCTATTTTGCACTTCTTATAAACTGCAGGTAAATGATAGCTATGCAAATCTGTATTATTTGACTTCCTTCCCCCTCTGGAAAAACCAGGGGTTTTTATGTTTGTTCTGTTTTTTATTTAGAAACTTGAGGTTAATTTAGATCCTCAGAAGACTTAACTGTATTTTAAAAATTGTGATCTATGTGTGGGTTGCACTAGGATTTTTTTTCTAAATCACTGCTTTATGTGTGTATGTACTTACGTATTTTTAGGTAGGCTTCACACCCAACACAGGGTTTGAACTCATGACCCTGAGATTAAGAGTCCCATGCCCTACTGACTGAGCCAGCCAGGCGCCTCTGGAAAAACCAGTTTTGCCTCCATTTGTATAATTCAATCCCTTTATTTCATCTAAATTTGTGTTCCTTTGACTTTTCCTCTGAACCTGTTATAACACCTGTCTGGTTCTCCAGCTAATTAAGGAGTAAAATAAAATCTTTAACACATATTCATTCTTGTATCTGAGCAACAGTCAAGCTTTTCTCTTTTTCTGAAAATTAATTTTTAACAAGGCTATAAAGGTAACTACTAGAACAGATACACAAATCTTCCAAATTATCACTAAAAACACAAACACAAGAATAAAACAAATACAACAGACCCAAACATGAGTATCATATCAATAAGTATAAATCAAATTCACCTGTTAAGAAAGACTCAGATCACAAACTAAAACCTAATGATAAAACAAAATGATTAAGAAGGATTGAAAAGGATGAGAAAAGGTGTTTTTACTAAGTAAGTGTAAAAGTTTAGCAGACATCATGATCTTTTTTTGTGGGTTTTTTGTTGTTTTTTTTTAAGATTTTATTTATTTATTTGATAAAGAGAGCGAGAGTATGCGGGGGGAGGGGCAGAGAAAGAGGGAGGAGCAGGCTCCCAGCTGAGCAGGGAGCCCACTGCAGAGCTTGATCCCAGGATCCTGAGATCATGACCTGAGCCAAAGGCAGATGCTTAACGGACTGAGCCATCCAGGCGCCCCAGACATCATGATCTTAATACTAGACTAGGATGAATTCTGGACAAAAATCATTAAATGAGACGAGAGTTATTCAGTAGTAAGATTATTAGAGTCCCATAAAGACATAACTCTTATGAATATCTGTGTAACAATTAACATACATTAACAAAGCGAAAGCTAGAGGAAATACAAGGAGAAAAAAAGACACATAAATAAGGGAGATTAATTTACCTCTCTTTTAGGTTATAGTCATAAGGTAAGACCTTAAATAACATAGTTTTAAAAGCAGAGCTGCTTGATATATCAAACTTACAATCTGAAAACTAAAAATTTATTTTATTCTCATGTATCTATAGAACATTTTCAAAATTGATCGACTCTGTCATAATTAGGTCACAAAAAAACTTTAATAAATTCCCCAAGTAATATAATTGAAGGGGACAAAAACATCTCTTCCCTTCCCCACTACCAGTTGCAATGCATGGAAGTTTCACAAAGATATGCGACCCACGGAGGCGGCCATATGATTGAGATTTATATACCATCTTAGGCCAAAAAAGGTGTCACCAAGCAGACCCCAAGACCTGACCTTTACTGCCCACCTGCTTGTACTTACTAACCTTTGTTACATTTTTCCTTAAGCTCTTCTTTCTGGCTTACCTCTAAGCTCAGGCAAATGAAACCCCAAATCCCCACTCCCAACCACCTCCACACCACCCAGACCATTTGAGCTAAAACCCTGAACTGTGCTGGTGCAGATGGGCTATGGAATGACTGGCAATTACCTTTACCTTGTTATAATACTAAAATCTCCCACCTGAGGAGGAGCACAAGTTTCATTTACATAACATGTATAGGCATGTGTCCTTAAGGCACCTGCATGAACTTATGCCTGTCTCTACATAAGATGACAAAACTTCCCTATCTCAGTATTCATCCTAAACCTAAACCGAAGGTACCCATTCACCCTCTTTTGGGGAGTCATGGCTTTGGAAGCTATTTCTGGCCATCTTCTTATTTGCTGCAAATAAAGTTTACTTTGTGTGACAACTCCACCTGGTGTATCTGTGACTCACCAAGGAGTGAACTCAGGTTGGCTCGGTTGCAAGGGGAAAAGAGGTTTAGAGTTTTGCGGGTAGGGGAAGTGTTTAGGGAAGGTGAGAGATATGGTAGATAAGATTGTTGTGTTATGTGGTTAAGGGTCTCCCAGGTCATAAAAGGTGTCTCCAGAAGTAGCTCTCTTCCTGGTATGGAGACATCTTGCAAATGGAAATTTCCTTTATAAATGTAAATTCCTTCACGAGAGGAGAAATTTATAGTTTATTTTTAGGCAACTGGGGGAGGTAAAGAGCTGTTCCTGAGTCTCCTGGTTCTCAATTATCTTTAGCTCAAAATGATCTTTATGTGCTAGAGTGGCATATTTTGGGGTGGCACATTCTGGTACTGTTTATAATTCTTCAGTAAGAATTCATTGAGGGTGCCTGGGTGGCTCAATCAGTTAAGCAGCTGCCTTGGGCTCAGGTCATGATCCCAGGGTCCTGAGAGAGGAGCCTGCTTCTTCCTCTGCTGCTCCCCCTGCTTGTACTCTCTCTCTTTCTAATAAATAAAGAAAATCTTTTTTTTTTTTTAAAAAGAATTCATTGAAAATTTCAATAAATCCCAAAAAGAATAATAGATGATGTAGTTTTTGAATGTTTGTTAGGTCTGGAGCCAACGGCCAAGAAAGAATTCTTGAGATGTGTTTGGTGCAAAAAAGTGATTTTATTAAAGCATCGGGACAGGACCCATGGGCAGAAAGAGCTGCTGAACCTGGGTTGTGAGGGATGGCTGATTATATACTTGGGAGCTGGGGGAGGTAAGGACAAAGGGAGGTGTCCAAAAGGACTTTCATATACCAAAGAAAACACAGGATCCTGGAGGCCTTGCTATTGTCAAGCTAAGGTTGAGTAAGGCATTAACATTAAGACAGTTGGGAGCTTCCTGGGGGAATATTATACTCTGTCTATCTCAGGTCCTTGTCAATGGGCTGCAGGTTATAAAGAAATTTAATTTTGTTTACTTTCCCTTCAGCCTTGGTTTCCCACATCACTCATGGAAGGGAGGGTGATATTAGGGCTCCAGGAAATTGAGTTATGGGTCCCTGAAAGTTAGGCTATTGACAAGAATGCTTTTTCCTTGTAAATCACTAAGACATTGATTGGTACACTGATGGAGACTCATGTCTTGCAGGACTGTGATCTCTATCAGTTAACCATTTGTTTTTCCCTTCCCTTAGTTCTAGGGTAGTTGGGAGTGCCTGAGGAATGTCAAACATATCCCGTGGGGTGGGGGGTGGGGGGTGCAGGGTGTTAGCTTGTGCTTTGTCCTCAGCTTGCCTTCTGCTCCCTCATCAATAGACACCATCCTCTAATCATAATGTAATAAAACTAGAAATTAATAATAGAGCCAGGAAATAAAAAGATCTTACTGCTTGAATACTTACAACTCTCCCTTGGCTCAAAAAGGGAAAAGAAGGAAGAAGAGGGGAAAAAGAAGAAACTATAGAATATTTAGACAATAATGTTAATGAAAACTATATATATCAAAAGCCATAGGATATAGCTAAACCAGTTCTCAGAGGGAAAAAAATATATTCAAAAATACTTCTTAGTAAAGGAAAAAAGAAGTAAATTAAACATAAAACCCAAGGAAGTTTAGGAGTGGGGAATTATTCCTAAGAAAGCAAAAGGAATAAATTAATAAAGGAGAAATAAATGAATTAGAACACATAAAGATTGTAGCACTAATAAATAAATTGATTAGCTGATTCTTTGGGGTGCCTGGGTGGCTCAGTCGGTTAAGCATCTGCCTGAGTTCGACTCTGGTCATGATCCCAGGGTCCTGGGATTGAGCCCCACATCACATCATGTTCCCTACTCAGCAAGGAGTCTGGTTCTCCCTCTCCTTCTCCCTCTGCCCCTCCCCCCGGCTCTCTCTCTTGCTTTCTCGCTCTCAAATAAATAAATAAAATCCTTAAAAAAACCAATTAGCCAATTCTTTGAAAAGACCAGGAAAGAAAGGAAGAAAGGAAACAAGTAAAAGAAAAAACATCATCCCCAAAGAAAAACAAAGGACATAAACAATTCACAGAAAAGAACATAGAGGGGCACCTGGGTGGCTCAGCCAGTTAAGCATCCTGACTCTTGATTTTGGTTCAGGTATTGATCTCAGGGTCCTGAGATTGAGTCCCCCCGACTTCAGCTCCACGTTCAATGGGGAGTCTGCTTGAGATTCTCTCCTTCTTGCCCCCCCCCACTCATGTGCTCTCTCTCTCAAATCTTTAAAAAGAACATACACAAAGTTCTTAAATATACAGAAGGGTATCTAACCTACTCATAAGAAGAACTATGTAATTTGAAACTATACTGAAATAAGTAAACACAGGAAAAGATGTTCAACATCATTAGCCATCAGGGAAATGCCAATCAGAACCACCAGACCCCGCTTCGTGCCCACTGGGATAGCTATAATTTTTAAAAAAAACAAGTGTTGGCCACGATGTCAAAAAATTGGAACCTTCCTAGACTGCTGGTTGAAATATAAACAGGCCCAATCACTGTGGAAAACAGCCTGGCATCTCCTCAAAAGGTTAAACCTAGAGTTACCATTAGACTCAGCAATTCCACTCCTAGGTCTACAGCCAAAAGAATGGAAAACATATGTTCACGCAAAAACTTGTACCTGAATGTTCATAGCAGCATTATTCATAATAGCCAAAAAGCAGAACAACCTAAATGTCCACCAACTGATGAATGGATAAATAAAATGTGTTATACAATGAAATATTATTAGGCGATAAAAAGGAATGAAGTACTTAACAGTCAACATGGATAAACCTGGAAATTACGCTAAATGAAAGAAGCAGAAAGGCAGAAAGTAAAGTAGAGGTCACCTAGGACCAGGCAACGAAAAATGGAGGAGAGACTGCTAATGGGTATGAAGGTTTTTTAGAGGTCATAAAAATGTTCTAAAATTGATCAGGATGACGGTTGCACCACTCTGTGAAATACCGAAAACCAGTGAATCGTATACTTTAAAAGAGTTAATTGTAGGGTAGGTAAATTATATCTCAAGCTATTATTGAAATAAATAGAACTATGTGAGATAGCAATTTTAATGGTTCAGAAATCTCCCACCCTTCTGTGTTCAGAGAAAAGGCTAACACGTGCTCACTTCAGCAGCACATATGCTAGAACTGGAACAATACAGAGAAAAGGCTAACCACAAAGGAGCACCTCACAATCACATATCCAAGATAAGACCTGCCTCTACTCTTCCGTAATGACTCTCTTGTTTCAGAAAACTTCAAGTTCTCTTCCTCTTCCTTGAGACCTGCCTCATTAATGAATGATCTCCCTTTTGCACCAGCCTGAATAAAACGATCTCCTTAATTATTGGGTGCACTTTGTCCTAGGTGGTATTTAGACATAGGGTGCTCTTTGCTCTAATCTCTTTGGTTAGATTTTGTAAACTAGATAATTAACGGAAGTGTCAGTGGTCTTACCTTGGAATTACAAATCTGAACAAAGTGGTGTACTGATCTGAGTATTGATAGTGTATGAAGCACATCATAGCTTAGTCTGGCATAGTTTACCTGTTTTGTGAGTCAAGATATACTTGACAAATTGTGGTTTCTGTTCCAGTTCTCAATCCTCAGCACTTACCTGGTCCCTGGTAGGTACTCAATAAATATTCATTGAATGACCAAAACAACAACAACAACAATAACATATTGTAGGCAGGGGGGCAAAAATAGTACAACTTCTTTGATGGCTTTAGTCTGGCAAAATCTATAAAACATACAAATATACACTCCCTTGACCTAGCAATTCCACTTTTAGGAATTAATCCTGCGGATAACTTGCACATGTGCAAAGGGCCACCTGAAGAAATTATTAATTACAATCACAAGAGACCGCAAGTCTCCTAAATTTCCAACATAAACTGAATTAAACTGGTATATACCATCAATGGAATGAGATGCAGATGCTGGAAAAAATTAGAAAGTTCTCATGATACAGAATATCTCTGAGATAGGTTTACTCAGTTCCAGCTGCAATGGCTGCCTTGTTGTTCCTCATGACGAGTACTGTCTGGTCTCAGGGCCTTAGGGCAGGATGTCTCCTCCACTTGGAATGCTCAGCTCCAGATTATACACAGGGTTCACTCCCTCGTTTTCCTCAGGCCTCACCTCAAATATCACTTAATCAGCAAGGCTTTCCCTGACCACCCTATGTAAAATAGCAACAGTTCCCTGCCTCCCCCAACACACACACACACATACTCCTTATTCCTTTACCCTGCTTTTCTCCATAGCACTTACCCCTTATCACTATATATTTACTTGCTTATTTATTTCCCATGAAAATGTAAGCTCCAAGAGGGCAAAGAATGCATCTCTTTTGTTCACTACCCAATTCCAAATGCCTAAAAGAGTGGTTGGCATATGGTAGGTACTCACTAAATATTAACTGAATAAATGAATATATTAAGTGAAGAAAGCAAGATGCTGGGAAGTGATTTTTAACATGCTTCTATTTTTTAAAAGACTATCCATGTAACTGGTCCCGTGTATATGACATAGCTTTATTTTTTTAAAAAAGATTTTATTTATTCATTTGGGTGGGGGGAGAGCGTACAAGCAGGGGGAGAGGCAGAGGGAGAGGCAGAAGCAGACTCCCCGCTGAGCAGGGAGCCGGACGTGGGGCTCGATCCCAGGACGTGGAGACTATGACCTGAGCCGAAGGCAGACACTCAACCATCTGGGCCACCCAGGCGCCCCAACATAGCTTTAAAAGGTTACAGGAGAAATAGGTCAGGCTAGTTGCCTGCGGGGCTGGCAGAGAGTGGGAGGGAGGCTTTGCACTAGACTTGTAGATTATTAACTACCTGAAACTTTAGAAGTAAAAAGGAAAGCTCTCGTGTCATTTCTTTTTTATAGCCCCATGGTGTGCTGCTGCATGGATGTTCACCAAGTCATTTCATCAGGCCTCTTCTGGCAGATGATTATTTCCAAACTTTTGCTTTTAAATGTGAGGGACTCTGTTTACTTTTCATATGTCCTAACAAATAGGATGTTGAGGTCTTCTTAAGACCCCCCAACTCTGGTTCTAAATCTTTGCAGTTGAAAATGTAACCCACACCCAGACTAAACAAAAGTTTCCTACAGGATTTGATGGCTGGAAGTGGGGCCGCCTCAGGAAGCAGAGGGTCCTGGGAAAGGGAGAATGTAATTATCTTCATTAAACAATTCTATATTCTCATTGATAAACTCACCCAATCCCTGAGCCTGAAGACATTCCATGAACTTACCAAGATAGGGCTATCTGACAAAAGAGAGGGCAACAAAACAAAATAAGAAGCCCCTACCAAGATGGGAAGACAGCTCAGTATTTCTAATTCATACAGAGGGAAAAAGTCCCAACTGGAAATTGAGAGTTCTGGTTCTGTTACAGAGGAGCTGTCTGACCCAGAGAAGTCACCTCCCCCTCTCTGGGCCTCCATCACCTCATCGCCCGATGGCTCTGCTCTCCAGACAGGACCTCATTTACTTCTCCCATTGCACTGATTCTCCAACACACTGAGTGACTTAGGGCAGCCCCCAGATGTAGCAGATCTGATGGGGCTGCCACTTTGCACTGGGTGGCTGTGAATTCACACACTGCGCTGGGAAGGGAAAGCAAACAGAAAAGCAGCTGCCTTTGTTTCCAGAAGTGGTCCTGCACCTATTTAGACGGACAGGTGAGCAGAGGCCAGAGTCCAGGGGTAGAGGGTAGAGGGTGGGAACATCAGAAATGGAGCTTCAGGGCCCAGCCCCTTTGGGGTGGCTCTGGCAGAAGCCAGCGAGGCTGTCATGAATGAGTGTTCTTCGTGGCTCTTTCTCCAGCTGGGGGCTCAGAGGGAGCTGGGAGGCCCTCGCTCCTGAAGAATCTGACAAGGCACCGGCTTCCCGGAACGTCTCCTCCCCCTTCTGCCCAACCCGAAAGCAGACTCTGCGAGAGAAGTTGATGGGCACATTTTCACCACCCCAACCCTGGGAAGTGCAAGAGGAAGACAGGCACGTTCTTATTCCGTGGATCTGTACTGAAATCTTCATTTAGCAAAAACTGTGAAGTTGCAGGCATTTCATTCAACCTGTTCAAGTCATGAATTTGAGGAGAATAATGTTCCTGCTCATTTTCAGTTTTTATCAGTAATTAAAAGTTCATTAACTAAAGAACCTGTGAAGTTCTCTGCTCACAAATTTTGTGAGAAACTTGCTCAATGGAAGATTGCTCACTTTCAGTGTTTCT
This sequence comes from Neomonachus schauinslandi, assembly GCF_002201575.2. NCBI lineage: Eukaryota > Metazoa > Chordata > Mammalia > Carnivora > Phocidae > Neomonachus > Neomonachus schauinslandi. Next base: position 58,686,536 of record NC_058412.1, read on the forward strand.
GGTTTTTAAAAACTTAAGCAGATCATCTTTTTGAATATTTTTCTTTTTTTGCCTTTTTCTCTTTTCTGAGCATCAATGTCATATTTTCTAAATCAATCCCAGTTTGATTTGTACTCATTCCCAACAGGCTGAGTTTACAAAATAAAGTTTGTCTTTCTTCTAAAACATTCAAAATTAGGGGCGCCTGGGTGGCTCAGTCGTTAAGCGTCTGCCTTCGGCTCAGGTCATGACCTCGGGGTTCTGGGATGGAGCCCCGCATCGGGCTCCCTGCTCAGCGGGAAGCCTGCTTCTCCCTCTCCCACTCCCCCTGCTTGTGTTCCCTCTCTCGCTGTGTCTCTCTCTGTCAAATAAATACATAAAATCTTTTAAAAAATGAAAATAAAAATAAAAAAATAAAACACTCAAAATTAATATTACAAAGCAAAATACAAAAAATCTAATATAAAAATTTTAAATAAAATGTATTTAAATAAAGCTGAATTTTATATTAATTTTTTATTTTTAAATTAAATCTTATTAAATATTGCTATAAAAATAAAACTTCAAAATTCTAGGGTTTTAATGTCCACTTAATAAGCAAGGCAAAGAATCTGTACTACACTTCAAATATTTTACAACTATAACTACACGTCCACAAATGTAAGAAAAATATGAATTCTTTAGTATGGCAAAAAGTTTCTGAGACACAGTGGTATATGGTTATATAATGGTCCCCAGTGTATCATACCTCCCTGTGCCCAGCTCCTTTGCAATACGATTTTGGCCATGCCTCCCATCAAGAGATAGAGTCTCTTCCCCCCAACCCACCCACTGGATCCGGGTGTCCCACAAGGCTTCATTTGGTCAACAGAATGAGACAGAAATAACACTGAGCAGCTCCCAAGGCCAGGCCTTAAGAAGCCTTGTAGCTTTTGCTTCTGTCCTCTAGGAACACTTACGCCATTATGTACAGAAGCCCATTCTAGCCTAGAGGGTATAGGGCTATTTGGAGAACTGAGGCATCCCAGCCAACAGCCAGCACAACTGCCAAACATTTGAATAAAGCCATCTGGGAGCATCCAGTCCCAGCAGAGTTGCTATGGACTGCAGCCACATACGTGATCCCGATGGAGAGCAGCAGAAAAATGGCCCAGCTGGCCCAGCCCAGAATTGCGAGCAAATTGCTGTTTTAAGCCACCAACTAAGTTTCAATATGCTTTGTTCCACAGCAGCAGATAACGGACATCGATAGGGTATACGACTATTGTGAATACGAGCTGATCCCTGAATCCCTCTAGAATCACAAATGAGAACAAAAAAAGAAAAGAAAATGGACTCTTGGCACTGCTGAGAAATAGTATTTAGTTAGACAAGGACCCACTGAATTCACGCTCTCTGAGAGGAGTGTAGGGCACTGGAGGGTTTTAAGCTGAGGAATAAACTGATTTGTCTTTTCTCTTATCTATACATTATCAGCCAATTAAATTCTTTCTCCCCCCAAAGCAGTGACTGTCTCTAAGATCAGCAGGAGCACAACCTTCACAGCATCTGGATTCAGCACTGTTTTGTTTTGAGAATTATAGGAGGGAATGTGGAGACTTTGGGTGTTAGTTTCAAGCATTCACGATCGGGGTTGTAGGTCACATGGTGCCAGCCCTGAGCTGAATGCAGAATCCCATGGGAGAAAAGCTCCCATGTGATCTTTAGTACATTTAATTTCTTGTGTTTGTGACATGCAGGGCCCTCTAAAGTGTGGAGGCTCAGGATGGAGGCCGCCTTGACTGATCTAAGGGCAATATTACCCCAGCCCCAGTTTAGGAAAATGGTTGAGACCTTGTTTGGGGATTTGCCTGTGAACAGTGACTAAGGAAAATTGGTAATGGCTATTAAAATTTTAAGTATGTCAATCTCTTCATACATCAACCCAGCTTTAGGGAAAACATCCTATAGGAATAAAAGGACCAATATATTAGAGTAGTTGTGCAAAAATGTTTAGCACACACATTGTTTAAAGTAGGAAAAAGTGGAAACAATTTAAACTTCATTAATAGGGGGGCGGTTAAGTGAATTGTGGTCCATCCACATTAGCAGATGTTATGCAAATGTTGAAAAGGTTGTTGTATCCTGACATATCTGACTTGGACTTAGATCTGACTTAGTGAGATTTATGCCTTTTTTCATTCATTGAACATTTACTGAGCATCAGCTATGAACCTGGCACTGCTCTAAGTACTAGGGATACAGTAGGGAACAAGACAAGGTTTGTTGTTTACGGAATTCACATCTTAACGGAGAAAGACAGACCACAGACAAGCAAATAAGTATGTAGTACATTAGATGGTAGTAAGTAGGTGCTGTGAATAATAATGAAGGTGGGTTGGGAGATAGAGTCTGGAAGGAAGTGAGGGAAAGAACTTTGTGGCATTCACGAGAAGGGACAGTCTAGACAGAAACAGCAAGCACAAAGGCCATGACTTGGGAGTATGGTTGATGAGATCTAGGAATATCAGGGATGCCAGAGTGGCAGGGGACACGGGCTGTGAGGTCAGGAGGAGAGCTGTAGAGTTGGTGTGTGTGTGTGTGTGTATAGGGCCTCCTAGGTCCTGGCCAGGACTCTGGGTTTTACTCTGTGTAAGATGGGAAGCCACCAGAAGGTTTTGTGCTGAGAAGCACCACCACCTGACTTAAATTTTTGGAGAATCCCTCTGGCTGCCATGACAACTGACTCAGGGGGTAGAGGGAGGCAGAGGAGAGTGAAGAGACTGTTGCCATGCAGAAAGGAGAGCTTACCCCATGGTGAAGCAGCAAGTGGTCAGATTCTGGATAGGTTTTGAAGGGGGGCCTGCAGGATGTCCTAATGGAATTGGATGTGGGGTGTGAGCAAGAAGCCAGGTGACCATTAAGTACTATTAATGAGAAAAGCAAGTTTCAGAGCAATGTGAGCATGGCATGATCCTATTTTTGTTCAAATAAACAGCAAATAAAGCACTCTCTCCTCCCTGTGCATGGATCTTTGTGTGACGGTTATACAAGTGTATTAGTAGGCTAGGGCTGCTGCAACAAAATACCCAGACCAGGTGGTTTCAATAACGGAAATGTATTTTCTCACAATTCTGGAGACTGGAAGTCCAAGGTGAAGATGCCAGAAGTGTCGTTTCTGGCGAGACCTCTCTGCCTGGCTTGCAGACCTCTGTCTTCTTGCTGTGTTCTCCCAAGGCTCTTCTCTGTAAGGTCCCACCCTTATGACCTCACTTAAACCTTACGGGCCCTATCTCCAAATATAGGTGGTGGGGTCGGAGCTCTAACATTTGAATTCGGTTGGGGTGGGGGACACAATTCAGTCCATAATGATGAGTATAGAAAAAGTTGTGAAAGGTGACCCACAAGCAGTTAGCTCTGATCTCCTGAGGGGCTCTGGGCCAGATGAGGGTGTTTACTTTTTTCCTTGGAATGGCTGCATTGGTTACAGGGAGTACATGTCAACTGAAAAATTGTTGACAAGGCATTTAATATAGAAACATTCTAAGAGAGAGAGAGAAAAAGCCACCTTGGCTCAGAATTCATTCCTGCACATAGTTGTAAGGCTACCACTTAGCTTGGAGACCCCATTCCTAGCCGCTGGTTCACTCCTGGCCTTGGCGAGGATGCAGGGATGCACAGGGAAGCTCAGCATTTGGCAAGGGGGCTAAGGGGCCAAGGAGAAAGGAGATGGGCATGACTCCCCTCTGTGAGTCAGCGTATCCATGACAGGACCCCCTCTCCAGCCCTGGCAAGCAACATGGGGGAGAGGGTCTGAGACGGAAGTGACTGCAAGGAAGCCTTAGTGACTTGAGGCCAGTGAGGCCAGTGGAAGCCTCAGGGGGTCCTGCCACCCCCTCTCCATCAGAGATTCAGAGCTGGGCTAGAGGGGTCCTCCACTGGCACCTCCTGGTCCTCCCAATCTCTGCTCTCATAGTCTCCCTTGTCTGCCCCTTAGAAAGGAGAGAGCATGTGTCCTTCCACGTCTAGCCCCCTCGCAGCACACGAGGGGGCTTGTGTCCGCTCAGCACCCACACACTGCCACAGCAGGCCTGTCCCGAGGGCAACCCGACACTTGAGCAGCCGCCTGACCTCACTCACTCCCGGCTGATTTTTAGTGGAGATGGGACTATCTCCCTCACAGAGGCGTGGTGAACATTCAGTGCAAGAACGTAGACAATGTGCCTGTTTCTTCCTCTATTACGGGACCTGCCCTGTCCACACACTCCATCAGCGGGACCGCCACCGTCACCTGGTGACAGAGCCTGCCGTGTGCGAGCCACTGGGCACGGTACTCCACACCCATAGGCTCTCTGGAGCCTCACGGGACCAGGATCCACTGCACAGCCGAGGAAAACTAGCGAACGGAGAAGAGAGGTAAATTGTCCAAGAGCACAGTGCTCCCCAGGATCCGGGCCAGGCTCTCCCACCCCACCTCAGGGCCCTCGCAGGGCTGCTGAGAACCCCGCACAATTTAATTTGTGTGATATCGTCTCGAGAAGCCCGGGCCCCTCGGTAAACATGAGGTATGGGTGTCTCTAACTGTTCATTCCGGGAAACCATGTGAGAAGGAGCTTGGAAACAAGCACAACTCCGAGTAGGTATTTAGTACACAAACCAGAGACGCTGTTAAACCGCTCTCTTGGCCTTTGTTTAGGGAATGATTCCTGTCACTCCGCTAATGACATCAGTGGAACTCATGTTACTTGTGCTTCCTTTACACACTTGAGCCTGAGGAGCGCCTGTCCCCTGGGCGTGCAGACCCACTGACAGGCATTGCTTTGTCCCTTTGGGGCAGCACCTAGGACAGTCCTGTAGCCTCTAAAAAGCCTGGCGGGACAGCCTCCCTGCTTCAGTCAGGGCCCCTTTAGCCAGAAGGGCCAAAGACATACTGAAGGTAACTCCTTCCCCCATCAAAAGGTAAATAAGTAAAAGGGAGTGTATTGAAGTTACTTCAATGCACAGGAACCCGAGGGAACCTGCGTAGCCAGGCCAGTCCTAGAGTTCTCAGAGAATGCCCTCAGTTCTTCAGATGCTCATATCTAAATTTCCAAATCCTCTTATCCCCCCAGGTTAGGCCTCAAGTCCCAGGTGCTGACTGGCTGGGTCAAGTGTCCAGGCCCTGGTGCTGTCAGCCTACCCCTGGCATGTGGCATAAAACAAGGCCCCTTGGCCAGAGAAGAGAGTCCCGGGAGAGGAATGAGGTAGATGGTGTGACCGAACTTTGTCTAGGGACATCTCGAGATGTCCCTAGAAGTGTGACTTTTAGGGCGAAAACCAGGAAAGTTGTAGGCAAACCCAGGGGAGTTAATCACCAGTGTCACCAACAGCCACATCTGTTTTGTGTCCCTCTCGCATTAATTCTGAGGAACACATTTCTTCACGTGAAATCAGGATGTGTCTTAAAATCAGCAGTGTCCTGCAATGGCGGTTAGCCAGGGTTGTAGCTGAGTTCTCTGGGACAGAATATGTGTCTGCCAGTCACTTCTGGGACACCAGCAACCTGAGATTACCTCACATTCACTTTCTGTTTGACATTTTTAGACCATACTGACAGTGCAAATTCAGACCTCTCTGAATTTGTGGTCTGACTTGTCAGGAGAGAATTATTTTTCTCACTCCACATGGTGCCAAGACTAAAACATGGACATTACCAGCCAGTCTCTTCTTTGGGAAGATTTCCTTGATCTCTGGTGTCCCAGCTTTTATGTGGAGCCTCCCTCTCCAGCACTTCTCCTCTTGCTCAGTGGTACATAGAATAATGGTGCAGCTTACAGGTGATGGTGTTTCAGATTGGATGAAACACAGGTAATCAAGCCCCCACAGGTAATCTGCCCCACGTAGGGGCAGAGGGGCATTGTTGGTGCTTGAAGGAGGCACAATGTTCCATGCACCAGGCACTCAGGACTGGATCCAGAGAAAAGAGAAACAATTCTCCCCATCCAGGCCTCTTAGCCATCACGAGCTTCTCTCTGAGCTCGGGGGTCACTTCATAGACCTGCGCAGCCCGATAGCCCATTTAGAAACCTTTTCTTTACCAGTTTCTCCAGACAGGTCAGTGTTGAGAAACATTGATAGTGGGGCTCCTGGGTGGCTCAGTCGGTTAAGCTCCTGCCTTTGGCTCAGGTCATGATCCCGGGGTCCTGGGACGGAGCCCTGCTCAGCGAGGAGCCTGCTTCTCCCTCTGTCCCTGCCCGCCACTCCCCGCCTGCCCCGGCCTTGTGCTCTCTCTCTCTCTCAAATAAACAAATAAAATTTAAAAAAAAGAAACACTGATAGCTTTCCTTATAAACACAGAGCCTGTATGTTTGAAAGTTGATAAGTCCCTTCTAACAACTGCCCTATGTAGAAAATCCAAGGAAGCAGAACTGTCAAAGAGAGAAAGAGGGAGAAGCAGTGTCTGAACTTGGAAACTAGCACCGAAGTATTTCTAACCCCAGATTTTCTTTTTTTTTTTAAGGTTTTATTTATTCATTTGATAGAGAGAGCACAAGTAGGGGGAGGGGCAGAGGGAAAGGGAGAAGCAAGTTCCCTGCTGAGCAGGGAGCCCAACCTGGGGCTTGATCCCAGGACTCTGGGATCATGACCTGAGCCGAAGGCAGATGCTTAATCAACTGAGCCGCCCAGGCGCCCCAAACCCCAGATTTTCCTTCAGTTGCCTGCTCAGCGTTTTCTGGATGTACGATGCCTGGTTCCTTTATCAGTCGATATCCCTGAAGGAAACCCTCAGTCCAGAGCTCCTTGTCCTCAGGGCCAGATCATCCCTCCTCGCAGCTTTCTAGGCCCATAGTTTGTCTTTCCTGGTTATCACCTCCCAGCTTCCCGGGCTAAGCTCCTTCCTGCCCAGGGCAGGGACTGAACCCTCCTGCTGCACTCAGAGGCACCCTTTGGTCTGAAGGCCACAGTGAAGGCAAGGCAGGTGCTAGGGCCTTTGCCCTAGGGCAGGTACACCTGGGCTGGGGGCAGGGAGGAGGGCAGGTATGACCACTTTAGGCTGACAAATAGAAGTAAGATTTTAAGAGCACTAAGGATCTAGCATATGCAAAAAAGGGGTTACATTGTTTGGTTTAACCTAAATGATACCATGAGTGAAAGTTCTTAAAAAAGAGATAGACCCGGGGCGCCTGGGTGGCTCAGTTGGTTAAGCGACTGCCTTCGGCTCAGGTCACGATCCTGGAGTCCCGGGATCGAGTCCCGCATCGGGCTCCCTGCTCAGCAGGGAGTCTGCTTCTCCTTCTGACCCTCCCCCCTCTCATGCTCTCTCTCTCTATCTCATTCTGTCTCTCAATAAATAAATAAAATCTTTAAAAAAAAAAAAAAAAAAAAAGAGATAGACCCAAAGTGGAGTCACCCATGCTAAGCCCACATCACCAAACCAGGACTTGCTACCTAATCTAATTGCAGTTTCAACATTCCCCAGGACTGCAATCTTAACAGGTCAGTCTGGAACTTCCTGGTCAGCAGTAGTGAGGTAATCTGGGTAATAAACCCTTTTTGTCCCCCAAATGAAGGTCACCGAGCCCCAAATAATTCTTTTTTTCATTTACGACTTCCTTGTCCCACTTCTTCTCTGCCTTTAAAAACCTTTCCTGTTCTGTAGCTCTTTGGAGCTCCTTTCTATTTGCTGGATGGGATGCTGCCTAATTCATGAATCATTGAATAAAGCCAATTATATCTTCAAATTTACTCAGTTGGATTTTTCTTATTTAATAAGGGTGTATAAAATGAAACTGGGAGTCTGGTCTTGTGAAAAGAACACTGGGGTTTTTGTTTTTTTTTTTAAGATTTTATTTATTTATTTGACAGAGAGAGGGAACACAAGCAGGGGGAGTGGGAGAGGGAGAAGCAGGCTTCCCGCTGAGCAGGGAGCCCAATGTGGGGCCCGATCCCAGGACCCTGAGATCATGACCTCAGCTGAAGGCAGACGCTTAACGACTGAGCCACCCAGGCACCCTGAACACTGGGTTTAGATTCAAAGATCTGCCTCCAAACTCTGCTTTCTGGCTGCCTGACTTCGGACGAACTGCTTCATCAGACCTCAGTTTCCCCATCTATCAAAAGGGAGTTATTGCCATCCTAGCATTGCATGAATAACTGGAATAAGGTGTGCTTTAAAGCCCACTTTGTAGGCATTAAAGCATTACACAAACACTTACCCTAGGCCTGGGGAGGGAGAGAAGGAAGTATTATGTTTAGAGCAATGGTTTTCAAAGAGCAGGTTGTGGAGTCATCAGCAGACTGTGAAAAAAATTAGTGAGTTCTGATCAACATTTAAAAAAACAAATAGAATAGAAAATATCAATGTGTATCCAAGTAATAAGGGTAGGTATTGCTTCTTTTATTAAGTTGTATGTGTGTATGTATGTGTGTGTATGTGTGTGTGTGTTTGTACGTGTGTTGTGATCTAAAACAGATTTTAGATCACAACACATGTACTAACACTTCATTTCTGTGGTAAATAAGGAAACTAGAAATAAAGGGAGCTGTTTTTGCCTTGCTGTATCTTTTAACTGCAGCATTTTCACATTCCAAGAGTGGGAGAAGAATTCATCTAGGCAAAGAATTTATCTTTTGTTTGGGAAAACACTTTAATGGACTCTTTGGTTATGCAAAGGTAGGAGGCCAGGTTGGAGTAGCTAAACTCTGCTTGATAAAGTCAATATTCAAGGGTTTCTGTTTCCTTTGGTGGTCCTAGAAGAAGCAACCTGGGGTGTAGGGTTTCAGAGGAAAAGGGGTGTGGGCTGGGCCCAAGGAGGGAGAACCTGAGTAAAGGCCTCTCTTGACACAGTGTGACCAGAGCACTGGGGGCTGCCTGAGACTAAGGTCTCAGTGAGGTTCTCCTTGCCTGCATGTTAAGCCCTTACAAGGGTCTTCAAATCTTGAATGGAATTGATTAGGTATCCTAACCTCGTTCTCCCCAGACAGCCCTGCTTCAGGAATGATGAGCAAGTCCCTGTCTGGGAGTAAAGTATGGGCATTGTGGAGAACCCATGATGGGGGCACCGGAAAGACCCAGGAGAAGTCAGCAGCAGTATGGAGTGAGAGGAGACAAACCATGAGGGTGAACACACATCCAGGAATTCTTGGTAATATTTGAGAGGGAATCCCCCTGGCCTCAGTGCATGAGTAATTTTCTCTAAATATTTAAATAAAGGGTAATGCTGGAAGCTTGGAAAATATGGGGACAGCAACCAAGTTAAGCGCTGATGAGGCTCAACTACAACTGAAAATTAGAAAGGCTCTAACCTGTAGCTTCAAGCAAGGCTCAGCTGGACTATGACTGGTGCCATTATTACCACCATCTCCTACCACAGGACATTGGTTCATGACCCTGGTAGGAAGGATAATGACTCTCCAAAGATGTCCACATCCTAATATCCAGAACCTGTGATATGTTCGGGTATATAGCAAGAGGGAATTAGGGTTGCAGGTGTAATTAAAGTTGCTAAACAGCTGAACTTAAAATAGGGAGATTTTGTGTGCCCAAATGCAATCACAAGAGCCCTTAAATGTGGGAGCAGGAGGCAGAAGAATGAGTCTCAAAGTGATGGGATGAGAAAAAACTGACTAGCCACTGCCAGCTTTGAGGATGGAAGGTGGCCACAAGCCAAGCAATCTAGGGCAGCCTCTAGAAGCTGCAACAGACAAGAAAACCTATTCTCCCCCGGAGCCTCCAGGCCAGTGAGGTCTGACCTCCAGAACAGGAAGATAATAATTTTTTTAAGACTTTAGTTTTAAGAGAAGTTTTAGGTTCTCAGCAAAATTGATGGGAAAGCATAGAGATTTCCCACATACCTCTGCCCTCACAAAGGAATAGCCTTGCCCATTATCAGCATTCCCCACCAGAGTGATACATTTGTTACAACTGATGAACCTGCATTGACACATCATAGTCACCCAAAGTCCACAATTCACATTAGGATTCACTCTTGGTGTTGTACATTCTACAGATTTTGACAAATGTGTAATGACATATATCCATCATTATAGTATCATAGAGACTATTTTCACTGCCCTAAAAATCCTCTGTGCTCCTCCTGTTCACTACCTTCCTAACCCTTGGCAACCACTGATCTTTTTTCCTGCCTCCACAGTTTTACTTTTCTACAGGGTATTATAGTTGGAATCAGACAGTAGGTAGCCTTCCTGATTGGCTTCATTCATTCCATAACATGCATTTAAGGTTCTTCCATGTCTTTTCATGGCTTGCTAGCTCATTTCTTTTTAGTGCTAATACTCCATTGACTGGATGTACCAGTTTGTTTATTCATTCACCTACTGAAAGGCATTGCGGTTGCTTCCAACTTTTGGCAATTATGAATAGAGCTCCTATAAACATCCATGTGCTGGTTTTTGTACAGAAATAAGTTTTCAACTCATTTGGGTAAACACCAAGGAGGACCATTGCTGGATCATATGGTTAAGAGTAACTTTCGTTTCATAAGAAATGCCAAACTGTCTTCCAAAGTGGCTATACCATTCTGCATTCCCACCTGCAATGAACAAGAGTTCCTGTTGCTCCACATCCTCACCAGCATTTGGTGTTGGCAGTGTTCTGGATTTTGGCCATTCTAATAGGTATATAGTAGCATCACATTGTTTATCTTATTGTTACACATGTTTATCTTACTGTTGTTTTAATTAATTTGTGTTGTTTCAAGTCACTGAACTTGTGGTTATTTGTTATGGCAGCAAGTGAAAACAAATACAATGACATCGTGCAAGGAGACGACAAGGAACCAGGAGACAGGACACCTGACCAGGAGCTACGACCAGCTCACTGTGCTTCCTGGGGTAGATTACCTGATTCTTTTAGGTTTCAGAAACCTTGAGACCTAACTAGGCATGATAATTCCTCCCTTAGCTATAGCAGGAAGCAGTGAGTCAATTTGGGATATAATGGCTATAGTAACAACACGGAAAGGTCCCAGCGACAAAAGCTAGAACGGCCAAGGGGATAGTTTTGTGGTTCTGTCAGTATTGGTGCTTTTTGTGAGTTCAGTCTCCTAGAGATGCCATTAGCCCAAGTCATGACTCAGCCAGTGATGACTCAGCAAGACCCCAGGCCTACCTAGAGGAGCAAGTAGGGGCAAGAGCTGGCCTTGCTGGGGAGCTCAGGAAGGGAATGAGACAGGCATGGTGTGTACATGCATGAGGCTGGGCAAAGTTCCCACCCAGACTTCCTTTCTGGAGGAACTAGCCAAGGGCGAGGATTTGGCACAACTGCCCTTAAGCCCTATAGACCGTGCCCATTAACTGAAGATATTTAATGCTCAGCAGAACTTAAGCCAGACACAGACTCATAGGAAGCATCGTTTAATCATAATGGCCTCCAGGTGTTCTCCACTCATGGTTGCTAATCCTCCCAAGAACCCTGCATTGGTATTCACCTTTGACACAGGTTCTAGAACTGGCATAAGGGCATGCAATTAGTAAGAGGTAGAGCCAGGATATAAACTCAGATCTGTCTGACCACAAAGTAGCCTCCACCTTGTGCACCTAGCTGAAGGGAGCTTGAGCCCTGTCCCTCACTCTGCAAATGAAGAAGACAAGTGATTTGTCCAGGTTTACTCAGCTAGTTAGAGCCAGGCAGAAGTAGGACTCAGTTTCTTGGCTCCTGGCCCATTATTCTTTCTAATAACCCCTGGGGTTCATAAACTTCTTTGGGAAGCTGATATAAATGGTGGATCCTCTCTCTCCCAAAATGAACATCTATACACATTTATTTTCCCTATAATTTGGGGGTGAGCTTGTGAACCATCCTCCTCTATCTATAGACCCCAAGTTTAGAGCCCTTGCATTATACCCTCTGCCTCTCTCATGTGCAGGGATATGAATAGAGTGGGAACTCTAGGGTGATTGTATATTAACCAGGCTTGTAAAAGAGAGAGTTTATTCTCCCTATAAGTCATACACTCTGCCTCATCTTTCACCCACTTTTAATTTTTTATAACAGCTTGAAGGGGAGCAGATTTTACCACCTCAAAATATGTGTCTCTGGCATAAGGATTATTTTGAGCTAAAGGCAAACAAAACCCAGCAGATTCAGGGGAAGTTCTTTACCTCCCCCTCACTGCCTAAATTTACTTTGGAAAGTGGGCCTGTACCAGAAGGAGAGCTATTACTAGAGATACTTTTTTACCTAAGAAACTTATCTGCATAACAAGGCAACCTTTGTTTTACCAACATCTCCTCTTACCTTCCTGTGAGTGGCCTTCCTTCCCTTTGTATTCCCAGACCTCTACCCTTTTCCGTAACTCAGGATGCTATATAAACCTCAATTACCTGGTTGTCCTTTGGTGTCATATTTTTATGGGGCTCCTGTAGGTATGAAATTTGTTTGTTCTTCTCCTGTCAATCTATGTCATATCAATTTAAAAATTATTAGACCAGCCAAAGAAACTAGAAGGGAAGAAGTGAAAAATTTTCCACGCCTACAATCTTCATTGAGACATAAATTCACATACTATGTAATAGGCTCTTCTGACATTTCTGCCTTTTCCATACTTCTGGAAAATGAGAATAATTCCACAACTCCTTCCATCATGGGATTGCTAAGAAAAACCAGAAGGCCATTTATATGTGGTAATTATCAGTGCTATTGCCAAATAGTCATTTCCATTTTATCCCCTTCTAGACATGCTAGATTATACTTCTTGGCGTTGGGAAGGAAAAATTTTCCACGACTATACAAGATTCTTCTGGCTGCTCTAAGAATCAAACTGACATGAGCCAAATTAAGAGGAGAAAATCAAATTATTTATGTACATACAAGGAACCCATATAAACATGAGAGATTCCAAAAACAGGCAGAATTATGTACATAAGCCATTCTGAGCAAAGGAAGGGTGTAGGGGTCTGGGACTTCAAAGAGAAGGAAGAAAATTCACAGGAAGATGAAAAAGAGTAAATGTTTGGCAAACAAATGTTTGCTGGGCCATACAGAAAGAGTGGGACAGAGAGAAGAATTTTAACAGATTATGCTAATTGTCTCCCTGACTACCACCCCTACTTCATATTATGCTGTGGTTATTACAGCGATAGCTTTCCTTCCCGGAACAGGTCCTCTATCTAAATTCCTTTAGGCAGTCAAGGGGAAGGTCAGTTTCTTCCCAAGTCTTTTAGGCCTTGATTATTTTCAGGTAGAAATAATTCACATGCCAAAGGGGCACATCTTAGGGTTATCTGTTCTGACATCCTACACTGATGTCCTTGTGGTTGGGTAGAGCCATGTGATCAGTTATAGCCAATTATTTTCTTTGGCTAATAAATTTTGAGCAGAAGTGATTCATGGCACTTTTGGGCCAAATGTTTAATTTCTGAGTGAGAGTTACTGTGGCATCGCCATGACCACTAGCAATGTTCTGAATAGTGGCTGCTCCATTGCCCCGGGTCTTAAGAGTTAGGAGGCAAAAGGCATGGGAGCAGAGTACCTAATGCATCTGTAATGAATTTGTACTGTGAGTGAGAAATAAAACTTTGCTGTTTTAAGGTACCAGGATTTTTTTTTCTTTTTTTGCAGCAAAACCCAGCCTATCTTGACTGATAAAATATGTGGATATGCTTTAAAAGCTACAGGACACTTACAAATATAAGGGATTGTCATTACCCCAATTGTACTCTTACTGCAGCTTTTCCCGACTTTGACAAAGTCTTCACATTGGGACAATGTATATTCTGTCTAAATGGATGATTGCTCATCAGTGTCCCCAGTGATCAATGTAGGAATCTGATCATTTGCACAGTCCCCAGAGTGCAACTAAAGAGAGACATTTGGGATTCCTTTGGGGGTGGCAGCAAAACTGATCAGCCACTATTGAAATATCTTGATTTGAAGAACATCTGAGTGGTTTCATCCTACAAGTAAAGCCCCCAAAGAGTTTTGAGTAGTTGTGCTACTCGTTTTACCTGATATCTTCCTGTTAACTCAGCAAAGCCACTCTTGATGCTGTCAGCAGCCTGGCAAAAGTTAAGAGACCATCCTAGAGACAGTATATAATATGCTATACTACAGAACCAAAGTAGCCAAACACAAGAAATAGAATGATAAAGAAACCATGAGAGACTAGGGACTCTGAGAAACAAACTGAGGGTTCTAGAGCGGAGGGGGGTGGGGGGATGGGTTAGCCCGGTGATGGGTATTAAAGAGGGCACATACTGCATGGAGCACTGGGTGTTATATGCAAACAATGAATCATGGAACACTACATCAAAAACTAATGATGTAATGTATGGTGATTAACATAACATAATAAAAAAAAAAGGAAAGAAAAAGAGCTTGGGAGTCAGATAGACCTCTTAGGTTCAAATCTCAATTTTGCCACTTATTGGCAGTATAATCTTGGGCACATTATATAACCTGTCAGACCCTCGATTTCCTCACCTCCAGTAGCTAGTCTGCAAAGATGCCCTCCACTCAACAGTGAACCCTGTCTCATATTCTTCTGTAGTCCCACATTGAACTTGGCTGCATATTATGACCAACGGGATGCAGCAGACATAATGCTGGGTCATAAGAAGCCTTGGTCTCTTGGAATACTAGCTCTGGGGAAGCCAGTGGTCATGTAAGAAGTCCAACTGGCCTGATACTATGATGCTGTGAGGAAGCCCAACAGGGAGAGACTGTGTGGAGATGCAGATACTTAGCCAGCCTCCAGCTGTCCGGTCATCTGAGCTGAGGCATCAGACACACGAGTAAAGAAACCACCTTAGATGTCTAGTCTCAAGGACTCGAGCCTTAGCCACCATCTGATTGCAATCACATGGGAAAGTCCAAGAGAGAACCACCCAGCTGACCCAACCAACAGAAGTCTAAGCATATAATTATAAAGTTATTTTAATCCACCAAAGTTTGGGGGGTGATTGTTACACAGCAATGGATAACCAAAACATCATCTGTGAAATGGGAATAATAATACCAAGTTTACATGGTGGCATGTGAACAGAGATAATGTGTATTAAATGCCTAACACAATGCTTTTGCACTTTATAGTAGATATTTGCAATAAAAATGATATGTCTGTGTAATCGCACCCAAATGGAGGAATTTTTATAATTGAAAAATAACTGACACCTACAATGAGGTCATTTTTGCAATCTGTACAAATGTGGCAAGGAAAAAGGCAGAAAGAGGCCAGCTGGTTGAACACTGGAGCTATTGAAAGTCACAACAGAGCAGAGAAACCATGGAACAAGATACATTTGAGGCCAGAGATTTGAGAACCTGAGAGAACTCTCAGGCCTCGGGTCTGTGTTCCTTGCATATCAATAATAACAAGAGGAGATTAACACAAGCAAGAAAACCAATGCAATGCTTATTTCCCTGGATTCTCTGTAAACTATGACCACTTAAGCTTAAAGTTGGTTCTCTGAATTAATGAGAAAAAGCCCTTATATTCAAATTGAATATTCTGCTGCTGTGTAATTGAAAAACAGAAACGAGAAATAACTACAGTGGGGTTGAAATGGCTCAGGTTCAATAAGGCAATAAGGTCTATCAGCCCGCAAAGGGCTGCTCCAGATAAGGTTCACACTTCCAAATGTCAAGGAGACTGCTCACCCAGGAGCTCCCCAATGTAATTGTTCAGGGCTAAAAGTCGCATTTAATTATGCTCTGAGCTTGAGCAATCCCATGAGTAGCAGTTGTTTCTCTCAGGAATTAGGCTGAAAGAAAAAGAAATGATGGGGTGCTTGGGTGGCTCAGTCAGTTAAGTGTCTGCCTTTGGCTCAGGTCATGATCCCAGGGTCCTGGGATTGAGCCCCGCAAGGGGCTCCCTGTTCAGCTGGGAGTCTGCTTCTCCCTCTCCCTCTGCCTGCTCCCACACATGTGCTCGTGCACGTGCTTGTGCTCCCTGTCTCACTCTCTCTTTCAAATAAATAAATAAATAAATATTTTTAAAAAGAAAAAGAAATGCTCTGTCCCATCACCCATGTTACTAACAATTTCAATGCTGTCATGGAGAAATGATGGCAAAGGACAGGAAGAGAGGAGAGGAAGGGAAAGGCTAGGACTTGGCACCCCAACGTGTGAGGCAGATCCATAGGCTTGACATGGATCGAAACTACCCCCTTGAATTCCTTCCAGGTCCTTTGCCCACCTCTCTTACCCCGTCATGCACCCTTTCCTGGAATTCGTGCTCTGCCTTGTAAATTCCTTACTAAAGCTCTTCTCAGCATAAAATTTAAAAAGCAAACTGCTGAGGGACAGTGATGGCCATCATTTAAAATAAAGACATTTGCAGGTCCTAGGAGATCTCTGAGCAGAGAACAAAGCCTCAAAGAACTCGTTTCTCATCTTGATTGAAAGGGCAGCGAGCAGACAGGAGAAGAATGTTTGCAGAGATCAGCATGCAGTGTCCCCGAAATGATGGGGTCCTATTCTACCCACGAAGAGCTGCTCTTTTCCTTGCTGCCTCTCTGGAATCATAGGGTGCCTTGTTACCTTTCTACACTGCAATTTGTTAATGAAATAGTCCATTCCTCTAGGATTTTACTTTTTTTTTTCCCGGCTAGATCTGCCTGATTATAAAGCAGTGTTTTTAAATCTCCGTCATAATTGTCAATACAAACTTAGGGGATAAATTGCTAGTCACTCTGTCATTATTCATTTAGATTTAGGTATATAAATGCATATTATATATTAGCCTTATTTCTTACCATTACTGTTTCCTTGGTCTTCATCTTCCCCTATCCTGAGATTTTTGCTTTGATTCATTTGTTGCTTGGAAAGAGGCTCTTCTTTTGAATAAATTCCTTAAATGGAGTGTGTGGGTGATATACTCTCTTCATGACATCATATCCACAAATAACTTTCACCCGGATGGGTGAGACTTGTCAGATGGGATTGTAGAATTCCTAGGCGAAGGTCATTTACTTACAGTTGTCATTAGATGTTATTCACAGTCTTCTAGCTTCCAGTGTTGTAAATGAAAAGCCCAGTGAACAGTCTGAGGCTCCTTTATAAGTTATTTGTTCCTTTTGTCTGGAAGCTTATACAAATTCTCCTAATCCTGGGAATTGAGGAATTTTACAGGATGTTACTTGGTGTGTGTCTTTTTTCTCAATCTCATCCTGGAACTCAGCGAGCTCTTTGAAATTGCAAGTCTTTCTTAAAGTTAGAGGCATTTTGTTTTATCATTTATTAAATTCCTATACCGACTCCAGCAATTCCTTTTCGCCTTCGTGAGTTCCTATTTCTCACATTAGGTGTCCTAGATCTATCCTCCAACTCTTATCATGGCAAAATAGGATGGCCATTAAGAAGCAAAAAATGTGGGGCACCTCGGTGGCTCAGTCGATTGAGTGTCTGACTCTTGATCTCAGATCAGGTCTTGATCTCAGGGTCATGAGTTCAAGTCCTGAGTTAGGCTCCATGCTGGGTGCGGAGCCTACTTAAAAAAAAAAAAAAGGCAGAAAATGTGGTTAACCACAGTACTTAACAACACAGTCACAGAAACCAGACAACCTGGGGCTGAACACAGCTCTGCCATAGCTGTGTGATCTTGGGATGGTACCTTAACTTTCCTGGGCCTCAGTTTCCTCAGCTATAATATGGGTTGAAGAACAATAGTACTTAATGCCTAGGTTTTAGTAAAAAGTGTGTTAATATATGTAAGTTTTGATAATAATACAGTTATTGCTTTCCCTCATCTCTTTTTGTCCTATGCTATGGTTTGAGATTTTCTTCCACTTGATGTTCCAGGCCATTAATTCATTTTTCCAATTTGCCCTTATGCTCTTCAATTAATCCACTGTTTTTAATTAGAACATCATGTTTTTAGTTCCAGGAAATTTTAATGCTACATCTCTATCTTCTTAAATGCTCCTGGGGTAGATGGTATCACTGGTCCCAATTATTCACTGCTCCTCTCTGCAAGGTGCTGATACTTTTCTACTCCATTGACATCACACTTGAGAGGTGACTTGCTTTAGCCAGTGAAATGTGAGCAGGACCCACATAGTCCACTTCTGAAAACAAGTTTCAAGAGTCTTCATATGGTTCTGTAATCCCTTTTTCCCCCTTGCATGAGCTGGAACCTTCTACATAGGGGATTGTTCCTTCAGAGTGAGTTCAAAATGGCAAAGGCTGGGGCAGCTTTCTACATCCTAAGTGGAAACATAACTCTCTCTTTTTTTTTAAGATTTATTTATTTATTTGAGAGAGAGAGAGAGAAAGAGCGCAGTCATGGGGGGAGGGGCAGAGGGAGAGCTTCTCAAGCAGACTCCCTGGCTGAGCGCGGGTCTAATGAGCGGCTGGATCCCACAACCATGACTTGAGCTGAAATCATGAGTCAGACAGCCAACCAACCAAGTCATCCAGGCGCCCTGAGACATAACTCTTTCTGTTAGAATTTATTTGGGGCCTTGAGGGGAGGTAAGAATGCTGTGTCTGGGTACAGATTCCCTGCCAGGGGTTAAGTCGGTAGTGGAAAGTGATTAGTTCTGGATGGCGGGACTCTTTCTTCCTCCTTCTTATTTGACTGTATTTTCCCAAATTATTTTTATAATGAGCAATCACTACTTGATAGAAACAACTAGAACACTAAACTTTGAAGCATTTCCTTCAAATAATTGTTTTAAATGACAGTGTGGCAATTCCTGAGAGACCCTTTTCTAGACTCACTGGAGGAAACAGCATGGTCAGGGGTACCGGGGGATACTGTCTGGAAGGTCCATGCAACAAATGAAAAGAGCTCTGCTGTTCGAAGGACACCGTTTCTTCAGCCCTGGCCTTTGGCTCAGGAGGCAGGAAGGCCATTCTCTGGATATTTCCTTTCAGAGCCACCACTTCCTCCCAGCTGCAGAGGGCCAGGATGTCGCCCCTGTTCCTCTGTTTCCATTCTGCCTTGGTGGGAAAGGGCCAGGTGTCAGCTGAGGGGGTAGGTGGCCGTTCCCTGCTGAGATGACATGCTTTCCTAGCTTTTCTTCTGGGAACCGCAAAGATCTCAGTGAAAAATAAACAACATGGTGTAAGAACACTGGACAGGGAGTCAGAAGTCTTACCTTCAGCTCTGCCCCTAAGTCCGTGACCTTAGACAAGTCACTGTGCCTCTCTGAGCCTCAGTAAAATAAAGGAAACTATCACAACCACCTCACAGGGTGGTTGTTTTTTTCTTTTCTTTTCTAAGGAGGACCCGATGCGATGATGTTCAGTTTGCATTTTGCAAACTGTAAAGAACCTTCGTCATCCATCTTGTTAAGCATATTAGGTCTGGGAGTGGCACGGGGAGGGAAAAAATAGGGCCCCAGAGTCACTTGCAAATCTCATATTTTGGGGAAAAATCTGGAGATAATAACAATACTTCTCTGTTCTCTGTCTCTTAACCACCATATCCCCTGCCCCTTCCGCAGAATCTCAGTGTGTGGGTGTGGCTGCAGGTGCAGGCCCTGTAATCCCAGCACTCAGGGGGCCTGATTCCTGGTCCCTTCTGCCCCAGCTCGGTGGGCATGTGTGTTGTGGGAAAGCCTTACTATGTAAGATCAAGTACAAATGATTAAGTAACTGGCAAGTGTTTCCCTTCGGGCCCATCACGAATCCTGTCAGTGACAAGGAGGAGCCCCTGAATGGCAACAGCTGTGACATCTTCTCTGCCGTTGTGTTCAGTGTAGCTACTACCCAGGTGACCTCTCTGGAAGCGGAAGAAACTCCTCCATCAAGCAGGTGTGCTTCAGTCCTCAGGCCACAGAAACATACCCTTCCTCTGCAGCTCCTCAGCCAAATGGGGACTCCCAGATGGCAGGGCCCAAGGCCCAGAGGAAGCAGAACTGGCTTATCTGAGTCAGAGATGCAGTTGGCACCACTGGCTGGTGGGTGATAGAACACATTTAAAAAGGTATTTCCCAAAAAGAAGAAGAAGATAGCGGGAGGGGAAGAATGAAGGGGGGGGGCGAGTCGGAGGGGTAGACGAACCATGAGAGACGATGGACTCTGAAAAACAAACTGAGGGTTCTAGAGGGGAGGGGGTGGGAGGATGGGTTAGCCTGGTGATGGGTATTGAGGAGGGCACGTTCTGCATGGAGCACTGGGTATTATGCACAAACAATGAATCATGGAACACTACATCTAAAACTAATGATGTATGGGGATTAACATAAGAATAAAAAAAAATAAAAAAAATAAAAAATAAAAAGGTATTTCCCTTGGATTAACTTTTCTTTGCATCATAGAATCTGACCACGGGCCATTGTTATTTTCTTGGTTTGTTGTTGTTGGGTGTTTTTTTTTTAGCATGGCTTTCTTTTATCATTATTTCATAATTATGTGTATATAAACATCTGTGAACACATCTCTCAACCTAAGATCTAAAATATTAATAACTTGGGGCGCCTGGGTGGCTCAGTCGTTAAGCGTCTGCCTTCAGCTCAGGTCGTGATCCCAGGGTCCGGGGATCGAGCCCCACATCGGGCTCCCTGCTCTGGCGGGAAGCCTGCTTCTTCCTCTCCCACTCCCCCTGCTTGTGTTCCCTCTCTCGCTGTGTCTCTGTCAAATAAATAAATAAAATTTTTTAAAAATAAAATTAAATATTAATAACTTACCTTTACCTAAGTGTTTCTCCCCATCCCTTTACTTTCATTTTGTATTTATAATTTCCTTCTTGTTAAAAAGTAGTTTAATGCTATGTTTAATTAATGTTCCATTACATCTAATGAATGTAATGCTTAATATTTAGTTTTAGCTGTTTTTAAACTTTATAGAAAAGGCATTAGTTATATCACCTTTTATATCACTCAGCATATTTAACCAAATTATATTGTCAGAACTCGGTTGTATGCACTGGTAGTTCATTGTTTTCACTGTATAATATCCCACTGTGAGAATATAGGAGTTTATCTGTTTACCTCTCAGTGGACAATTTGAATATTTCTGGGTTCATTTATGCTTGTTTATTTTTGTTATTATGTACGGCACTGCTAAGAATAATCTTATATGTGTATCCTGATGTACATGTTGAATCTTGGAGAATGTGACTATTTAATTTTATAATATAGTTGATATGGTCAAATTTATCAATCTTTTCTCTTTTTGGCTGGTGCTTTTTTTATACTTTATTAAAGAAATTTTTCTTTTTTTCTTTAAAGATTTTATTTTTTTATTTTTTATTTTTTTAAATAAAGGTTTTATTTATTTATTTGTGAGAGCGAGAGCACAAGCAGGGTCAGCTGCAGGCAGAGGGAGAGGCAGGCTTCCCGCTGAGCAGGGAGCCCGATGCGGGGCTCGATCCCAGGACCCTGGGACCATGACCTGAGGCAAAGGCAGATGCTTAACTGAATGAGCCACCCAGGCAACCCTAAAGATTTTATTTTTAAGTAATCTCTACACCCAAGGTGAGGCTCAAACTCACAGCCCTGAGGTCAAGAGTCCCATGGTCCACTGACTGAGCCAGCCAGGCACTCCAAGAAATTTTCCTTTCTTCAGTGCAAGAAAGATAGCCATCTATCTTCTCTACCAAGATAAACATACAAAGACATGCTTTGACACCAGAGTTGATCTCGTGTGTGGCGTTAAATGGGGATCCTGTTTCATTTTTATCCATATGTATGTTTTTCTGGTTCCAGTTATTGAATTGTTCCTCTTTTCCCCACTAATACGACATAGTTATTAATATTGTACTTCACACTAGGGGAACCCTCCTACACTGTTGGTGGGAATGCAAGCTGGTGCAGCCACTCTGGAAAACAGTATGGAGGTTCCTTGGGCGCCTGGGTGGCTCAGTTGGTTAAGCGACTGCCTTCGGCTCAGGTCATGATCCTGGAGTCCCGGGATCGAGTCCCGCATCGGGCTCCCTGCTCGGCAGGGAGTCTGCTTCTCCCTCTGACCTTCCTCCCTCTCATGCTCTCTGTCTCTCATTGTCTCTCTCGCAAATAAATAAAATCTTAAAAAAAAAAAAAAAACAGTATGGAGGTTCCTCAAAAAGTTGAAAATAGAGCTACCATACGATCCAGCAATTGCACTACTGGGTATTTATCCCAAAGATACAAATGTAGGGATCCGAAGGGGTACATGCACCCCGATGTTTATAGCAGCAATGTCCACAATAGCCAAACTGTGGAAAGAGCCAAGATGTCCATCAACAGATGAATGGATAAAGATGTGGTGTATATATACAATGGAATATTATGCAGCCATCAAAAGGAATGAGATCTTGCCATTTGCAATGACGTGGATGGAACTGGAGGGTATTATGCTGAGCAAAATAAGTCAATCAGAGAAAGACATGTATCATATGACCTCACTGATATGAGGAATTCTTAATCTCAGGAAACAAACTGAGGGTTGCTGGAGTGGGGGGTGGGGTGGGAGGGATGATAGACACTGGGGAGGGTGATAGACACTGGGTGATAGACACTGGGGAGGGCATGTGCTATGGTGAGCGCTGTGAATTGTGTAAGACTGTTGAATCACAGATCTGTACCTCTGAAACAGATAATACATTATATGTTAAAAAAAAAAGAAGAAGAAGAAGATAGCAGGAGGGGAAGAATGAAGGGGGGAAATCGGAGGGGGAGATGAACCATGAGAGACGATGGACTCTGAAAAACAAACTGACGGTTCTAGAGGGGAGGGGGGTGGGAGGATGGGTTAGCCTGGTGATGGGTATTAAAGAGGGCACGTTCTGCATGGAGCACTGGGTGATATATGCAAACAATGAATCATGGAACACTACATCAAAAACTAATGATGTGACGTATGGTGATTAACATAACATAATAATAAAAAAAACAATAATTAAAATATTGTACTTCACACTGGTTCTTCATAGGAGAACAACATTTTTCACTCCTAGTCTTAATATAACATTATGTTAGCATATTACCTGTAAACCATGTCAATATATTACCTTTTCAAAAAACTGTTGAAAAATTACCACTTCCAGAAAATGGATTCCTCACTGGCTTCGCTTCTGTCCTTTTCCTCCTCAGCTTTCCTCACAGCATCAGGCAAGCACCTGATTGGTCCACCAGAGGCTGGAGCCAGGGAGAGGATCTGCTATTGGTCAGCTGAGGACTCACAGGTTCATCTGGACTCAAGTCAGAGACAGCTTCAAACATCTGGGGAAACCAGTTCTGGGGATGCTAGTCTCAGAAGAGGCTAGCTTAGAATCAGTCTGAACAAGAGGGCACTGTCATGGATTGAGTTGAATTGTGTTCCTTAAGATAGGTCTTAGCCTCTGAATCTGGGAATATGACCTTATTTAATAATAGGGTCTTTGCAGATGTAATCAAGTTAAGATGAGGTCATATTGGATTAAAGCGGGCCTTAATCCAACAATTGGTATTCTGATAAAAGAGGGAAATTTGAACACGGGCACATAGGGGAGAAGACCGTGTGAAGATGGAGTTAGCGATTGGAGTGATGCATGTACAAGCCAAAGAGTGCCAACAACCATGAGAAACTGGGAAGAGGCAAGGAAGGATCCTCTCCAGAGCCTTCAGCCAGACCACGGCCCTGCTACCAACTGATTTCTGACTTCTAGGCTTTACCAAACAATAGCAATGGTTGGTGCGAGTGGATAACAAGATGGACAAGTTTTCAGACTTGATGGTCCTGGCTCCACTCTCCTTGGTCTCTCCTAGACCCCTCCTCTGAGGGCAAGAGCCTGGCTCTGTCAGCCATTCTTGAGATAAAAATCATGGGAAGGGAGGAGGGAATGGAAACAACCAGGGGCGGGAGGGCCTGAGAGCCGGTGGAGAGCAGAAGCACCCGAGGCAGGTGAGAGCAATGGTGGGAGAAGGCAGAAGGGCAAGTGTGAGAAGCACGGAAGATCTTGAGCTGCCACTGGGAGAAATCAAAAGTATTGCTGAGGACTATGTGTTCACTTAGTGATGAGAAATGCAAGTGAAAGACGAGTTATTTTTAAATTACTTTTGGTTTCATAGTCTCTTGGCAGCCTGGGAGCTCCAGCACGAAACTGAGCCATGTGGACTGAGACCCCATGAGTTTTACTGCTTCCTTATCGAATGCTTTCTGCCCACCAACCCTGCTAAGTGCTTGGCAGAAATACCTCCTCTCCTCCTCACAGTAACCCTATGAAGAGAGGCTGATGGGAGGTTGGTGAGCCTTAGTTAAATGGCCACGTTCAAAAAGAGAGTGCCTTCTGCCTAGCTCAGAACTAGAAGCAGGCAGGAGTCTCAGGGTTGGCACCCTTAGCACAGCCTTGCCTGGTAGGATTATGGCAGCTTTGTTTCCCTCAAGGAGAGTATATGAGCATGTGTTTCTGACATGAGGCCCAGCTAGGCAGGGGGGCACAGGTGGTGGCTACAGAATGGGCTCTGGGGCTTAACTGCCAGAGTTCCCCCAGCTGTGCCTCTTTCCAGCTGTAAGAGTTGCTAACTAATCCCTGGGCCTTTGTTTCCTTAGCTGTAAAATGGGCATAATAGCTCCCATCTCAGAGAGTCGTGGTGAGGATTAAGTGAGTTAATGCAGTAACGCGCTGGGAATAGCCCTAGCACAGAGCAAACACTCAATAAAAGCTAGCTCTCGTGATTATTAAAAATAGGATGCTCTCTCCAGATCTGACAAGACCTTAGCTACAAAAAATAAAAATCATCGAGAAGAAGACTCTAACGGTCGATTTCAGTCAGTGTAAGAATCAGTCTTGAGGCAGGGTCAAGAGGGTGGAGCAGGAGATCCTGGGCTCACCTCCTCCCGCAGACGTACCAGAAGTACAACAACACATTGAACAGCCGTCTCTGAGAACGAACTGAAGACTAGCAGAACAGATTTGCCAGAACAGAGGAGATAAAGAAAAAGCCACATGGCGTGGGATAGGAGGGGCAGAGACGTGGTCCAGTCAGGATCCACACCCCTGGTGCTGAGACCCACAAGCAGGAGGGATCACGACAGCAGTGTGCCTCCCTGAGTAATGACGTGTCGGAGCCCAGGGGACCTGCTCCAGGAAGATGAGCCCCCGCATAGTCTGGCTTTGAAAAACCACAGGGCTTATGTCTTGAAGAGCCAGAGTGCAGTGGGCAATTAAGACCGTTCTCAAGGGGCGCACACAACCTCACTCTCTGGGAGTGCCAGCATAAAGGTGGCAGATTGAAAAGCACCTGGGTTGTACATGAAGGAGATTTATTTACTAATTTTAGGGCATGTGCTGGAAAAGCAGGGATCTGTTGGCACATTCTCTGGGGACAGAAGTACTAGTAGGCACTATTTTTTTTTTCACTCCCTTCCTACCTAGCCAGGCCAGCACAGGCGGGAGCCAATTGCAACACCATCCATCTACCTTGCTAGCAGCACTCACCCCGCTCCAGTGCAGGGGAAGCTAGCCCTGCACCCTGGAGCACCTGCAACAGTTGAGCCACCAGGCCCATCAGCCAGTTGCCTGGAAGGACTGCCCCACCCACCAGCACACTGGTGGTGGTCACTGCCAATCCTTGCAGACAGCCGAGCTGAGGGACAGCCCCTTGCACCGGCCAGCTGGCACCGTTCTTGGCCCAGCTACAACAGGAGGATGCATGTAGCCCACACAGGGAATACCCCTAGGGCACCCTGCTCCAGTGACATAGGGGGGTTTTCACTACTGGCTGCCACAGGACACCTTCTACATACAGCTAGTCCTTCAAGACCAGGGGACGTAACTGATCTACCTAATACATAGAACCAAACAGAATTAGGCAAAATATGGAGAGAGAGGAATATAGTCCAAACAAAAGAACAAGACGAAACCTCAGAAAAAGAACTAAATGAAATGGAGATAAGCAATCTACTAGATAAAGACTTCAAAGTAATGGGCATAAAGATACTACCGAACTTGGGAGAAGGACAGATGAACACAGTGAGAACTTGAACAGAGATAGAAAATATAAGAAAGAACCAATCGGAGCTAAAACAAACAAACAAACAAAAAAACAAATGAAAAATATAGTAGAGGGAATCAACAGCACGATAGATGTTTCAGAGAAATGACAAAGATCAAAGATATAGTTCTTAGTATAAATCACAATATCAGAGGACCACAAGGGCCTCACCCATAAAATGGGGAAAATAGAGCCTACCCTACCAAGCTCTTGTGAGGATCACAGAAGGTAGTCCTTGGGAAAACATCTAGCCCCTGACATGCAGCACACTTCCATAAAAGCCAGTTGAATCTGAGATTCCTAACCCAGGTTGTTGCTCCTTGGTTTCCCTATCTGTAAAATGAAGATAATAGTATAGGACCGCCTTCCAGTTTTAATGTGAGGAATCAGAGTTTTGATAGCTCTCTCATCACTAGATAAAAGGTCTCTCTCAAACTAATCTCAGAGACGATTCCTAAGTGGGAACTGCTCCCTGCTCTTTCTAAGTACCTGGCTAGGAAAGATCAGAAACTCTCCTATAGCCTCCCTACAGGTCAGTCTTAGAGGCCCTGCCTGGTTCCCTGTCAGTGCTCCAGACTTCTTGCCTCCTTCTCAGCAGGCAGCTGGTCTACCTACCCCTCAAGAAAACCTGCATATATAGAGGACTCTGGTTCAAAACCTGTTTTATGGCTGCCCCATAGATAAACACACAGGCCTGTTTTTGTTTTATAGGTTTCACCGCTAATGATTATAGGAAACACAGAATGGTAAAAACAGCAACCCGGGGGAAGTTACAAAGCCCTGTCAGGCTGCTCCCTGACTTTCTGGGAATAGTTACTCCTGAAGACTGTAGTGACACCCAGCGCTTTTGCATTGAATATGGGACTCAGACACAAAGAAGTGAGTCACCAATGAAGAGATTTCAGCCAGTGCCAGTGGCCTGTAAGGAAAGTCAGAGGGGAGACAGGTGGTTTCCTCTTTACACAGAGGACACCCAGTGAGTGAGTTTTACCACTGCAGAGATGTCCAAATCCCCTCAGGTCTCCACTGAAGACAGTCCAGGCAACTGGTGATTTCGGGTGGCCTGGCCTGTTTTCTGGGGAGGGTAGACCGGACGTGGAAGGAAGATCGGTCAGCCTGGTGCAGAGGAAACAGGGCAGGAGAAAACCGAGCCAAGAAGTATCTTCACCACAAGTGTTTTACCTGAAACACCCCCAAAAGTGAGTCATGAAAAGAAAGCAGAAAAACCAGTGAGATGTGTAACCAGGTTCTCTTTTTGGTTCCACAAAGTGGGGAGAAGTTGTGGCAAGCAGGGCCAATGGAGGGAGCACGGTGCACTTGAGCAATCTGCACTCCCCCGCCACTCTTGCCGCTGCTGGCAGGGGCGGAGAGGGGAAACTGAGACTGTGCACCAGTAGGAAAGCCCCTGCAGGAAGCCAGCCGTTGCTCCAGGTTGCCGGGGCAACCAGCAGAGGCTCTTCTCCCTTGAGAGAGGATGGAAGTCAAGATGTACCCTGCCCTGTGGGCCCAAATAAGAGAACTTTAGCTAGGACAGCATCCAATAACAGCCCTCCCTGCGCATTTCCATCTCACTTAATCCACCTCTCAAGGGGGTCAGGGCCAGGGTGATTATACCCATTTGACAGGTGAAGAAACTGAGGCCTTGCACCATTAAGCAACTTGCCTAAATTTACATGGCTAAGAAGTAGCTCAGATCCGACCCGAGTCTTCAAACTGTAAGTCCAGTGTATATTCCCCTACACGGCCTGTCTGTCAAGTCCTTGGCATGGGGTCTTTTCCAGGGCTCTCACTTCTGCGAGTGCAGGCACGACTCCTTCCCCTCCCCACCAACAACACATGGCACAGGAAAACTGGCAGTGCAGGGGCGTGTGGTGAGCCCAGCCACGCAGTGTGGTTAGCCAGCACTCTGATGGAGACTCGGACCCAGCACTTTCCCCATGACACCAGCTGGCTGCTTTCCCCTCACTGCATCTGGAAAAAGTGACTCAGGTGACAGTGGGCTACTCTGTCATCCTCACATACAGAAGAGGCCACGTCGTTTACATCGTTTACACAGCACTTCAACGCGGGACATTTGCCCTGGCTTTCCCCCAAGGCTTTATTAAGTAAAGGCCATGATGTTTGTTAAAATTTGAGTGCAGGGGTGCCTGGCTCACAGGAAAGGTCAAGGTGAGGTTGATTTCTGGAGGCCTCTCCACAGATAGGCATGAATCCCACCCACACCCACCCCTGGTTGGATAACCAGACCCAGGAGCTCCAGCTCGCCCCTTCCCGTCTGGCTTTTGTGAGCTCCGTGTCTGACTGGGCTGCCCCTTTTCTCACCTGCCTGAGGTTGGTGCTGCAGAACATGCCAACCACTAAAGAAAGGCAGGAAGAGAGAGGTTCAGGCCCGAAGACGATTTCCAGTTTCCTCTGGAATGGCAATGTTTCTCTGGCTATAAAGAGAAGTTTCTGGTCCTAACTCCAAAGAGGACCCATAACTGTTCCTCATTCTCTCTGGCTCTTGAGTCCAGATTCAAGGCCCTGAGGGTGCCTGAAGCCCCTCGCCTGGTCAGTGTACTAAGATCTGGCTCAGGTATTTGGCTTCCTTCTCTGCCCAGAAGAAAGAAGTCAGCAACAGCCACAGTAGCCTCTCCAAGGCAGTGGTAGGAAACTAAGCCAACCCCTTCCTGGCCACCTCTGTCCCAACAGGTGATATTTATAGAGGTGGTAATGGGTCAGGTGGTAGGGAGCTAGGCTGAAACTTTAATTGGCCTTGAATCACCCATTGTTCCTGTCTTTCTTGAGTGGTTAAAATGTTCTGAGAGACCCCAGGTAGGTGAGAAAAGAGGCAGTCTTTGCCCTTCTCTGCTAGGAGACTGCCCCTAACAGAAAGGGGTATTCTCACTGTCATCCTGTGGCAGCAAAGAATGGAGGGAGGGAAGGATTTCCTCCTCTCTCTAGGGAGTAAGCAGGCCTGGGGATTGCCCTTGGTGGGGGCTGACGTGGCCCCTCCAGATGGAGGCCTGTGGGTACCAGTCACTTCTCCTCTGAGGCAGACGGAAATTACTCTCCTCAGCCTGCTTTCTCTCCTCCCCAGTCAGTGGAGCCTGTCCTCAGATGAGCTGAGGGGGGAAGGAGGGTCATGTCCTCTTCCTGAGGCCTGGCAGTCACCAAGTCATTAGTCTCGTGAGCTAATGATGGCAGTAAGATGAGAAGGCTGGAGTAGAAGAGACTTCTGGAATTTGTACCAGGCTGTGCCCCAGAAACTCTCAGAAATCCTGGGGAAGGAAACTCTATGTTTGGGTGTGGGAAGGAAGTTTAATTTCTTTTTAGAGATCAAGTTTCAACATAGGTTACCAGCATATTACAACAGACTCATTTCACAGATGAAGAAAATGAGAGTTGGAGGACCTAAAAGAAAGCGAGATGGACAGACAGAATGTGAGATCTGCTGCCTGAGGGGCACGTACCACCTTCTGACAGTAGCAATAACCCAGGAGACCCTGGGATCTTGTGAGTTCTTGAGAGCTGCCCCTGCTTAGACTTTGGGGAAAAGTGGTACAAGTGAGGCCGAGCACAACCTCCTTCTAGCCCACGCTCCTTAAAGTAATCAAGGATTTTTTAAAAAAAAGGCCAAAAGTTAGCCAGAGGCAACCAAATATGGAAAATAGTACAACCACATAAGACTTAAAAAGTGTCAAGAGGAAAGAAACAGAGGATCCCAGAATGGAATGTTAGTTGTCTCTCCCCACCCCTACACATCTGGAGCTGAATGAGAGGAGAAGGTTAAAAAATAAGATCCCAAGAAGAGTCACCAATACCTCAGTTTGGCACAAGGAGGGCCGAGAAGCTACACAGGCAATTTGGGAAAAGTCATGGAGAAATCCTAGAGAGAAGGAGTCCCTGGGCCTGTTGGGGGCCCTGTGATAGACTGTCCTTTTACCTCCTGGTACAGAGAGGGCACCTTTCACATGGGAGATTTATTTCCTGCTTTCTGGAAACAAAGGTGAGGGAAGACTGAATGTTCTTCTTGCATTGGCTGTTTCTTAAGTAACTTTAATTCAAAATAATCAATATGCCAAAAGTGGCACATTTGGGGATGGCCGACCCTAGAGCCCCATCAAGGAAACCAGCAGGGTCTGGAAGAGCAGCTGGACTTGCCTGTGGGCCAAATGGCCAAAGAACCAAAGAACCAAAGGTTGTGTGGCCGAACACAAGCCATGTGCCCAGCACTGTGTGGAAATAGAGTCAATAGTTTTGGTCCACTAGCCTAAGCCTTGGTCTGAAGGCAGTGCCGCACCCCATAGGACAACACCAAAACGTCCCTTAAGGAAGTCCTTCCTCCATAACCCGGAGCACAAGAAGGAGAAGTCCCAAGAAAGATGATGCCATGGTAGATAAGCCATGAACAAGAATTACGAAATCTATAAGAAAGACTAAGAACACTAAAGGTAGTTTTTAGACTCCCAAAGCAAGAAAAATTTACATTTTAGGAACTACAGACAATAAACAATCTTGAAGAGATTTTAAATAAAAATGTATATAAAACTTCAGAGAACTAAATGAGAGAATAGCCACCATAAATAAGAACAGGTAATTATGGGGCCCCTGGGTGGCTCAGTCGGTTAAGCGTCTGCCTTCGGCTCAGGTCATGATCCCAGAGTCCTGGGATCGAATCCCGCATCAGATTCCCTGCTCAGCAGAGAGCCTGCTTCTCCTTCTCCCTCTGCCTGCCTCTCTGCCTACTTGTGCTCTCTCTCTATCTCTCTGTCAAATAAATAAATAAAATCTTTAAAAAAAAAAAGAACAGGCAATTATGAAATAAAAATAGGCAAATATTCTACAAAGTAGAAATAACAGAAACAAGTGATGTAGTTATTAACTGGACAAAGCCTTATTTGTGTTTTCCAGGTGTATGAGTGTTTTTTTATACTCAAGCATTCACATGGACATACACAGAAAAAGATGTGGAAGAATATGCATCAAGTTGTGAATAGCAGTTAACTCTGAGAATGGGCTGAGGGTATTTTCTTCTTTCTGCCTATCTGTGTCTCCTTTTTTTTTTTTTTTTACAGTGAATATGTAATGTTTCTATCAAAAGAAAAATCAATAAAAGACATATTTTAATTTAATTTTTTAACTTTTTAAAAAGATTTATTTATTTGAGAGAGAGAGTGTGTGAGCAGGGAGAGGGGCAGAAGGAGAGGGAGAATCCCAAGCAGACACCCCCGCTGAGCTCAGAGCCTGATGTGGGGCTCAATCCCTCCACTCTGAGATCATGACCTGAGCCGAAATCAAGAGTCAGCCACTCAACTGACTGAATGATGGGGTGTTGGTAGGGCTTCTGGTTCAGCCTATGTCACTGAGTACAAAATAATCATGAATTAAACCATGAGAAATTAATAAAATTTTATCACATGAAAATAGTTAAATAAATTTGGGGCAAATGTTGAGAATATATTTGGGATAGTCTGCCTTTATATAGACTAAATGTCATACCCAAGATAATTCACTTCAAAGATAGTATAATATTGTGATTTATAATAAGAAATATGTACAGTTGAGCAACGCGGTGGTTAGAGGCACCAACATCCACACAGTTGAAAATCCATGTATACCTTTTGACTCCCCCAGTGTGGATCCCTGGTGATCTGGGAGATAGGATTTGGATCTTTCACCAAAAACTTTACTAATAGCCTACCGATGACACGAAGCCTTACCAATAACATAAACAGTTGATTAACATGTATTTTGTATGTTATATGTATTATATAAATGTATTATGTACATGTATGTTCTTATAATAAAGTAAGCTAGAGAAAAGAAATGCCATTAAGAAGTCATAAGGAAGAGAAAATACATTTACAGCAACTGTACTGTATTTATTGAAAAAATCTGTAAGTGCAGTTCAAACCTGTGTTGTTCAAGGGTCAACTATAGTAGTTCTGATTATGAATCCACATCAGAAGTCACAGAGGCAGGTGCCCAAAACTCCAACCACTGACTGGGGCTCAACCTGCCTCTCACATGGGTATCTTGTGGGTGAGGAGAAACAAAGGTTATTTATTTAATGATGACTAAAGAGCAACATCAGATAAGGCTGCTAGTAATAAATCAAAATGATTTAAAGAACATAACCTAAACAGATTTTTCCAATCCCACTGTAATGTGTTTTCCCAGGACACAGCATCCTAAGGGAATGAGTCACAACTACAGTGTGACAGAAGAATCTTCTACTCCAGGCCCCTGCCCACAGTTGTTTCCTTCCCCTGGCAGGACTCTGGTATTTCATCACTACCACCTCAGCAGATAAAGCCTTTCTGTACTTCTCTTTGGTGCCATCTCCTCTCCTCTTTGCTTCGGTGGGACCAGCAGAGGGCTTTGCTATGAGTGCCAACCCGGCCGTCACCCAGAGCAATGTTGTCAAATCCATACGTCACTGGGGCATTGGCCATGAGCAGCACAACTCCCAGGTTTCTGTAGCTGCCATCACTGCCCAGCGAGGACATCACCACATATTCTGACCATGGTCTCCATTACCCCATATTGTGCCCTTGTGCCAATTAGACCAAAGGGTGCCCTTCCTCAAGACACTGGACTTCCTCTATCAGAAACCGTCATGATATTCTGATTTTGTTAGGATGCAACACTAGGCTGCCATTTCCTGTAAAGATTTGTCTGTAGTGTCTGTTACGGGAATGAGCTTCTTCGGACATAGCAGAGCACAGCCTACACAGCTCTCTGACCGCCCTTGGGGGAGCTGTCTCTCTTTAAGCAGTATTCACAGCTTGTTTATATGGCTCCAAAAAGAACAGCCCTGTTCCTTCCATTTTCTTAAGGCTTCCTTGCTTCTTCCACCCAGGGCTAGGTCACAACTTATCAGCCATCAACCACCATCAACCATCCAGGGGAACATTCAAAAGATTCCTTTCCACAATTTCAAACCACAGCCTTCTAATTTGAAGGGAACTTTTTGCCCACCAGGCATACTGTTAAGGAGTCAAAGTCACCTTTGTCTGCCCCCCACCCCAGAGATGTAAACCTGCTCCCCTAGGGGCCAGCAGTTAATCCTTAAAATTCTTTTCATTTCTTCTGGCAGTCCTAGCACATTCTTGTGCAAAGTGGATACCTGAAATCCCATTTGGGTATGCCAACACACATCCCTTCCCTTGCTTACGGCTATGGTCCCAGAAGCCTCTGCCACATGATTGGGACTTTTCAGACATACCCTACCCTCAGGAGCCCAATCCTGACCTGCTCCGAAATGGTCCACTTCCAACCACGGGCCACGTTGTCTCCTATTCACAATGGATGCTATTTAACAACCAAAGCCCTACAATGAGGTGTTTACACCAAACCAAGAAGCCCTTTCCCTCTGCATTTGCACTAGTTTAGATTTGTTGGGAAAAGAGCATCTTAAGGAAGACATCAGTGTTCACTGAGCATCTTTATGAACAGCGCTCTAGGATAGACACAGAAGGGGACCTAAGGTGGATAGTCAAGGCCTATTCATGGGCCTTGCAGTGTGCCTCCATGAGGCAGAGGGCAGAAGAAGCTTTCCAGTTTAATCTGGAAGATGAGAAGAGTCACCATCCTGGGGTGCCTGGGTGGCTCAGCCGGTTGAGCATCCGACTCTTGATTTTGGCTCAGGTCATGATCTCAGGGTCGTGACATTGAGCCCTGCCTTGGGCTCTGCACTCAGCCTGGAGTCCGCTGGAGATTCTCCCTCTCCGTCTGCCCCTCAACCACCCTGCTCTCACTCTCTCGCAAATAAATAAATAAATAAATCTTTAAGAAAAAAAAAGAAGAAGAGTCACCATACTTCGCTGTTTGCTTGCCACCCTCCCAGTTTACACAGTGTCCCAGTGTAATTAGTATTTATATCGCTTTTCACTCAAAAATGTCACGGTTTGGGGGCTAAGAGTTATACAGTCACCCTAGACAAAAGACGTTTTCACATGAAAAAAAAGCTTAGAAATCCAGGGTGGAACACGCTATCAAGTGCTGGGTAAAGGGCTGTCACAGTGCTTCTTAGAGAGGAAACAGAGGGTCCAAGGGTTGAAGTAGCTTCCCGGACCATGAGGCCCGCTGGGGATCGCTGGGGCCAGTATCTATGGCTATTTCCTTACCAGCCCCTCCACACACCCTTCCCAGCAGAGAAAATGGGGCTTCTGGAGAATGGCGGGGGTCGGGGGAGACACATGGGGGTAAACACAGTGCACCCCAAGAAAGTCTGCTTCTGTAGCTTATAAAGACAAATAAAAGGTTTTTAAATATTTTTAAGGGGGCACTAGAGAGAGTGATGGATTTTAAAGCTATGAAGACTACTTGGCATTCACACATACCACAGATTTGGATGCTGAGTGAAAAGGTGCTTAGGGTCTTTGTGTATGTGAGAGAGAGACTGAGAGGGAGAAAGACAGAGAGAGGATGTACATGTCGATCTGACTGCATTTTAGAGGCCCAGGTAAATTATTTAGTTTTGTCCGGGGACACCTACCCCGCTGTGCCCGCCTTGTCATTGCTATGCACTCGCTCACCCCCCAGGTTTGCCCCGCTCCTCCCAGGGGCCACGTTCCCGGTTCTTATAGTGCGAAGGCAACAGGTAAAGGCTCTGTTATCCCCAGCGTCTGCCTTTGTCTGAAATAAGAGCTAATGGGACATCTGGCTTGGGTGCCTATATTCAGTTCAGTTATTTATCCTTCGGGTGGTTAACCCCACTCACATCTTGACATGTCCCCCAAGCACCCTGCTGATAAGGGGCTTTCCTCTGTGCTCTCGTGTCTAATTCTAGTGGCTCCTGGAAGCCTTGAACGGGAGAGCAGGCAGTGGGGGCGGCAGGGCAGAGCCAAATTCTGAGACCCCCCCAAGACTTTCCCTGGGACAGGGACAGAGAGAATCCCCACAGGAAGGAAGACAGGCAGGCCAGCAACACCCTAGTCACTGACATCCTTCTGCAAATTGTCAAAGGAGAATTTTCAAAAAGTCAAAAACATGGCACAACATGGATGAACATTGAGAACATGATGCTAAGGGAAATAAGCCAGTCACAAAAGGACAACTCCTGTATGATTCCACTTAACGTGATGTATCTAAAATAGTCAAATTCACAGAAGCAAGGAGTACGACAGCGGTTGCCAGGGGCTGGGGGTCAGGGAGGGGAGTTGTTTAATGGGTGTGAAAGTTTCTGTTCTGCAAGACGATAAAGTTCTGTTTTACAACAATATAAATATTCTTAAAATTACTGAACTATACACTTAAAAGTGCTTAAGATGGTACATTGTATGGTGTATGAGGTTTTTGTGTTTGTTTTTCTTTTTACCACATACATACTCACAAACATGATCCTGCAGGGACGGCACAGGGGAGTTTTTCGGCGAGATGAAGCTGCTCTATCCTGGTGCTGGTGGTGACTGCACACCTTCCCGACGGCTCAGAGTCACAGAGTTGTACGTGAAGAGTCCATGTTGCTATATGTTAATTTTTTTAATGAAAAATTTTAAAACAGAGGGCACCTGGGTGGCTCAATCGGTTAAGCATCTGCTTTCAGCTCAGGTCATGATCCCAGGGTCCTGGGATCGAGCCCCGAGTCGGGCTCTCTGCTCAGCGAGGAGCCCGCTTCCCCCTCTGCCTGTCACTCCCCCTGCTTGTGTTCTCTCTCCCCTCTCTTTCTCTGTCAAATAAATAAATACAATCTTAAAAAAAAAAAAAGAAAAATTTTAAAACATAGTCATACAAACGTAGACTGAACATGTATCAAAAGTGAATTTAGGGCGCCTGGGTGGCTCAGATGGTTAAGCGTCTGCCTTCGGCTCAGGTCATGATCTCAGGGTCCTGGGATCGAGTCCCGCATCGGGCTCCCTGCTCCTTGGGAGCCTGCTTCTCCCTCTGCCTCTCTCTCTGTCGCTCATGAATAAATTAAAAAAAAAAAATCTTAAAAAAAAAGTGAATTTAATTAATGAGAGAATCAGCAGGATGGAAACGCTGGTTCAAAAAAGTACAGAAGACACTTAAGTCTTTGTAATAATAACTGAAAGAAAGAGCATTGAAATAAGTTTGTTGAACTGAATCACAGAAAATAAAACCTTAGCCTTTTGACTAATATTTTTATTTGCATCACTATACAATAAGCCTGTGTTGCTATCGGTTTTCTACGCCTTCCTTATAAAGTTGTGAAATACCTTAACTGATAGTTAATAGGCACATCAGAAAAAGGTCCACACCCCTAGGAAGCCAAATCACTACCCCCTCCTCCGTCCCATCCCCATCCCCCCCACCCCCACCCCCCCCACCCTACAGGAGTGTGGACAATGCCCAAGCCCAGCATGACTCAAGGGCTTGCAGGAATCCCTTTGTCCCATTTCCAAATCCTGGACAATTTCTCCTAACTGTCCAGATGAGGGGAAGCAGGGGAATGTGAGGCCCAGAGCTGTGCCAGGGAGGGAACAGTGCGTGGTGCTATCAAAGAAGCGATGGGCCTAGGGATGCTCTGTAGTCCTGAGGAAGCCAGCTGGTTCTTGTCCTATTAAGGGATCAGCAGTTTCCAGGAACACAGGCATTTAGAGAATCCACTGTAGAAACAAAAACCGAGAAGTGTCTGGCTCCACAAACCACCCAGATCATTCTCAGGCCCACCAGGCTCACCCTTGCCCCAGGATTCTAGACTCATGGCAGAGGGGCACCAGCGTGGGGCCTGGCATCTGTCCTTCCAGGTGTCACAGACACCATTCCGACCTCCGTGACTTCAGGGGGATCCCTCTGCCTTTCTCTTCCAGGCACTGGAAATGGAACGCCTATGGGGCTTTATTAACCCTATCTGCTCGGAGGGGAGCCCCAGAGAAAGCCTGGAGCAGATGTGGAAGTGGATTTGGCCTCCTCTGGAGATC
This sequence comes from Neomonachus schauinslandi, assembly GCF_002201575.2. NCBI lineage: Eukaryota > Metazoa > Chordata > Mammalia > Carnivora > Phocidae > Neomonachus > Neomonachus schauinslandi. Next base: position 58,723,204 of record NC_058412.1, read on the forward strand.
TCCGGCAGAACGGGATGGGGGTCTTGCCAGCCAGCCTTAGGCTGACATCTAAGTGCAGGTTGATTCCTGTGACTGGCCCCACAAAATCCAAGGCTCTGGAAACCATGGCCCCTGGGCAGCTGCAGGGTCTTCCTCTGGGGAAGGGAAGGAGCAAAGCTGCTTTGCAGGAAGGGGAATGCAGAAAATGTGTGTGTGTTGGGGGCGTCGCTCAGAGCAGGCAGAGAGGGGCTGCTGGAGCACCTGAACAAAAGGCCCCGATAACTTCAGGGTGTAGGGACAGGGACAGCCTAGGCCAGGGTCCCTCCAAGGGCAGCCAGATGCCCTGTTTACACCCTGGTCGCACTGGGGCAGCCGGAACTGGAAGCTGAATTCTTCACCTCCCGGGCAACGGTGAAGAGAACACGAGAGAGGGGATCACTTGCCCCTTGGCATGCATGCCAGCCAGCCTCCTTCCCAGGCCTTAATAATTCAGATCTGTCAGCCTAGTGGGCCCCAGGCCTGCAGCGGAGCTGTGAGCTGAGGCCTGTGGTTTCTGTTTCCCTCGCTGCCTCCCGCATGAGCTCCCCGGGTCTGCCTCCCCACACTGAACTTATGGCAGTTGTGGGGGGAGGTCTCAGGTTAAGGTTGTCACTGACAAGACCCTCCTCGGGCACACCCGCCAGCCTAGGTAGCCCTGACTGACCTTCAGCCACGGTCTCAGCCTGCTTTCCTGGCCCGCCCCTGGGGTGTTGTCCCACAGCTCTGGTTACTGTTCTCTCTGTCACTCGCCCCCACCCCGCCCCCAGCCCCCAGGGATGCTGGAGTCACACCTCACTGGATGCAGTTCAAGGAAGGGAAGTTCTCATGACTCACCCCTCTCCCTCTCTCCTCCTCAGGCTCCCCTCCACCTCACCCCCCTGCCCCAGCCTCCTCCATTCCCAGGCCTGAGCTCACTGCTACACAGGGGGACCCACGAGGCAGAGGGCAGGCCTCCAGTCCCTCCTCTCACTTGAGACCCCAGACTCTGTTCTGCAACTGTCAGGAAAGCCCCAGACTCCTGATGTGGTGGTGGGGATGGGGGGGCAATGGTCCTGTGGCCTGAGAGTGTGGGCTGAGCTGAGAAGGATCCCGTGGGACCTCATTCCCTCTAGGGAGGGCAAAAGAAGGGGCAGGTTCCTGGCATTCCTGTTAAGGGCTGAGCCAGGAGGAGTAGCCATTGAAAGTGTCTCCACCCCAGACACGGGCTGGGGCAGAGGGTCAGTTGCCGCCCTGGGTTCTGGGCCCCCCACCATGCACCATACTGGGGACAAGCAGGGGGCTGAACAGAGCAGAAGGAGAGGACTCCAGGTGGTGGCACTTTTCACCGGGAGCCAGAACAAAGCTGTTGCTGTAGCAACAACAAAAACAAACAGCTCACGTGGAACAGGTAAGAAGCCTTCTGCCTCGGCATGCACGGTTGCCAGCAAAGGCCTGGCAGGCTGCAACTCAGGCCTGCAGAGGACTCAGGAGAGGCCTGGGCGACAGTCAGGAGAAGTCTGGAAATGCAGAGGGGACAGGGATCCCTGGAGGGTCTCCTCTCTCTCGGGCAGCAGGAACCATCTCAAGGGGACTGAAAATTTCTATGCCTCTTCTATGAGAAAGAGCCTAGAGCCAAGCTTTGCTGACTTTGGCACCCAGACAGAACCTCCTGGGTGGGAGGCAGGGAAAATACCTCTTACATAACATAGTTTATGGTTTAGCTTTTTGAAAGCCACAGCATGCCACTGATTCATAAGATTACTTTATCTGAGGCTGCTCCACAGTCAGTCTTCTTATCGCTAGGCCTCCTTCTCACTAGAGAGATCCCCCTCTGCTCAGCAGCTGGGGGCCAGGCCTGGGCTGGACCTTCACATCCTCACCCCAGCCTTGGGAGGGGGGAATCGGCAGCCTGAGGCAATGGAGGCTCCAAGGTTAAGCAATGACTTTTAAATTACCTCTCTCCACCTTGGGTTTCTGCTAACCATGTTTTGGACCCAAATGTAGGTTGTCATATTTCCCTGGTAGAGGTAATTTTGAAGCCTATCACAAAAGACCACATATAATGTGATTCCATTGCTATGGAATGTTCAGAATAGGCAGATCTATATAGACAGAAAGTAGATGGTGGTTGCCTAGGGCTGGAGGAGGGTTGGGGGAGTTGAGGGCCTAAAGGGTACAGGGTTTCCTTTTTGGATGAAAAATATTCAAAAATTGATTGGGAAGATGGTTGTACAACTCTGAATATACTAAAAACCATTGAATTGTATACTTTATTTTTTTAAGTTTTTATTTACTTATTTAAGTAATCTCTACAACCAACATGGGGCTCGAATTCATGACCCCAAGATCAAGAGTCACATGCTCTTCCAACTGAGCCAGTCAGGCACCCCTCTATTGTATACTTTAGATGGGTGAATTTAGATATATGTGAATTATATTTCAATAAAGTTGTTAGAAGATAAATAATTTTGACAGATTGTGACTCACAAGATGGTTTGCCATTTGGGGTATGGGCTCTGCATCCACTGTCAGGCCAGCTGTCACTCTGACCAGCATGTCCTCCTCCTTGGATGCATTTTATTCTATTTTTTTAAAGATTTATTTATTTATTTGAGAGAGAGAGGGAGAGAGCATGCGTGCAAGCGCATGCAAGGGGGGGAGGGGCAGAGGGAGCGAATCTCCAGACCCCCCACATGAGATCATGACCTGAGCCAAAATCACCAGTTGGATGCTTAACCGACTCAGCTGCCCAGGTGCCCCTCCTTGGATGCATTTTAAAAGCTCCTGGTGTGAAGGTTTGCTGTCATCCACCCTCACCCTCATTCCTTGCTCTTACTCCTGGCAGGCACACTGGCCTCAGGGGCAGCAGGGCCCCACAGAGCTCCCTCTGATGCTCCTGTGTCCACTCACGTGGAAAAGAGCACAAGGGCCCAAGCGGCACCTCCCCCGCCTGCTCTGTGAGGGTAGAGAGGAATGAGCTTGCCTGGATTGTTAAGAATGTGACCGGAAAGCAGCAGAGGTTCCAGGGGGAGGGAGGCTGAAACTGTGGAAGACTGCCTTGCACCCTACCCCAGACTTGGCCACCCAGAGCTATGGACTTGCACTGGGCTAGTGGTAAAATGAGGCCTTCATTCCCAAAGAGAAGTCAACAGAAGATCTCTCAAAACTGCATGTCCTCCGACCTCAGCATGGGTGCGAAGGCCTTTGGATGGTTTCCCTAAGACATTGATTCCCTTTGCTCTGTGGGGCCTGGAATGACCACAGCTCTTGGGCTGGTAACCTCAGACTGTTTGCAACCTGGTCCGAGTTTCCAAATTTCCTCCAGTTTACCCAAGTAATCCATGTTGTGCTAAGAGGTAAAAATAGCTGGGCGAGGGATGCCTGGGTGGCATCTGACTCTTGGTTTTGGCTCAGGTCATGATCTCATGAGTCAAGAGATCAAGCCCCGAGGTGGGCTCCCTACTCAGCGGGGAGTCTGCTTAAAGATTCTCTCTCCCTCTGCGCCTCCTCCCTTCCCCCTCTAAGAAATAACTAAATCTTAAAAAAAAAATAATTGGGTGAAATGATTGCCTAGACCAGTGGTTCTCAAAGGGTGGTCCCAGGACCAGCAGTATCAGAATCACATGGGAACTTGTTAGAAATGCAAATTATTGGGTTACCCCAGATCGACTGAATTGGAAACTCCAGGGATGGGGCCCAGCAATCTGTGTTTTAAGCCATCTAGGGGAGTCTGAAGCACATCAAAGTTTGAGAACCATGGCATAGATCCTAAGGTCCCTGTGGTATAGGGACATTGCCTTGTTCCAATGTGTATGCTCAGCCTTTAGCTGTGTCTGCTTGGTATATGGTAAGAAATCATGAAAATTTTATTGAATGAATGAATGAACGAACAAATGAATGGTCTAGCTCCATTTGCCATTGATTGCTTCTCTCCAGCCAGTGGCCAACCAGGACATTTGCAAACTGGTAAAAAGGCAAGAGTGTGGGTCTAGCCGATCGATCACTTCAGCTTCCAGTTGGCTCAGTTTGGTGTCTGAATTATTAAGCAGGACTTACAGCACATTTATGTTTTCTTTTTAGAGATGAGGACTTGGCTCTGACAATTCTTTCCTAATCTCCAGAAACAGAAGCACTTTCTATTTGATTTCTGAACCAAGCTCTCCCCCTACACTCTTCTGGCCCTGGAAGGAAAAGGAGGAAGCAGCTGGAAGGATGTTTTTGCATTTTCAGGGTAAAATGTACCCAAATTACTATACGTCTGGCTCCCAGGAGAACCAAGAAATACAGGCCAAGCATTTCTTAGAAATCCTGGGGGTGAGCACGTTACACACAAGGAATACACCTGTTTCCCTTTCCCACCCAGTTGGTGCCTTCCCTCAGCCGACTCTGAATTACAGGCCACCTTCCTGATTCGCTGCTACCACCACCTCCCTCGAATGCCCCCAAGCTGGGATTCCTTTGGGCTCAACCTCCCCAAGCCATCTACAATGTCACCCAGCCCTGTTGCCTTTCTCCTATACCCACACACGTGTGAGGCAGCAGGATGCTGGCCTCGCGCCGGGCACAGCGCCAGGACACTGAGGTGGCATCGGCTTCTGGGGCTCAGGCTGCCCACCAGAGGCCCCAACCTCACAAGGGCACCCCCTCCACTGACATGCACTGACCGCGCTCTGGGGCCCTCCAGCCCTCCGGACATCCAGCACCTTCTCTCTCTCTCTCTCTCCTTTTTGTTATAGAACAAGGCCTGTGCCGCAGGATGATAGAAAAACCAGGCTGAGAACCTCACCCATCCCTTGTTTTCTGGGCTATAGGCTCGTCATAAGAAATAAAGTATCCCCCCTCCTCCTAATGGATCACCAGGGCTTACTCCTGTGGGTTTAGGTCACCCTGACTCAGAGAGGCGAGGCTTTATTATTTTTATCAAGGAGATAAAGGGTTGGGGGGAGGGCTCAGAAGCAGCCAGGGAGGGGAGCTGCCCCAGGTGCAGGAAAAGAAGAGGGCTTCACAGGTCCCATGACACAAAGGGATCTGCATCCCAGGAGTAGAGGTGCCTTGAGGGTGAGAGACAGAGGCACCAGGCTGGTGGCCTGAGTAGCCCCACAAAGCTGTGTCCTAGCTCAGTTTGAAAGACGAGAAGTCACACAGCCTGGGAGAGATCACCAGGCTGGGCACAAAGGGCACTGGGAGACCAGCCTGTGCTGCACTAGAAATGTCTCTTCCCAAGCCTGTGCAGCCTGGGGTCCTGTGCACCCACAGGCTGTGGGGGGTTGGGGGGGTGAGGAGAGTTGCGGGGTGATGTAGGAGAGGAAGGACAGAACCCTAACAAACCACAGAGACCTTTCCAGTCCCAATGGGCGGGACCAGATGAGATTTGCTTTGCCATTCCTCACACTTTGGGAGATCTTGAGGAAAATTTCACTTCTCCAATGGACTGTAAGCTCCATAGACGGGGGACTCCTACTTTCAAAGTCCTGCCCCAGAGCTTAACAGTGACAGACACAAGGTAGATGATGGCTTGACTGGGAATATCATTTTTTTTTTTAAGATTTTATTTATTTGCGAGAGAGAGAATGAGAGAGAGAGAGCATGAGAGGGAGGAGGGCCAGAGGGAGAAGCAGACTCCGAGCTGAGCAGGGAGCCCGATGTGGGACTCCATCCTGGGACTCCAGGATCATGACCTGAGCCGAAGGCAGTCGCTTAACCAACTGAGCCACCCAGGCGCCCCAGGAATATCATTTCTGTGTGTTAATTTTCTTCCTCCCGTTCCTCCTCCTCCTCACCCTGCCCCTCCTCCTCTTTCTCCTCCTCTTCCCTCCTTCTCCTTTTCCTTCTCCTTCCTAGTTCTCTTCCATTTCTTTTAAAAAGTAACCTTTTCACGTGTAATTTACACACAATGAAATGCACCTTTTTCAGTGTACAGCTCTGTTAGTTCTTATTGAGTCATGTCCCCCATCACAATCAAGTTACAGAATAGTCATGTCATCCCCAAAAGTTCCCTTGTCCCCCTTTGCAGTCAATGCCTTTACCCGGCCCTCAGCCCCAGGCAGTTTCATATCAGTGGAATTACACAGCATGCTCTCTTTTTGTATCTGGCTTCACTGGCTTAGCCTGATGTTCTGGAGAAGTATCCATGTTCTTCATGTATGGTTCATTCTTATTGCTGAGTAGTAACCCCTTTTATGACTACATCACAATTTGTTTCTTCATTCACCTGTTGTTAGAAATTTGGGTTGTTTTCAGCTTGGGGCCATAATATATAAAGTTTAAACATTCATGTATAAGTCTTTTTGTGGGCATGGTTTCATTTTGCTTGGGTAAATATCTAAATATCTAGAAGTAGAACTATTTTCCAAAGTGGTTTTATCATTTTATATTTCTACCTCCAATGTGTGAGAGGTGTAATTGCTCCAGTCCTTGCCAACACTTGGTCTTGTCAATCTTTTTGTTTGTTTAAATAGTTTTATTTAGGGGCACCTGGGTGGCTCAGTCGTTAAGCGTCTGCCTTCGGCTCAGGTCATGATCCCAGGGTCCTGGGATTGAGCCCTACATGGGGCTCCCTGCTCCACGGGAAGCCTGCTTCTCCCTCTCCCACTCCCCCTGCTTGTGTTCCCTCTCTCGCTGGTTCCCTCGGATTTTATTTATTTATTTATTTAAGTGACACAGAGAGAGAGACAGGGAGAGAGGGAACACAAGCAGGCGGAGTGGGAGAGGGAGAAGCAGGCTTCCCATGGAGCAGGGAGCCCCATGTAGGGCTCAATCCCAGGACCCTGGGATCATGACCTGAGCCGAAGGCAGACGCTTAACGACTGAGCCACCCAGGAGCCCCTTGTCAATCTTTTTAATATTAGTCACTCTAGAGGGTATGTTGTAGTGTGATTTTAATGTACATCTTTCTGATGACTAATGATGTTGAGCATCTTTTCACATACTTATTGGGCATTCATATATCTTCTTTTGTAAAGTGTCTGGCCAAATCTTTTGTTCATATTTTTAAAATAAACTTTATTTTGGAATAACTTCAGATATACAGGAAAGTTGTAAAGCTAATATTAAAAAGCTCCAATATATCTTTTACCCTTTTGGTCACTTTATAAATTGGGTTGTTTTCCTTATTATATTATTGAATTGTAAGAATCTGTTACATATTCTGAATACAAGTCAGATATATGCATTGCAAATATTTTTTTCCAGTCTCCAGTGTATTTTTCAATTTTCTAAATGTGTTTTCCAAAGAGCAGATGATTTTTTGGACATTTTCTATTTTAGTGAATTTCAATTTGTCAATTTTCTTTTATGGCAGTACTTTTTTGCGTGTCCTGACAAGTGAAGTTTTGCCTATCACAAGTTTGTGAATTTATCCTGTTTGCTTCTACACATTTTTGTTACTTACTTTTAACTTGAACATACCTCAAAGGTGATTCGTTAATATTTAAAACACCCTAATTATGAATAACAGTCCAGAGGCGATTATTTAGCTGTTTAAAAATGCTATAAAAATCTATACCAGAGTGTTTGTCAATTGGACTGAGGCATTAGAAATGCATTTTCAGGAGATGCCCCATATCATAGTCACATCAAGTCACACCGTAGTTGGTCAAGATACTACAGTTGGCTAATAAGTAGCACAGGCTGCAAGAGGAGTTACAGGGTCTATCAGGCTGGCCTCTATTGTCTACCTTCACTGAGCATTTGAGGCAGGGGCCCTGGTGCTCCTGAGTCCCCCCACTTCACCGAGGGGCCTGTTATCCGCCTCAACCACAAGGCTAGCTGACCCTGGAGCCTAGAGACTGTGACATTATCTCAGAGAGGACCTTGCAATAAAGGGGTTTGGTGGGTTCTCAGGGCAGAAAACAGGACTTCCCAACAGGTTGTATCAACTGTTTGGCTGGCTATTTGCTGGAAAGCATGTATGTATTTGGTAGACTTTGGTGTCAGGCTTGCTTTCAGTGGAGCAAACATCCCAGTAGGAGGTTGGTGTGACCTTTGAAGGATTCCAGACTAACCAAAAGAACCTGAGGACTGCTAAGTGACCAAATCAGCCTAGGTCAGTTCACATCATAAGGAAGAGGAGGGGAACTGTTCTAGGCAAAATAAATAGTTATTGCAGGAGTGCCTTCAAAATGAGAATTCTAACAGAAGGAAGGATGCCTTCTCTGTTTTGGAGAGTACGGCTCACATCTGGCCCACATCTGGCCCACGTTAGGTGGGAGCTCGCACAGCTGCCTCAGAGGAACCTCTCTTCCGTGGCTACACCCAGCCCCACTGCCGAGACATGCCCAGCCCTGACCCTGCTCCACCTGCCCCCAGGGTCCTCGGTCAGACCCTGAATTTTCTCTCTGTAATCAGGACCCACCTCTGATTATGGTCTTTTCCTCCTGATAACATGCCCCTTAGCCAGGGCCAGAGGGGCCTCTGCTCCTCCAGGAGAGTCACCCCATCTAAGTGAGATGAATCCTGTCAGGGTGCCTGGGCCCAAACTAGGGGCTCTGCCTTCAAGGAGCTCAGAAAAGGCCACTGTGCAGCCACACCAGACTTTCTCCTGATTCTTTCATTCATTATTACACAATCAAGTCGTCACTGCCTATAAATCAGAAATGTGGAAAAACAGAAAGAAAAAAAACCCCAAATCGCACCAACTGGCAAAAGATTTGAATAGACATTTCTCTGAAGAAGATACATAAGTGACCAAAAAGCACATGCAAAGACGCTCAACATCACGGTTCATTAGGGAAATGCAATTCGAAGCCACAGTGAGATACAACTTCACATCCATAAGAATGGTTATTAAAAAAAAAAAAAAAAAAAGCCAGAAAACAAAATAAAACAAAAAACAAGTGTTGGCGAGGATGTGGAGAAATTGGAAACCTCATATATTCCTGATGGGAATGTGAAGTGGTGTGACTGCCGTGGAAAACAATTTGGTCATTACTTAAAGAGTTAAAAACAGAATTACCATATGATGCAGCAGTTGCACTCCTAAGCATATCCCCCAAAAGAACTGAAAACTTATGTTCACACAAAAATTGTATTCGAATGTTCATAGCCGCATTCTTCATAATAGCCACAAAGGGGAATCAACCCCATGTCCAGGAACTGATAAACAGATAAATAAGGTGTGGCATATGTCATATTACCATGTAATATTCAGCAGTGAAAAGCAGTAAGGCACTGACAGGTGCTACAAGGGTGACTCTTGAAGACATTACGCTAAGTGAGGCCAGACACTAAAGGCCACATACTGTAGGGTTCCATTTATACGAAATGGCCAGAATACACAAATTGATAGAGACAGAAAAGATTAGCGGTTGCCAAGGACTGGGGAGAAGAGTGCCCACTAATGGATGTGGGTGATGAAATGTTCAGGTGAGGAAAATGTTGTGGAATTAAGATGGTGAAGATTGTGCACGACTCTGAATATACTAAAAACTCCTGAACTGTACACTTTAAAATGGTGAAGTTTATGGTATGTGAATTATATTTCAGTCACATCCTATCAACCAACCAATCATAAACACTGAATATTTAGACAGATATCTTTCCAGGTCTGTGTTACATAAATACTATGCACTTTAAAAAGGGTGACTCCAAACTATGGAAAGAGCCCAGATGTCCATCGACAGATGAATGCATAAAGAAGATGTGGTATTTATATACAATGGAATACTACTCAGCCATCAAAAAGAATGGAATCTCACCATTTACAACGAGGTGGATGGAACTAGAGGGTATTAGGTTAAACAAAATGAGTCAATCAGAGAAATACAATTATCATATGATTTCACTCATATGTAGAATTTAAGAAACAAAACAGAGGATCATAGGGGAAGGGAGGGAAAAATAAAATAAGACAAAATCAGAGAGGGGGACAAACCATAAGAGACACTGAACTCTAGGAAACAAACTGAGGCGGGAGGATAGGGTAACTGGGTGATGGACATTAAGGAGGGCATGTGATGTAATGAGCACTGGGTGTTATATGCAACTGATCAATCACCAAACTCTACATCTGAAACTAATAATATACTATGTTAATTAACTGAATTTAAATAAAATTAAATTAAATTTTTACAAGGGGGGAGACTATACTACTTATATTATTTGTTAACATGCATTTGTCACATAACAGTTTTTTAATATCTGTCCATGTCAATATACATAGACTTACAATGTCTACTCTTATGGCTACGTACGTGCTATGATAGGGTTGCAATAATTATTTAGCCATCTCTTATTACTCAATATTTAGGCTGTTGCCAGTTTTTACCAACAGCATGCTCGAATTTACCTCTTGATTTAAGTATCTCATTATTGCCCTAAGATAAATTTCAAGAGGACGGCTGCTGCATTTTTAAGATATGGACAAACTGTTAAATTGCCTCCCACAAGTTTGTGTAACTTCCCTGCCACCCGGAAAGGTGAGGGAATCTAAGCTCCCAAATGGGTTCTTTTACTCATTTTCCTCTTTGCTTATTTGCAGGTAGAAAAGTGGGAGCATATCCCTGCTTGATGTGTAACACTTTCACCGCCTGCCCTTTCACTCGGTGCCCAGAGAACTTGCTGCAAAGTTGTCACGTGCCATTTTCTGAAGCCCCCCAACCCTCCTAAGCCAGCTTCTCCTTTGGGCTATTTATCAAATATCTATTAATTTGTGGATATTTACTCACTGAATATGTATTTGCTATATTTTATCTTTCGAATATTTTGACATTCTTTTTCATATTGACTACATGTCTGTTTTGTCGTACTACAGTTCACTCTTCACAACACCCTGGGAGGTAGGTATCGTACCCCTTTCACAGGTAAGATAACGGAGTCGCAGAGATCATTGACCCTGTAAGTGGCAGAGCCTGGATTCAAGCCCATGCTGTCTCATGCTAAAGTCTCCCCTCTTTCCACTCAGGCCATGGGATCATGCCCATCATTCCCCTGAACTTTCTTGAAATCTCCCTTCCTGAAGTCCAGGGCACACTGGCTACACGCACGCCACATGCTCTTCCCCAGATATCATACACGGGCTCACTGCTCCTTGTTGGCCAGAATTCACTTCCAACAACAGTTCCCTTGACATCCCCTACATCTGGGAGAACACTGAGACCCGCCCTCAGATGTCTAGGCCCTGAGGCGAGTCCATCTGGGCTCGTGGGGCCTTACACCCCGGGCCCCTTTGGATGATCATCATTGAAAACCAGCTTCAGCAAAGTGTGCAACTCAGAGCTAAAAGCCCCCACAGAAACGGACGGAGCCCCACAACATACCTAGAAAAACCATGAGGTTTCTTAAACAGTGAGGTTTCATCTAAATTGTGCCCCCAAATGTTGATTTTTCTGGGGCAGCTGGTAATTTTCCAGAGCAACTCAATTCAAGACCAATGTGTGTTTAACAAGATTTGGTTCCTAAGACCACAGAGCTCCTGTAAGGAAAACAGGAGCCGCTGTAGTTGGTTTGCAAAGCTGTTACAGAGCAAAGGACTGAGCAGGTGTATGAGGGATGGATTCCAGTGTGGGGAGCAAACATTGTACCCTCGTTCCACAGGCTCCTTGGGTCCTCCAACAACATGCTAAGCCAACCTGTGTGCGTAGGTCATTTTAATCCTACTTTATAGGTTAAGAAATTGGGGCTCAGAGATAAAAGTGACTTGAGACATCACCCCTGGTAAATAGAGTCTGGGCAGCGGAAATCTTCACCCTCCAGGCCTGAGGCCTTTCTGGGACACCTGGAACTGGAGAAAAAATTGTTTATCTAGATTACTGATCCTTGCCCTTTTCATGGGTCTTGACTACAATCACCTGGGGCTGTTCTCTTCATTTACTTCCTTCCTGGCCCTGGGGCCTTTGGATTTGGAACCCTCCTCTACAGAGTCTTTCTTAGTACATTTCACTTTGTTCTGATAATCTACTGCTGCATAATAAACCACCCCAAACTTGGCAACAGAAAACAACCTTTTTATTAATGTTCTGGATTCTGTGGGTTGGGATTTGGACAAAGCACTGTTGAGGTGTCTTTGTTCTGTACCTAAAGACCTGAGGCCTCAACTAGAAAGACTCAAACAAGTAGGGGTGACTCCAAGGGCTGGGTACCAAAATCATTTACAACTACAGTGTCCAAACTGTAGCCACATGTGGCTATTTAAATGTACATTTAAAGTAATTAAAAGTAGGGGCGCCTGGGTGGCTCAGCCATTAAGCATCTGCCTGCGGCTCAGGTCAGGATCCCAGGGTCCTGAGATCAAGCCCCGCATCGGGCTCCCTGCTCAGCGGGAAGCCTGCTTCTCCCTCTCCCACTCCCCCTGCTTGTGTTCCCTCTCTCGCTGTGTCTCTCTCTGTCAAATAAATAAATAAAATCTTTTAAAAAATTAAAGTTAAATAAAATTTAAAAGTTCGGGGTACCTGGGTGGCTCAGTCGGTTAAGTGTCTGCCTTCAGCTCAGGTCATAATCCCGGGGTCCTGGGATCGAGTCCCATCTCAGGCTCCTTGTTCAGCGGGGAGTCTGCTTCTCCCTCTGCCGCTGCTCCCCCTGCTTGTGCACGCTCTCTCTCTGACAAATAAATAAATAAAATCTTTGTTTTTAAATTTAAATTTAGTTACTCAGTGGCACTGCCCACATTTTAAGCCCACATGTGGCTAGTAGCTACCGTATTGGACAATACTGATATAGAACATTTCCATCATCATAGAAAGTTCTGTTGGTAAGCCTGCTCTGGAGGCTTAAGACACCCATATGCCTGGCACCTAGGCTGGGATCTTTGAGTGGAGAATTTACATGAGGTTCAGGCTTCTCACAGCATGGTTTCCAAGAGGGTGTGTCCTGAGAGGCAGCATCAATTGAGCAAGTGTTCTAAGAGACAAAGACAGACGCTTCAAGGCTTCCTCTAACCTAGCCTTAGAAGTCACGTGCAACCCTTCCGTCACATTCTATTGGTTACATGCAAAGAGGGGTACTAGAAAAAATACAAACATTGCATGGGACATACTTACATTAAAAAAAAATCATTCAGGGGCACCTGGGTGGCTCAGTCGGTTAAGCGACTGCCTTCGGCTCAGGTCATGATCCTGGAGTCCCAGGATCGAGTCCCATATCAGGCTCCCTGCTCTGCAGGGAGTCTGCTTCTCCCTCTGACCCTCCCCTCTCTCATGCTCTCTCTCTCTCTCTCTCTCTCTCTCATTCTCTCTAATAAATAAAATAAAATATTTTAAAAAATCATTCATTGTTTATATGAAATCAAAATTTAACTGGGCATCTTGTACTTTTATTTGCTAAACCTGGCAACCTTACATGGGAGTCAGATTCAAGGAGAGGTGACCCATTAGACCCATCTCTTGATGAGGGAGTAGCAAGGTCACATTGAAGAAGAGTATGTAGGATGGAAGATATTGTTGGGGCCATCTTTGGAAAATACAATCTGCCACCTGTGACCATGTGGTTCCTCACAAAGTTCAGTAGAGACTTTCATGGCTCTCTACCACCTCAAAAATAGCATTCAAGTTTTATGTCCTGGGTGGATAGAATTGAGAAAAATTATCTCTTTGCCATCTTTATATTTTTTCTTGTTCACGTTGGGTTTTGAGGCCAAGTGTCCTCAAATAGTAGCTCTAAGCCCTATTAACAATAGGCATTCATCTCTGCTGATACCATGACCAAAGTAAGCTACAAATAAGGATAACAGATACTCCATAGCCCCACTGTAGACACTGTTTTTTCTAAAGTAAGACCACCTGAGGTTAATAATGTTCTGTGGATATAGTGAGCAATCAGCAAACTTTCGTCAAGGACAAATGGCTCTTCATCTGGAGGTCCCAAAGATCCAGCTCAACAGGAGAGGTTCTCCCATATATGCCTCCCTATTGTCAACATAATGACCCCCAGGACAAAGGTATAAGCAATGCTCTATGGAGATAGAGATTATCCTTGTCACCAACACTAGGTGTATTTATTCCTTGCACAACAGTTGGTGCTATCACCCATTGGTTGTATGAAGATAGAGGTGTCCTGCTGAGACCTGCAAAGGTGAGGCCAGGATTCTCAAAGAGGGTGAGGTCACCCCCAGTGTCAAGCCTTAGTCAGATGGTTAAGAATAGAGTATATTTTCTCTCTCTCTCTGTCTCTGTCTCTTTCTTTCTCAACCTAGGAGTCCTGATGTCCTGGGAGTCTGAGAGGGAACTCTAGGATGGAGAGTGATAAGATGGTATGCCCCATGTGGAGACCAGTTAGGAGCTGGGAAGTCAGGACCTTTCCAAATCAGAAGTGAATTTTAGCTCATCAATCACTTCATGGACACTCAGGATGTGCTTCTTTACCCTTCTTTTGGACATGTGTGGAGGAGGGCTGGGACCAAGAGGGAAAGAGAAACAACAAGTTTATCATAAAATGTTAAGTGCAAATAGAAACTAAACTAAATTATATATAATAGAGTCCTAATTTTGTGTAATCTATATATATCCATACATAAACACACATAGTAATTTTTTTCTTCCATGTATTTTATATTCTCCCCAATGAGCAATCAGCATACATTACTTTTATAATAAGAAACACATAGACATTACTTTTAAATGAGAAAAAGGAGGAACAGACTGTTGGCAGAATTCCAAATTAAAAAAGAACACCAACTACAGAGCTAGAGCAGCAGTCATAGCTGGTTGTTACTCAGTTACCATTTCCTCTTCTTTCTTGTTAATAGAAAGCTGATTTGATTCAAGGTCAGTATGCCCAGCTGAAGAAGGTTAACTATAATTGGTCCAAAGCTCATCCTCTTTTCAGTAACTGGTGTAAGGGTAGGCACATGACCCCGTCTGGCCAATAAAATGTAAGTGGAAGCCTGCTAGTGGCTATTAAGGAAGATTTTACTTTTTGGTTAAAAATAAAAAGGAGGGGTGCCTGAGTGACTCACTCCATTAAGCGTAGGACTATTGATCTCAGTTCAGGTCTCAATCTCAGGGTTGTGAGCACAAGCCCTGTGTTGGGCTCCACACTGGACATGGAGCCTACTTAAAAAATAAATAAGAGAGAGAATCAAAAAAGGAAAAGCCTCCCTATGGCCTCCTCCTTAACCTTCATGTTAGGATGCTGTCCTATGAAGATAATACTTGGCGCTACAGCAGCCATCTTTACCATGACAGGAGACATGGTCAACACGCTGAGATGGCAGAAAGAAAAGATGAGAAGACTTCAGATCTTCAATGACATCACTGAGCCAACAAATTCACCCTGAAACTGCCCACTACCAGATTTGTTATATGAAATAATTGAGTCTATGTTGTTGAAGCTATTTTAGTTGATATTCTATTATCTGCTACCAAATACGTTGTAGATAATATTCACTATCAAGAGATAAGGTTAGAAACCAGGAGTTGAGGATGTATTCAGATGGTTGAAGCCACTAGAAAAGCTAGGAAAAGCCACGTTCAATGGGATAAGTCAGAGATGATATTTTAAATATTTAACAACTGGTCCATCATGGACACAAAGAAACCCGAAAGGGCACTGGCCCTGTAAGAATGGACATGAGCCATAAATAATTGATATGCCCTGCCAGTGTGGCCCAGCTGAATATCAGCCCCAGAATAGTTACAAAAGGCAAACTGGGAGACATAATTAAACCTATGTTTGGGGATGAATTGTCTTGGACCAGATTCCCTACAATGTGCCTCTTTGAAAGTCCTGGCTCTACCTTCTTGAAGCCAAGCCTTCTATCAGCTTGAAGTGGGTCAGTGGCTGGTTCAACTCAAAAGATGGTGTCTGGAAGTTGTCAGTTTATACACTGAACTGCTATTAATGTTGTGTTGTGGTGGTGGTGGTTTTAAACTGTTGGTTTTAAAAATTTTTATTTAAAAAGTAATGCATGGTGTTGGTATAAAAATGCAAACTTTACAAAGATAAAAGATGAATAATAATAAGTGAGTCTCCCTTCCATCCTAGCACCCGCAGAGGTACATTATTAACAATTTGTGGGGTGCCCGGCTGGCTCAGTTGGTTAAGAGTTAGACTCTTGGTTTTGGCTCAGGTCGTGATCTCATGTTGGTGGGATCGGGCCCTGCGTCTGGCTCTGTGCTCAGCATGGAATGTGCTTCAGATTCTCTCTCCCTCTCTCACTCACGCTCTCTCTCTCTCTCTCAAATAAATAAATAAAATCTTTTAAAAAAATCTGTCACATAATTTTGCATAAATTTCCTCTCCTTACACAAACACACATATGTGTATATATGCATGTATAGATCTCTCTATATTTTTTAACAGCAACAGAGAGGTGCAGTCCTAGGACTAAAAGAATCCCCAGGAGGGGAGGACTGAGCAGGCATTCCCTTGTTTTCTTGGAGTGGCCACCAGCTCTGGGCTCCTTTCCCCAGGTATGACCAACCCCATTGTGCTTGCTCCCAGACTCTGACACTTTAGTTCTCTGGCTGAAGTGAGAACAATAGTCTAGTCCCTCACTTCCCTTTGTTAAGAAAAATTATCCAAAAATCAGAAATTCAGCAAAAAGATTACTGGGCACTCTTTCAAAGCCACATGACTGTGAGTCTGTGTAACAATCGGCCTACAAGTCATCTGATTTTTCTGAGGGAGGTAACCGTTTGACCTAATTAGGCTGAGCTCTGTAAAGTTACATCGAATGTGTAAAAGAGAGGCATGTTTTGCAAATGACCTTTTCCCTGGTAGAGATGCAAATGATTTCTGTCTTGTAGAAAAGATGCGCAGTTTGATTGCCCTGTGAGGTGATCCGCTTGTTCCGTATCTAACTCAGCCATCTTATCCTGGCATTCTCTTCATTGACCAGATATACTTCTGTTGATTCTCCTTGGAACTAGCTTTGTCATCATGCCAGTTCCCTCATTAACGAGCTAAATGTTAGCTCAAGGGCTCACTATATGTTTGTATGAGAACTATGTCTTTACCTTTTGGAAAATGATACTTTGACATTCTTAGCCCGCTGTCGCAGGCTTTCACAATGACTTTGCTAAATATGAAAGTAAGGGAAGAACAGGAGGAACTTACGAAGCAGAAAAACAGTCTGGCTTCTGATCCTATCATAGTTAAGGTGTTACCTACTTCACACCTTGTCCCCAGAAATGACAAGTGGCTGCTGCAGAAGGCTGTGGTGACCCTCCTGCGTTTCCTTCCTAGCCCTATACCACCCGCAGAGACAGGGACATCTGACCAGCTGCCAACTCCAGGCCCTCTGGCACCTCCAAATCCAGGCTCTGAGAACATCAAAACCTACCACTCATGTTTGGACACTGTTTTGCAATTTGGGACTTGACTTTCCCCCAGATGTTGAGCAGGACTGAAGAGGCTGGTCATGGCTGTGTCCTCCCTCCTCTGGACCCCTTCTCCCACCCTGGTCGGACGACTCCGACTCTTCCAGCACCCAACAATCTACTGCACCCTTCTATGCATGTCTCAGGGGTGGACTGGGAAGTCCTCAGCCTCAAGGAGTCACCCTGTCCTTTAACCTTTCCATTCACATGGCTCAAGCTGTGCCTTCCCGGGGTTTTCCTTCTCATGGCCACTTCACTCCAACTTCCTGTTCCCATTGAACGCCTGTGTCATGCATGGTGGCTGTTTCCTTCTTTGGTCCCAGCCCAGGAACCCAGTGCCTTCTTGCTTTCCCATCACCTGCCTAAGCAGTGGTGTGCAGCAGACCCTCATACAGGTTTGGAGGTGGTTACGTTACAACACTGTGCGGCCGCCATTTTCACATTTACTAGTAGAGCCCACAGGCC
Source organism: Neomonachus schauinslandi (assembly GCF_002201575.2). Classification (NCBI taxonomy): domain Eukaryota; kingdom Metazoa; phylum Chordata; class Mammalia; order Carnivora; family Phocidae; genus Neomonachus; species Neomonachus schauinslandi. Next base: position 58,740,918 of record NC_058412.1, read on the forward strand.
TTCCTGCCTTCTGAGTGTTTCCCTGGCTCTCGATTCTCTGGCCTCACGCTGTGCTATCTGGATGGTAAGTCCCTCCCAGTTCCTTTCTCTAAACCTCTCCCTACCCCTCCCTTCTCTTCCCGACCCCTCAGGGCTCTTTCTGGGGAAAGTGTACCCCGAGCTTTCAGCCTGGATCTGACCTAGCGTTCACCTTTAGCATGGAGGCCAGCAAGGTGGTCGCCTGGGACAAAATAAGACATTTCTCTACAATGGGAAGGTGGCAGCAGCTGGTTCTTGTTTTAAAAAGTAAAATTTTCTTCTTCCACCACACATGGGAGAGAATAATACAAATATATAGCAAAATGGAGGGAGGGAAAAGGGAATTTTTTTCTGTCACATGGCTCTCAGGGAAATTGTTCCTAAATTTGCCGTATTTATATTCTCTCTCTCTCAGAGCCCGAAAAAAGAGCTGGATTCAGAATTGCCCTTTAGGGAAGAATACAGTTTTCCAAAAGGCAGAGCAAATCTTTCGGGCACAGATTGTTTGTGTCCTCCCCCAGGCACATAGTCCAAGGGCTCTTTGCTGTACCGCAAAATGATGGGGGCCTCAGGAGATGCTCTCAGCAGCTATCAGGCTGTTCACTCCCGAAACAGCAGCATGAAACCTGTCAAAGACAGCAAAACACTCCTGTGCTGGGTATCAATTCATCATCTCCATACGTTAGCCAGCCAAGCAGTCCCCGCAGTTAAGTTGCATGTTGCAATTTCTAAAAATAAAACTTCCTAGTTTTGAGTTTCACCAAGCCTTAGGTTTGGTTTTGCAATATTATATATGTGTTCCTACTTCTTACATTGTCTCAACTTTCATACTGCTTTTAGGAAACTTCCCTTTGTGTGGAAAGATTGGCCTACAGAAAGCTTCCTGTTCACCTTCAATATGGGAGGATACCAGACTGTATTAGTCTCTTTGGGCCGCCATAACAGAACACCAGTGACTGGGTGGTCTAAACCACAGAAACTTATTTCCCAGCTCTGGAGTCTGGGAAAACCAAGATCGAGGTGCCAGCAAGGTAGGTTTCATTCTGAGGCTCCTTCTCTGGCCTTGTAGGAGGCTGCCTTCTCACTGCGAGCTGTCTTCCTTTTGTGCACATAGTGACAGAGAGAGCTCTCCGGTGTCTCTTCTTTGAGGGCACTCATCCCCTCACGAGGGCCCCACCCTCATGACTTCATCTAATCCTGAACACCTCCTGAAGACCCCACCTCCAAATACCATCCCATTGCCGGTTAGGGCTTTAACCTATGAATTTGGGTGGGTGTGGGGGGAAGACAACATTTAGTCTATAGCAGGGTCTCAGCCTTTGGGGCAGTCTCTCCAATTCCCAATCCTGTGATGCGAAGTGACAACCAAGGCCACGGGTTGCATCTTAAGCTCTGCAAAGTTTTCCTCTTATCTTCCATGACTATAAATAGGAAAGTGTATTTAAAATTATTACCCTCGTTTTTAAGTTTTTTTTTTTTTTACAATCCCCTTCAAATACTCCATTAGAATAGTAGGTAGTAGCATTCCTCTGAATGTCAACAAGTTTCTGCCAAATGTCCTTCTACTGGAGAAAAAGAAATTCATGCTAAATACAGGCAGATGACAGTAAGTTCCTCTCTGTGGTGATCTAAAAATAGCACAGAATGCTGCATGTTAAAATGCAATAAAAATGCACAATGACTTTCTTTTCATCCTTATATCTCCATTTATGGAGTGATTCATACATAAGAATGCTCTGTCACTGGAAAAGCACAAAAATCAAATTTCACTATGGCATATTTATAATTGCTACTAGGAAAATACGCAGTGTTAAGACAGTGGGTGATTCTTTCTCCTTTGGTCTTTTTTTTCTTTCCTGTGTTGTTACAATGTTAATTGTACATTTATTTCTAGAACAATAGGAAATAATGATAGCTAACATTGGTTGAATTCCTAGCATGTGCCAGCAATATGCCAAGTATTTACACTCCCTACCTCTTTTAAGCCTCACAAAAGCCCCACGAGGTAGATATTGTTATTGTCTATGAAACCACACACAAAAAGTTAAATGTTAAGTATTTATAATTGCCTCCCTGCTCTTCACCTCCTAGGAAGGTAGTTTCCTTGGAGGATTCTTTATTTTCCTTGGTGGGTACTGTTGGGGACACGTAATGGAGAAGCCAGGAGAGAGGGGGCTAATGTGAAATAAAGAGATGGAGACTCTGAGGAGCTAGAGGGAGTGGGGCAGACTAAGGGCTGAAAAGGAAGAGTGAAGAGAAAGTGAGGGTGGGTAGGATGGATAGGAGGAGACTGGCAAGGGCCAGCAGGCTGCAAGAGAAGGTAGAGAGAAAAAGAGCTACATGCCATGGTCACTACAGAGAGGAGAAGAATTTGGGGAAAGAGTGGGAGATTTGGAGAGGATTTTTCAAAGTTCAGGTACACAAAGTATAACTTACTCCTTCATGGCTCCAAGAAAGCCTCAATATAGACTCTGCCAAATATCATCTAATCTAAGACACCACTGCCTATAAGATATAATCAATGGCAGGGTACATCATTATTTTATGTGCCAGCAAAAAGGTAGGGAGGGAGGGAGAGAGGGAGGGAGGGAGGCAGGGAGAAATTACAAGTCCACACCATTTGAAAACATGTCCTGATTTCAAAGAAACACAATAGATTATTCCGTAATCCTTTCTCAGTCAGATTTATGGGTTTTCTTCTTTTTTTAATGCAACATTATTTGGTGAGATCGGATCTGAAGTGCCCAGGAAGGCTTGACTATATTTTATTTTTTTTAATTTTTTAAAGATTTTATTTATTTATTTATTTGACAGAGAGAGACACAGCGAGAGAGGGAACACAAGCAGGGGGAGTGGGAGAAGGAGAAGCAGGCTTCCCGCGGAAACAGGGAGCCGGATGCAGGACTCGATCCCAGGACCCCGGGATCATGACCTGAGGCAGATGCTTAACCGACTGAGCCACCAGGCATCCCTTGACTATATTTTAGTTACATGCATTTTATAGATAAAATTGAACCTCAGAGAAACTAAGTTACTTACCCCCAGGCTCATAGCTAATAAATGGAGAGCCAAGATTCCAACCCAAGTCAGCTTGATTCCCAAACCTGTGTTCTCTACTTTTTAATTAAGACACACAGTCAGTAGTCAGCCAGTATTTTATTAAACCTGTATTTAGTAACAAAAATAACTTTTGAATTAAAAAATAACAGCTTTAGGGGTGCATGGGTAGCTCAGTCTTTTGAGCATCTGTCTCTTGATTTCGGTTCAGGTCATGGTGTCAGGGTCATGGGATTCAAGCCCTCTGTGGGGCTCATGCTCAACAGAGTCTGCTTGTCCCTCTCCTCTCCTTCTCCCCTGCTCTCTCTCTCTAATAAGTAAATAAATAAAATCTTTAAAATAACAGCTTTATGGGGTGCCTGGGTGGCTCAGTCGTTAAGCTTCTGCCTTCAGCTCGGGTCACGATCCCGGGGTCCTGGGATCGAGCCCCGCATCAGGCTCCCTACTCAGTGGAAGCCTGCTTCTCTCCCACTCCCCCTGCTTGTGTTCCCTCTCTCGCTGTGTCTCTTTCTGCTAAATAAATAAATAAAATATTTTTTAAAAAATAATAAGATAACAGCTTTATATAACATCATTTACACATCGTTGTGATTCAGAACTACCTATCCCATCTGGAACAAATTGTGAGAAACCATGACTTGGGCTTTATGGCTCAAGAATTCCTTTCTCTTTTCAAATTATCTTTAATCAAATAAGGAGAGGAGGTCAAATACCTGAATATTCATCAGGAGGGTCTAAAACCAAAGCAAACTCTGCACTTCTACTAAGCAAACATTTTCTTTTCGTGACAACAAAAGGGAAGCCTTTCTGTGATTCACAGAAATAGAGAAACATCAAGCTCTAGGACCAAGCTCTAAGGACAAGTTCTAGGACCTAGACCAAATATATAAAATGTAAATGGGTGAGCAGACCATGAAATTGGGAAAAAGTGTCCAGTTTCACTAATAATTACAAAAATCCCAGACTCTCTGATTCCACAACAGGTACCTGACAACATGGTTTTCCAACACTAACTGGCACTTTTAACATACTGGCCCTTCATCCAAGAATGCTCCCCCCACCCCCACTAATGAAAATCCTTCAAGGGGGAATCAAAAGCTTCCTTTTCTGTAAGTCCCTCCCAAATCCTCCAACAGGATTAATGGCTATTTCTGGATTCTCCTATCATGATTCTGATTTTCTTCCTCCTTGGTTTTCAGGTTGTTGATAAAAGACCTCTTAAGTAGATTATCAGCTCTCTGAAGACAGGCATCATTTGCTTATTTGTTGGCTTGTTTTTAATGAATTCATGCTTGTATAAAGGTTGAGCACAGTGACTGCTATGTAAAGGGGAGCTGACTGAGGCCCAGAACAAGGACCACTGTAAGAGACCAGAATATGCCACCCCAAATACCTCCTTGAGCTTGTGTTTTTTGATAAACAGCAGATACAGAAGAAGCTCTGAAAGCAGGGTAGAAGTTACCATTTTATAGGGGAAATTTACATTTATAAAGGAAATCTCCATTTGTAAGGGTGTACCAGAAAGAGAAGGAAGACTTTAGATCACAAGAGACTTACCAATAGAGAAGGCACTGCCTTAAATCTATATTAATAAACCTTACACTTGTGACTGTACTCTTCCTGGTCACTTTACCATAAATTGCCTCCCCACACTTCCTTTGTTTTAGCTAAAGATGGTATTTCAGCTCAAGTTCTCACCACCTCTTTGAGTTATTCTTCCCTGAGTTTCTCCCATATATATATGAGATACACATGTTAATAAACCTGGGTTTGTTTTTCTTTTGTGCATCAGTCTTTCATAACAGAGGCCCCAGCCAAGAACCTAGAAGAGTAGAAGGAAAAGGTTTTCTTCCCTGCCCTACACCACCTAACGGTTAAACCAGATGGACCTGAGAATGTAACTGCACTTTTCCATAGAACACTAGCTCCTGCTGCTTCCCCTCCAGTAGCTATTCTTGATAGCAGTAACAATAACAACAAACGATATATTAAAAACCAAAAAACTTAGTACATAAGGAATGAAAGAAAACTTTGAGGGGATAATGTTATATTCCCTTTTTCTTCAAATGTTATTATGGAAATTGTCAAAAAGTTGAATCAAAAAGTTGAAATAGATAGAATGAATTTCATCTATATTCATTAGTTGTTAACATTTTTTGCCTTTTTTCCTGAAAAATTTGAAAATAAATTGTACATCCAGACACCACCACTGATTATTTCAGCATGCATCTCCTAAAAATAAGGACATACACCTACATAACCATAATAATATTATCAATAATAAAAATAATTTCCTAACATTATCCAACTCAAATGCAAATTTCCCCAACAACCCCCAAAAATGTCTTTTACAACTAGATTTTGTTTTGTTTTATTCAACTAAGATCTAATCAAGGTTTATACATTACATTTCATTATTTCTCTTTAGCTTCTTTCAATATAGAACAATCCCTCAGTTATTTTAATTATTTATGATACTTATTTTTTAAAAAGTACAGGCCATATATATGTCTTACAGAATATTCCGCTATCTGATTGTGTTTGTATGTGTGTGTGTGTGTGCATGTGTAATGCAGTGTAATGTGTCCTTCTACCACCTGTGTTTCTTATTAAATACTGAGGTTGGGTGATTCAGGTTAAAACTTTTTGGTAAAATTGTTTCACAGGTGATGCTTTATATGTCATAGAGTATCTCATCAGAATGCACATATCAGGTGTCCCACTCTTAGTGACTAGGTTGAACTTCATGGTTAAAGTGCTGATCAGCAGACATCTCTCTTTGCAATGAGTAAAGACCTTGTGGAGTGACATCCTGTTCTACCTTGTTCATCTTTGCAGCTTTCAGTTCCTATCACAGGCCACACCCAGCAGGTGGATGAGTTCTACATTGGCCCTACCAACTAGAGTTGAGCATAAGCATCCAGATCTCACAAAGGTACTTCCTTTAGTGGATTATTCTGGAATAATGGAGATCCTGCAGCCCTAGGAGATGGCAGTAGGAATCTCCAGTGGAGGTGCTGAGGGGTATCAAAGTTTCTGCTGATGCCTCAGGCTGAGTTCCCAGGCCCAGCTAAGTGCTTGGGAGGAACTGCCTTCTTTCAGAGACTGCTGGAGGAGGCTGCCCAGAGCTTTGGAAAAGGCAGAAAACCAAAAAAAAATTTTTTAACTGTCATTTCAAAGCTGAGAATACTGTTCTGTTTTGCAGTAAGTGAAGACTTGGAATCTCCCTTAGTTCTTGGAAAACCACCTTCCTAGTTCATTAATGTTATGTAAATTTTAAGCAGGAAATGTTTGAGCTAAATTGCTTATTATAATGTAAGAGGCTATCTACGCTTTTGCATAGTCCTATCTCTTCAGAGTTTGTTCCCTTTTTTTTGTTTGTTTGTTTTGGGATATGTGTGTGTGTGTTGCTTAACCATGGTTTAAAAATTCTCCTCACCTGAAAACTGTTCCTCATTCTGGTGGAGAGGGGTGGAAGGGGCACCCCAAGAAATAGTATGTATGTATTTATCATGTTATCATGAGGACACCATCCACAGAAGCTCCTTCAAACTGAGTGGAAGAATATGAACAGACTGGCTACAAACAATCTGGGACCAAACCCTGGGCATTCCCAGAAATACCTGGGGCACATTGGCAGGGTAGCTTAAAATCATCTTATCTGGGTGTGAAAGTAAAACATGACCTCACTGTGATGTAGTTTGATACCATGCACAAAATGCTCTTACACCAATATGCACACATAAAACTTCTCTGAAAAAGCAGTGTGGGCAGGGCGCCTGGGTGGCTCAGTTGGTTAAGTGTCTGACTTTGGCTCGGGTCCTGATCCCGGAGTCCCAGGATTGAGCCCTGTGCAGGGCTCCCTGCTCAGCAGGGAGTCTGCTTCTCCCTCTGTCCCTCACCCTTCTCTTGTGCTCTTTCTCTCTCTCCCTCCCTCTCAAATAAATAAATAAAATCTTAAAAAAAAAAATAAAAAGGAAAAAAGAAAAAGCAGTGTGGGCATAGGAAGTAATGGACACAGAGGTTAAGAGACACATAAGAGGCCCCCTCCGCCATCACTGGCAGCTTTGAGAGAGAACAAAAGGGCACATGTTTGCACCAAATCCTTTCACATTTTATTTATTTTTTTAAAAAAGATTTTATTTATTTATTTGACAGAGAGATAGAGAGCACAAGTAGGCAGAGGGAGAGGGAGAAGCAGGCTCTCTGCTGAGCAGGAAGCCGGACATGGGGCTCGATCCCAGGACCCCAGGATCATGACCTGAGCCGAAGGCAGCTGTTTAACTGACTGAGCCACCCAGGCGCCCCCCTTTCACATTTTAAACAGGCAAAGACTGTCTTCTTCGGCCAGGAGTGGAGGGTAGCTATTTATACAATGTCACTAAAAATGAATCAGTGCTAGGTAAATAGCAATTCTGTCATCTGCTGGCCTTGATATGTTATCAGTGGGTCAGAATGTGGCCACATTAGAGTGGATCTCTTCAGTGGGATGAACACATTATCCAAAAGTATCTTGATTCCTGGAATTCCAGTCTTCTTATTCCTAGAGTTCCTAAATACCTTAAACTTCTTGGCAATAAAGTTCGGGGAACAGTCCACCAATCTCCACTTATCTCAAACCAACCATAAGCCCCCTTCCAAGTCCCCAAAGACAGGCAATGCACTTTGAGGATCCACCCCGTGCAGGGGCTTGGGTGGCCCTGGGGCTGATTTTGGTCAGGCAGGTGTGGTAATAGCACAGGACCTAAGACCTCAAGGTCTTGTCTCCCTTTTGCCATCTTTCTTTGTTAATTAAATGTTTTTGTCTTGAGAGATTATCTATTAAGATAATCATACTGTTCTTCTGTTTTAATTTGTTAATATGGTGACTTAACGTTGATTCATTTATTAATGTTAACCAATTTTGCAATCCTGGAATAAACCCTATTTGGTTATACTTACCGTTTTTAGGTACTGTTGGATCAATTTGTTAAAATTTTATTTAGAATGTTTGCACCTATCATCATGGTGAATACTGGTCTGTAGTTTTCTTGTAATGTCTTTGCCCAGTTTTGATCTTAGAATAATGTTGATCTCATAAAATAAGTTGGGAAATGTGCCGTCCTCTTCAATTTTCTCAAAGAATTTGTGTGGAGTTGTATTTCTGCCTTAAATGTTTGGTAAAATTCACCAGTAAAGCCATCTGGGTCTGGATCTTTCTTTGTGGGAAGGTTTTAAACTACAAATTCAATTTATTTAATAGATATAGCGCTATTAGATAATCCATTTCTTCTTTGGTAGTTTGTGTCTTTTAAGAATTTTTTCCTTTTCATCTGAGTTGTCAAACTTGTTGACATAAAGTTGTTCATTCTTCCTTATGTTCTTGCTAATATCTGCAGAATCAGTAGTGATTTCACCTCTTTCATGCCTGATTGGTAATTGGTATCTTATTTCCTTTATGGTCTGGCAGGAGGTTTATCAATATTATTGATCTCTAATAACCAGCTTTTGATTTCAATGATTTTCTCTATTGTTTTCCATTTCATTTATTTATGCCTTGATCTTCATTATTTCCTTTCTTTTGCTTCCTTTAGTTTAATTTGTCTCATTTTTCTAGTTTCTTAAGGTGGATACCGAAGTCATCGATTTGAGACCTCTCTTTTATTCTACTATGGGCATTTAATGCTACAAATTTCCCCCTACTGCTCCTTTTGCAACATCCCACAAATTCTGTCATGTTTTCATTTTCACTCAGTTCAAAGAAGACTTTCTAATGTCCCTTTTAATTTCTCCTATTACCTATGGCTTATTTAGAAGTATGTTATTTAGTTTATAAGTATTTGAGAATTTTTCCAGAGGTCTGTAACTGATTTCCAATTTAATTCCATTATAACCAGAGAAGATACTTAGTATGACTTTAATCTTATAAAACTTATTAAGACTTGTTTTATGGCCCCAAATATGGCCTACCTTGGTAAATTTTCCATGTGCACTTGAAAATGTATGTTTTGTTTTCTTACAACGTATACAAAAATAAACTCAAAATGGATTAAAGACCTAAATGTGAGATCTGAAACCATAAAATTCCTAGAAGAAAATATAGGCAGTAATCTCTCGGATACCTGCCATAGAAACATTTTTCTAGATATGTCTCCTTTGGTAAGGGAAACAAAAGCAAAATTAAACTATTGTGTCTATACCAAAATAGAAAGCTTTCACACAGAGAAGGAAATCATCAACAAAACAAAAAGGCAACCCACTGAATGGGAGAAAATATTTGCCAATGATATATCTGATAAGAAGTTAATATCCAAAATATATAAATAACTTATACAACTGAACACAAGACAAATAATCCAATTAAAAAATGAGCAGAAGACATGAACAGACATTTCTCCAAAGAAGACATACAGATGGCCAACAGACACAAGAAAAGATGCTCAACATCACTAATCATCAGGGAAATATAAATCAAAACCACAATGAGATATCACCTCACACTTGTCAGAATGGCTAGAATCAAAAAGACAAGAAATAAGTGTTGGCCAGGATATGAAGAAGAAGGAACCGTCATGCACTATTGGTGGGAATGCAAGCTGGTGTAGCCACTGTGGAAAACAGCATGGAGGCTCCTCAAAAAATTAAAAATAGAATTACCATATGATCCAGTAATTCCACTACTGGGTATTTACCCAAAGAAAACAAAAACACTAATTCAAAAAGACATATGCACTCCTATGTTTACTGAAGCCTTATTTATAATAGTCAAGATATGGAAGCAGCCCAAGGTCCATCTATAGATGAATCGATAAAGAAGTGGTATATACATACAATGGAATATTACTCAGCTGTAAAAAAAGAATGAAATCTTGCCATTTGCAACAATAGGGATGGATCTAGAGCGTATAATGCTGTGAAATAAGTCAATCAGAGAAAGACAAACAGCATATGATTTCACTCATATGTGTAATTTAAGAAACAAAACAAACAATGATAAAAAGAAACAAACAAAAAAACAAACTCTTAAATATAGAGAACAAACTAGTGGTTACCAGAGGGGAGATAGGTGGGGGGATGGGTCAAATAGGTGAAAGGAATTAAAAATACACTTGTGATGAGCATGGAGTAATGTATAGAGGTGTTGAATCATTATATTGTACACCTAAAACTAACATAACACTGTATGTTAATTATACTTGAATAAAAAAAAAAAGAAAATGTGTGTTTTGCTCTTGTTGGGTGGAATGTTTTAAGTCAAGTTCATTGATAATGTTATTCAAATCTTCTAAATCCTTTAGGATGTTCTATCTTCCTGTCCTATCAATTGTGGAAGGATGGGTAATGAGATCTTCAACCATACTTGTGAATTTGTTTATTCCTCCTTGCTTTAGTCTTTGCTTTATGTATTTTGAAGATCTGTTAGGCACAGGGTGCCTGGGTGGCTCAGTTGTTAAGCATCTGCCTTTGGCTCAGGTCATGATCCCAGGGTCCTGGGATCGAGCCCCACATCGGGCTCCCTGCTCCGCGGGAAGCCTGCTTCTCCCCCTGCTTGTGTTCCCTCTCTCACTGTGTCTCTCTCTGTCAAATAAATAAATAAAATCTTCAAAAAAAAAAAATGAAGATCTGTTAGGCACATAAACATTTATGATTTTTATATCTTCTTGATGAATTGACCACTTTGTCACTATAAAATGACTTTATCTCTATGAAATCAACTTTGTCTGATATTAATATAGCCACCCCAGCTTTCTTCTGACTAGAATATGCATGTATATATTTTTCCATTCTTTTACTTTTACCCTAAGTAATTTTATTTTCTTTTTTTTAAAGCCTTGAGGTTTTTTTTTTTTTAAGATTTTATTTATTTATTTGAGAAACAGAGAGCACAAGCAGGGGGAGGGGCAGAGGCAGAGGGAGAAGCAGACTCCCTGCTGAGCAGGGAGTCCAAGGCGGGGCTGGATCCCAGGACCCTGAGATCATGACCTGAGCTGAAGGCAGATGCTTAACCAACTGAGCCACCCAGGTGCCCCGCTAAGTAACTTTATATTTAAGTGTGTTTCATGTAGGCAGCATATCGTTTGGTCTTATTTTGATAACTAATCTGACTTTTTTTTTTTTTTTTAAGAGAAACAGAGAGCATGCATGTGGTGGGATGGGGGGGCAGAGGGAGAGGGAGAGAGAGAGAATCCTAAGCAGGCTCCAAGCACAGCGGGGAGCCCTGCTGTAAGAGGCTTTCTCAGCCTGTGATCGGCAATCTGCATTGGGACTGAGAGTCAGAAAATGCCTGGGGCCCCCAGCCTTTCTCAAGAGCTTCCTATTAGTATTTCTCAGCCAGCATAAAAAGCATGAGAGCCCAGCATAATGACAAAGATCAGATTAAGGATACCGCCTTCCTCTTAAACATATTATTTCTTTTTTTAACATTTTATTTATTTATTTGGCAGAGAACACAAGCAGGAGGAGCAGGAGAGGGAGAAGCAGGCTCCCCACTGAGCAGGAAGCCCGATGCGGGGTTCAATCCCAGGACCCTGGGATCATGACCTGAGCCAAAGGCGCCGAAGGCAGACGATTAACTGACTGAGCCACCCAGACGCCCCTTAAACCTACTGTTCCTGATGGCCTCAAGCAGCTGTCCTTATGTTAAGGAAGAAAGAACTGCCACATAGAGCAACCAGTAAATAACTGAAATTTCAGAATGCTGAACTCTTTAAATGAGATTTTATGCACTATGTGGCCATGGTTACCCGGTCATAGCTGTCAGGAGGCCAATAGCTGGAAAGCCTCCTAAGTGTCAGCAGGAACTTGTATTGTCAACAAGACCACACATCAGGCCTGCAAGCTGCTCTTGAACCACAGGATTCCCCATCTGGTTGCCCCAGAGTCTGACATTTGACTTTGCTCCTTTCGGCACAATACCCTCCTCCAGGCCAGCCTTCTGTTTTACCTGGAGCCTCAAATCTGTCATAGTGACCAAGTTAGACCAGTAGCCTTCTCCACATTTCCCACACCAGATTCCCCTCTGCTACTCCTTACAAGGTCTCCCTGACACTAATCAAGGGCCAGCAGTCTGCGTGCTGGACCAGACTTATGCTAGGGTCTGCCACCCAGTGTCCACCCTGCCCCACTGGCAAGTCCAATCTCCAGGTACCAGATCCTCCAGTCGGGCCTGAACTGTTGCCATCACCACCCAGGTGTTGAAAGAAAAGACTTCGGATGAAATCCACCTGCCTGCCCAGGCAGGGTCCTCGATATATGGTCAGCTATTAGTGTTTCTCTCAATTAATTGAAGTGTCTCTGAATATGACTTCCACCCAAGGTTCTCAATTCACAAAGAACTTCCCTACTTTCCCCTCCATCCAACCACCCTTCAGACAGAAGACTTTTTTGATCATGTGTCCCTTTTGCCTTTTCTCCTCAAAACCACAACATTTTCAGTTGAATGAAACCTAGAAAAAATCATTGAGCCCTACTAAGGATATGTAAGATATAGCTGGACTCAGAGGTAGAAAAGTAGGAAGAAGGAATTCTGATCTCTGCATCAAGGACTTTTTTTCCTACTTGATGGGAAGTGGAGTAGATCCAGGCTCAATGGATCCTGAAGCTTATGCAATTTTGTGGGCCTCTAAGAGAAAGAATACAAAACTCCAAATACACACAAATTTTTTTCTTAAAATAAGGAAGTAAATCACAACAAATTAAAAACTATATAAACTTTAGAAATACAAGGATCATGAAACCCAGAAAAATTACATATTTTCTTAAACAGATATATCTCTTTAATACTTTTTCCCTACATTTTCTGGCCCACACACTCTCTGGTTGCTCCTTCATATAACAATAAATTTGTGAAATAATTTTTTATAGAAAAAACAGAAGGATAATTTAGTCTTTCCTCTACCATGTTTGAACAAAACTTGCTTTTCATTGACAGTTGAGAAAAGTCTCTTTCAACTTCTCCAGCTCAGCTTCACAATTCATTAGTTGTAATATGTATATTGTTGGATTTTTCCCAAATTTGGGGAACACTGCCAAGTTCATTTCATATAGGAGCTATATATAATTTCAGGGACTTTCAAGTTTTCTTGTTCAGTGACTCATCTTATTCTTCAAATTGACTACACTCACTATCCAGTTTGCCACCAATATTTTCATAGTGGCTTATTATGAGCTATATATCCTTTTATGTTATGCCAATGTTTTATATCAGGACAGCAAAAACTTAGTAAGAATGTATATAGATGTGCTTGGGAGATGCCATTTCAGGCTGGAGAGCAGTCTGAGCACAAGCAGGCCCAGAAAAGACAAGAATTCCATGGATGAAGCAAAGGGTACATGGATAGTGGTGATGGGTAATAAAGACTAGGGTGTTAGACCAGGCCAGAAAGTGGAAAATAGTGTCAAACAAAGCAAATATCTGAGGACAGACTCTCATGTCTTTAAGTGTAAGAATCAAAGCCTCTGATGAATCACTGAGAATAAGAAAGCCAACGTAGTCTGGTGTTAAGTCCATGAGATGAAACTTGGAATGAATCCTAACTCTGCCAAGTACCAGCCTGTGAAACTTTGCTAGCAACAACATGACTTTACACAGAAACGACTGTAAATCAGGTGAATGTATGCCCCTAAATTCCACTAATGGTACCTCCAAGTCAACTTTCCCTTAGCCAACTCCTCAAAATACCCCAGCCATTCCCACACCACCAGACTCAAGAGGAAGTATGAGGGAGGGGAAGTTAAAGTAGTAAGGGGCACCAAGCCCTAACTGACTGCAGTTAAAAAGTTTTCTGCAAATCTTACAAAAACATATGACCACATGAACACATTGCTAGGGACTCTCCCAGGGCCATGCAAGGGGCTTATGCAAGGGAGGAGCCCAGAAACTTAAGTTTCTCTAGTTTCATAATACATTCATCTCTTGGGGGAGAGCATAAAACAAAAACCACATACACACTATATTAATTATCTCCTCTTGAGTAACAAATTATACCAAAACTTAGTGCTTTCAAACACATACATTTATTATCTCAGTTTCTGAGGGTCAGGAATCCAGACACAGCTCAGTTGGGTCCTCTGCTTCATGGTCTCTCACAAGACTGCAGTCAAGGTGTTGGCCTAGGTTCTGCAGTCTCATCTGAAGACTCAACTGGGGTAAGAGTGGCTGCTAAGTCATTCATGTGGTTGTTGGCAGGATTCACTTCCTTGAGGACTCTTAGATGAGTAGCCTCACTTCCTAGTTGGTAGATGGCCAGAGACCACCCTCAGTTCCTTGCCACATAGCTCTTTGCAACATGGCAGCTTGCTTCATTAAAACTAGAAAAGAGAGAGTTTGCTAACATGACAGGAGTCACAATCATTTTGTGACATGGAAGTGACGTCTCATTATCTTTGCTGTCCTCTATTGGTTACAAGCAAGTCACTTAAGTTTAGACACTTGGAGACTCCATAAGTGAGCTGGTCTCTAGAATAATTTTCAGTCTCCCTCCACTGGCAGGGACACCAGGCAGGACACAAGCTGCCTGGTTGGCCTACAGGGTGTGGCGGGAAGTAGGAATGACTCTTACACGCTCTAGACACAGGAAGTGGTGGGGATGGAATGCCAGACTCCAGTCCAAATGGCTCACACTGAGATTCAGATCTCAAAATGAGTCAGTAAATGCAAGACTGGGACAGCTATCAAAGCCAAGAACAGAGGCACATGGGAGTTGGACGAGAAGAAATTCAGGTAGTCCTTTAGGTAAGTGGCCAGCACCTATGGCAGGGTGTTTACCTGTCCTCAGGTTATCTCTGCATAGACAGTTGGTCCAGTAAGAGGCTGAGATACGACAGACAGAAAGAACATAGTAAAGAGTTAGCACCTATGTGGAGCAAACACTTCCCTGCTTTTTCTTCCTCCTCTCTCTGGAGACCTTCAGAGTGCCCCTCTAGCTTTCAATGAATATTACCATGTTCATCTATTCATTCAGCCAACAACTCTCTACTGAGCTCCTATTATGGAAAGGTATAGAGGTGAACACAACAGATACCTGCCCTTCAAGAACTTTTCATCCCAAGAAAACTGAGTGGAAAAAACAAAGATTAAATTCAAATTAAATCAGCCAATCTGGTTAGTACCAAACCTTAGGAAAAACACTTTGGAAATCTGAAACCACTGCCTATTCACTCACATACTTCTCCCTTAAATATTCTCTGCATTTATGCATTCATTCAACAACTACTTCTTGAGCTCCTATCATGGGTAAGGTACAGAGGTGAAAAGGGCAGTCACTCCTCTGCCCTATTAGAACTATTACTTCAGTTGGTGGGAGACAATATGCAAGCAAAGAAACCAGTGCTTTGAAGACAAAGGGAGTAACAAGACAGCAGGCACTAGGAGCTCCAGACGGATAAGACAGAACTGGCCTCTACCCTGACCACCTAGTCCAACAGGTGACAGATGGAGGGCAGCAAACTGACCATGCCCAGTGAACTACAACCCTTTGCCCAGAATGCACCCCAATTCCACACAACTAGTTCACAGACAGGCAGGGGTCTCATGGCATCATGTGATCAGAATTATGGAATTTTAGCATCAGGAGAGCCCTTAGGCCTTTATTTTATCACCAGCACTGGGAAGGAGTATATGGACAATTCAGGGAAGGCCCCCGCCTGCAGGGGGAAAGCATTAAAAGGACACTCCTAGTGGGCAGTAAATCCAGTGTAGCCTAATGTGAAGGTCTTGTCTTTTACTGGTATTGGGGGGAGCTCAGAATTGATTGCTTTGGTCTGTTTCTTTGCAAGAATTGGAACTGAGTCCCTGCCTTACCATTTTTTCCCCTTAGATTCAGTGAAATTTTATTTTTAGATAAGTTTCTTGAGATATAACTCAAACACCATACAATTCACCTATTTAAAGTGTACAAAGTCAATGGTTTTTAGCATATCCACAGAGTTGTGCAACAATTATCACAATGATTTTAGATCATTTTCATCATCCCCAAAAGAAATCCCACACTCCTTAGTAGACATGCCCCATTTCCCTCCAGCAGCACCTCCAAGCCCTAGGCAATCACTGTCCTGCTCTACCTTTCACAGCTTTTCTGAAATTAAAAGGCCACATGCTCTGTGGGTCTCAGTTTTCTCACCTAATAACACTTCTTCTCAGTGGCCACAAACCTTCCACAAACAGGCAAGTCTGTGAGTAGAACAACAGGCTTTGCATAGTGAGTCACCAGGGCGGGGTGTGGATCAGACTTTGGGATGACAAAGCCTGAGTGAAGCAGCTGATGGAGGCAAAAGTCCCTGGACAGCAGCGTCAAAGGACTGGCAGAAATACCACAGTACCAGCGGCGCTTTGGTGGGTCATGATAGCCTCCCAAATCATCTTCTGGAAGGCCCAGGCAGACAGTCCCGCAGTGGAATAAAGCTCTGGGGCTTTGGAGTCAGAGACCCCAAGTATAAATGCTGGCTGCCCACTTGCTAGTTGTGTGAATTTGGGCTGACATAAATTCTCAAGCCTCACTTTCCTCTTTGGCCAACTGGAGGAAGAAACCAGGACTGGGATAGGTGGATTGCAGTGTTCAGGCTCACAGAACATCCCTCCCTGCAGCTGAGTGCTTGACACACAGATGGACCCTCAACCCTTTCCCCAGTGAGGCACGGAGGTCCCACCTCCCCATGTCTGCCAATACCAAGAGCATTTTTAAAAGAATGATCACTTGATTATGAAAGCATTGTCCTTTGGCTGTCCCAACCTTTGCAGCTGTGCTGCTGGGCCCCAGCTGGCTCAGGCCTGGGAGAGTCCTGGGCAGCTTGGAGCACAGAACTTCCTAATGAGCATCCATCCGCCTTCCCCCTCATAGCTGCGCCCGGCTATTCACTACCCCACTATGGAGGAGCCAGGGTCTGGACCCAGGCACTCCTTCCCTTGACCATAGGACCCCACACTCAGGTTGCATGGGCAGCTAAGCACCTCCCCCTGCCCAATCCTTTCCCACACCACCGGCATTTTCTCCCAAGGAACGGGATTTTACCCATGCAAACACACACAGACACACCCGTCTACCTTTTGTTGTTGTTGGCTCTTCATGTGTCATCAGAGCAAACACAAACAGAACCTATCAAATTGAACCTGAAAGAGAAGCTGTAAACTGTCTCGTCTGGGGATCTCCAGACCTACACTGAATATACCCTGGGAGAAAGGAAGGACTCCCCTGCTTCCTGAGTCTACCCGAATTCTTTGTCCTAAGACAAGTCTATCAACTCCCATCCCCAGCTGCCTACCAGTGTCTCAGGGTAGGAACCTGGAGACACTCGCGGCCGGCCTCAACCTAAAGCTCAGGGAAGGAGCCAGGCTTTCATCGTATCAGCCAGGACTAAGAAACCCAAGCCCAGTAAACCTGAGCAACAACGGGGGTGTCTTGGCTCACAAGGCTGGTGAGGCAGGGGTGCTGCTGGATCCAGGGCTCCACGCCCCCATGTGTCACCTTTGCTCTCTCTACTCCCCCCTTTCTGCTTCCACACATGTTCCTTTATTCTTTGGCCAATGGGAAGCTTTGTGCAGATAGTCAGGGAGCTGGCAGGGTAACTCTGTCAGCCCCATTTAGCAACCCTGAGAAAGAGCGGCTCCTCTCTTCTAGCCCTGGAGGGCTCCAACAGGCCCTGCTTGGTCACATGCCCAGCCCTCCAGTCCTGGGGCTTGGTCTGTCTCGAGGAGGAGACGCACAGGCGAAAGCAATTCTGGGCAGGCAAAAATAGTAGCCACAACAGTCCCCTACCTGGCAGCTGTTTTCAAACATGAGAAACCTCTCCTCTCGGAGTAAAAATAGAGTCTAAATGCTCTAAAGTAGAGGAAGCGTCTGGAAGGCCCAGAAAGCTGCCAAGAACAGCCATTCTGTAAATAAAGTGCTGTGTGCTAGAGTAGGACAAGGAACCTCCTGAAAAGTCATCGGTAACAGGCTGTCCTTGAGCACCCTGGCATCTCCTGACCATTCTCATGTAGAGGCAACAAGGTTACTTTAACTTGGGTATCCTTGCCCAGTGTGGGAAGAAAGGGCAGACTTTGGTGCTCTTTCCACCCCTGACGTGACTCTCCTTCTCTGGTGGGACCCCTAAAGTTGCCCAGTGCTGCAATCTACCCCCTCATTGGAGAAAACTCCACCACCTTCTACAGGAGGAGGTCCACCTCTGGCCCATTCCAGGCGCATTAGGAGAGTGACTGTGGGTCCTCAGGTTCTGGTCCAGACTCCCACCACAAGGGTATGGGACAGCTTTCCCCCAAACTATGATTACCTCAGAAGTAAACACATTTTGGGGGTGCCTGGGTGGCACAGTCAGTTAAGCCGCTGACTCTGGGTTTTGGCTCAGGTCTTGATCTCAGCCTGTGGTAGGCTCTGTGCTCAGCACGGAGTCGGCTTGAAATTCTCTCTCTCTCCCTCTGCCCCTCCTGCTCATGCTCTCTCTCTCAAATAAATAAATCTTAAGAAAAAGAAGAAGAAGAAGAAGAGGTAAATACATTCTTCGAAGACAGATGAACCCTTCCTCCTGTCAGCCCAGGGGCTTTGCCCTTACCCTGGAGTAATGGTAGGCTCTCGCTCCAACCTGATCCCCACGTGCTGAGGAGCCTTCAGCCCTCTGTACCCTTCTTGAAGCCTCAGATACTTTTTTTTTTTTTTAAAGATTTTATTTATTTATTTGACAGAGAGAGACACAGCAAGAGAGAGAACACAAGCAGGGGGAGTGGGAGAGGGAGAAGCAGGCTCCCTGAGGAGCAGGGAGCCCGATGCGGGGCTCGATCCCAGGACCGTGGGATCATGACCCGAGCTGAAGGCAGATGCCTAACCATCTGAGCCACCTAGGTATCCCTCAGATACTTTCTTAAAAGATGTATTTATTTGTTTTAGAGAGAGAGCACAAGTGGGAGGGGCAGAGGGAGAGAGAGAATCAGACTCTGCACCGCACCGAGCGCAGAGCCCGAAGCCGGGCTTGATCTCATGGCCCTGAGATCACAATCTGAGCCAAAACCTAGAGTCAGACGCTTAAACCGGCTGAGCACCCAAGGCGTCCCAAAGCTTCAGATATTTTGAATGACAGTGCCAACCGCACGGTAGGAAGTGACCAACGAGAGGTGGATCAGCATAGGATGAAGAGGATAATGAGAGAACAGTAACAGTGGCCAACACCAGAGGAGGAAAACCAGAGAAAGAACAGGGACAGAGGGAGCAACACGATGATGAAATAAGCAACAGCCACAATTCACTGAGCACTTACTACATGCCAGGCTCTAAGCACTTCACATGCGTGAACTTAATTACTTGTACGTTTTAAATATACAAACTTTTAAATGTACAAATGTTCCCCAAGATATTTTTTAACTACAAAGAGAAAGATAGTAACTTACAGAGGAGAAACCCAGTCAACATGTGAAAAGTCACCAGGGATAGGACATTATTGGCACCATAAACCCCCACTGTGATGCACCGAGGACAATACATCACTTCTGTGGTATTCCTGCCCAAAATACACAACCTCAGGGGCGCCTGGGTGGCTCAGTCGGTTAAGCGTCTGCCTTCGGCTCAGGTCATGATCCCAGAGTCCTGGGATCGAGCCCCACATCAGGCTCCTGGCTCAGCGAGGAGCCTGCTTCTCCCTCTCCCTCTGCCTCTCTCCCTGCTCATGCTCTCTCTCTGTCTCTGTATCTGTGTCTCAAATGAATAAATAAAATCTTTAAAAAATAAAAAAAAATAAAAAAAATAAAAATACACAACCTCATTCTAATCGTGAGGAAACATCGGACAAACCCAAAACGAAGGACATTCAACTCTTCAAAAGCACTCTTCAAAAGTATTAAAGTCATAAAAGGCTAGAAAATGTGAAGAAACCGCAACAGATTGGAGGAGTCCAAGGAAAAATAACTCCTTGCCATGTGGGACCTTGAACAGGATCCGGGAACAGAAAATAGTGTAGGCAATAGAATGTTGATTTCCTGTTGTTGGTTTGTCCAGTGCTGACTGTGACCACGGCAACACGGTCAGGGAAAGTTGGGTGGGGGGAGATGGGTACTCCCACTACTACAACTTGGCAGTAAGTCAAAATTAATTCAAAATTTAAAATTTTTAATTATTTTTGAATTTAAAGTTTTCTAAGTGCGAGATTTCTCCAAACAAATCAATCCCCCTCAGAAGAGTAACTTTAGAGAATTGGTCTACCAGCAGTGAAAAATGCCCAGACCTTGGATAAGGCAGAGAGATTTTTGTCTGTCGTATTGTTAAGAAATTCACCACAGCTGGGATTTTACTGCTCTAATAGCCCCTTTTTGTTAAGTGGGTCCTCAGGTGCAGGGACTGTACCAGCACCCATTTCAATAAGCTTTTCTGCAGTTTCTGGAGGTGTGACCGCAAGATGGGCTGCCTCCGACCATGGAATGCTCCTCCCCAGCCTCGTACACCAGCGGGCTCACAATGAAGTTGTTCTGCATCTTCTGTCTTATTCTTCAACCCAGCAGGACTCAGGGAGTGAGAAAGTTCTCCGCTTTCTTGACAGTGCATCACAGCCCCCCTTCTTCATTCCTTCCATGGTGACTCACTTTTGGAGGCTTTCACAATCAAATAAATAAAGGCATTTCCCACCAACTTCAAGCTCGACAACTTCATCCCTCAATGTCCACCACTCCTTTCTCATATCCCACAGAGGAAAAACCAGCGTGACACTTTTGCTGTCTAAGCGGTTGGGGTCTGCCTACGTTTGATTATCTTCTTTACCTTTCTTTGTGCTTCCCTGGGTTTCTCCCATCTCACCAACCAGGCTGGCAACAGCAGTTCGGAGGTTGCTGCTGAGAATCCTTAGCCCTGGCCTCTGGGCTGACTGCAGCTCCAGGAGCAGACACTTTTGTCCTCAAGTTTCCAGGGAGCAAAACAGGCGGGACTTGCACCTTGTCACTGTGCGTCCGGGACCTTGGCGCATGTCATCTGCCTGCTGGGCATCTGCCCAGTTAGGTCTCCTGCTAGGCCCCTGCAAGCCTGCCCCTTGGCTGTCTTTGTGCTGAGCCAGCACAGTTCTGTTTTCATTCCCTTCCGTCCACCCCACAGACTGGAAACAAATTATCCAATGATTAGTTAACACCTCATCCTTGTGCCACATTTTGCAAGGAGATGGGACACGTGGACAAAGGAATTCTGACCCCAGAACAAGAGGAGGCAGGGCCCAGGGGGTTATTGATCCAAAGGAGGCGAGGGCTGGGCCTTCCTCTAGTGTCCAAGGACATTTGGGTGGGGCCAAGTGAGGCTGGGAGGGCTTGATCACTTTGCACCCACTCAGGAATTTTTGGCAGCTGAAGGGGTGCAGCCTGGGTAGGGTCGGCTGTCTGCAAATGAAACCCAGAGCCCCCTTCCAAGGTCACCTCCCTGGCTACGGAGCTTTGCAGAGAGGGCTGCATGAAGCCTAAGGGAGAGGCAAACAGCTCTGCCCCCAGGCCCTTCCAGGCCAGTTTCAACTGTCACCACCAGCAGATTAACAAACAGGGAGGACAAGGGGCACCATGTCACAGCACAGAGGGGACTGTGTCGAGGGGAGGAGGTCAATGTGGCGAAATGCTACAGAGGTCAGGAATGACGAGAATGACGAGGGCTGGGGCCTCCTGGCCCAGTTCAGGAGAGTGGGCAGTCGTAAGTGCTGGCCTCCACCTCCTACTAAAATCACCTTGAAATGACAATAAAGGGATATAAAAATGAAGAAACCCAGGCAGCACTGGCAACAAGGATGTTACCATCAACAGAAAGATAGGAAATATACGCAACTGTATTATTGGACAAACTGGATAAGGGGAGGACAGCCCAGAACATGAACGAGGGAACACTGCAGGGATACGGGGTTGGCCTTCCCAGGGGAGCCCCACAAAGGCTCCAAGCTTGGAGAAGACGATGGGGATGACTTACTGGGGGCCTGGCTGCACAACAGCTGGACCAACCCCTCCAAACGCACACACACACACACAGTTCGGTGATCATGGGCTCAGACGCTTACATGCCAGGAATTGTTCCCTAAACTGAGCAGAGATAGTGTTCAGGGTAGGAGGGGAAGCTGAGTAGAACACCCTGAAACAGACCCAAAGCAAAAAGGAGAAAAGGCAGCTCCAGCATCTGGGGTCCAGTCTACCTGCTCAATCCCTGAAAGGATATGGGCCTAAACAGGACACTACTTACACAGACCCGCACTCAGCCTTCCAATGCAGAGAAGTAGTCTTTGGGGCAAACAGCCTTGAAAAGAAACCCTTCCCAGGAACTTATACGAGTCAGTTCAGTACATTCATTCACAGAAGTGGCCAAGGATCATTTAGTTTTCTCTTCCATGAAAATTAAGGTGAAAAACAGGCGCTGGGTGGCTCAGTTGGTTAAGCATCTGCCTTCGGCTGAGGTCATGATGCCGGGGTCCTGGGACTGAGCCCAAGGTCAGGCTGCCTGCTCAGTGGGGACTCTGCTCCTTCTGCCCCTCCACCCGCTCATGCTCTCTCTCTCTCATATAAATAAAATCTTTAAGGTGAAAAACAGCATAATTAAGGCCTGAGATACTTCAGTAAGAATTATCAAAATAAAACAGAGCTAACTCATCTAAGTCACTGCATCCACAAAGAACAGGCTGCTATCGAAAGAAGAGTAATAAAAGAACAAGATATTGTTTGGGAAATTAAAAAAGAAAAAATATGGCCAAAATAAAAAAAAAAAATCTATAGAGGGCTAAGCAAAAGAATGGTTAAGACTGGAAACGAATTTTTCTTTCTTTTTGCTGCAAAAAAGCTTTATTGTTTCCATTTGGTCCAGGCTTGGGAGAGGGCTCCAGGGTGGCTAAAAAGCTGCCTCGTGGCTTCAGGGAGAGGCTGGTACCAGCCCTGGCACCTGGGTGGGAGGGACGCCAGAGGGGCCCCTCAAAGGCTGCTGGGCCCCTCATCGTGTTCGAGGGTGAGCCTCTCCAAGAGATCCTCGCCCAGCCCAGCTTGGGGGCCAGCCGGCCTGTGGAGGTGAGTTAGGTGGCGGCACATCTTCTTGGTTACTTTCTCATCGTGGTTCTCCAGCAAGTCACAGAGGTGGGGGCCTGTGTGTGCAGAACCCAGGGCGTGCAGATCCAGACCTGCCTGGTTCGGGTTCCTCTCCAGAACCGGGGCGGCGTCCGTGGTGTCCAGGGTTTTCCAACACTCCTCTTGGGACCGCTTCTGCACATCCTGCGAGAAAGCACAGCCTCCTCGCTGATTTTGCATCTTCAAGAGACGCTCATCCCCCTTGTGCTTCTCCTCAGCCAACATGCAGAAGAAGTGGCCCGCGCCCTCCAGAGCCACATCGTCGAGGTCAACATAGAAACCTGGAGAGAAGCAGGTGTAGGAGACCTGCAGATGCATGCTGACCAGGCGGCCTCCACCTCAGTGGAATAATTCTGAGGAATCTAGGAGCTCGCGGTTGATCGGTAATGAGGAGCTAAACTCAAAATAGCGTGTTGGCTCGTCCCGGAGGCAGAGGATGGCCGAGAAGATGGCTCCGAAGGTTGTCATTGGAAAAGAGGTTGGAAGGGGGTCGGAGGCTGGTAGAAGGGGAGTCCCTGGGTCTGTTCCGTCCAAACATCGTTGAAGCAAGAGACAGATTGGCAGGACCTCAGGGCGCACTGCCGAAAACCAAATTATTTTTGTATTGGATTGCAGTGCAAGTTACAGCACACTCTAATTGACTGAAAAAATCTTTGTATACTCAGAATGGGTCACTATCTTGGTGGGAAAATTATACCTCAATAAAGCGATTTTAAACAATAGCCCAGCCCCCTCAGCCTTAAGAGGGATCATTCTGGGGCATGTTTTCCACACTGCTGTTCTCCAGAGATGTCCCGTGGGCTGAGCTCCAGCTCCATGGTAGCAGTTGGCTTAACACACACTCCTTGTTGGTTGCCGTCCTTCCCAACATCACCTCCTCCCCGAACTGTGTACCCAAAAAACTACTCGTGGTAGAATCCTTCTCTTAAGGTCTATTTCTGGAAGAACCCAAACCAAGGGCAGAATATTTTTTCATTTTGCTGCAAGTTAAGAAGTGGTCAAGTTGGTGCAAGGATCAGGGTTACTGATGACATTTCAATAGAATGGTCAGGGAAGCCAATCTGGGGAGGAGCTTGGTGATGAACAGAAAGGGGATGTTAGTTGAAGACAGGCCAAGAAAAGGCATGTCACAGATGGTAGGTTACCAGGGCAATGAGAAGCCCTTGCTAACACTCAGGATGCAATTTCTTCATGTGGCTTACGCTTGAGTATGACAAGGAGGACAGCATTTCCCTGATGCAGGGCAGCTGTCGGGAAGCCGCAAGCACCTTTGTTCAACCACCAGGCCTCTGACTTAGAAATAAGCCCTTGGATTACAATCAAATTAGAAACTTTATTTTTGCCGCTTCGAAGAAACCTCCCCTTTCACAATGCACACTAGGCAGGAAGAAAGCAACTGCCAGAGCTCAAAAGTCACCATGGTTTCTTGGGTGGAAATTGCTAAACGGGGAATGTCACACAAAAAAGTGAGAGAAGCAGAAAATATTCCTCAAAAGGACTCCATTTTTTCAATTTAAGAGTTTTTTCAATTTAAGTGTTGCATATATTATATATATATATATATATGCATGCTATGTAACACACACAGTAATGCTGTATTTCAATTATTCTAAGATGTAATATTTCACATTTTAATATCTCTGCAATTGAGGCATATCATACAATATAAATCATATTGAACTGACTTTTAATGGTAAATAAAATATTACATCTTAAAATAATTGTTATCCAATGTCACAAGATTTTTTGTCTCCTTAAATATAGAAAAATGCCTCATTCTTGGCCTCTCCTTTCCAAAGCATTACTTTAAGAACTGAATAAATCAGGACAAATACTTCAATTTTTTAGATTTACTGTTAACTCTAACAAGGTGAAGTTCTGCTTCAAGATTACTTGGCAGATGTTCCTAGCATTTAAAAAATATAACCAATATACAATTAACATTAAGGAAAAACTGAATTTATCCAATAATCACAGCCCAGAGCATGAAAAATGTTTTCAACTGTTCTGAACAAGAATTTTTACTTCATCTGACATTTTTCTTAAGAAGGCAAATCATACTGAATTAACATTTGGCCCAAGTAAAGGTTTCATTCATTTCACTTTTCTTGGAAGTGAGAATAAGTCATCCTTTGCCTTAATAAATGCATTTTCCCCTTTCTGCATCTGAGGGAACCAAGACAACCCAGAACACCAAATATTCTAGACCACTCTCATCAGGGTCAGAGGTAGTAGGAGATGGTCACACTTGGGGAGGACTTTAAATTTGGATTCTACTTCCAAGGGATGCAAAGTATTCCTTCAACCTCTTGCCCTTCTTTTCCATTCTCCCTTGACCAAATCAAGAAAGGAAACCAGGGTCAAGGATGTCTCCTTCATCCTTTTCCTCTTAACACCTGCCTGGGTTCATGAAAATTTAAAACCAGGCAATGCTCATTCGGTCTTGACCTTCAAACATAAAATCAACATGATTTGGGAGTAGCCAAGAAAAAGGTCCAAACGTGTTTCTGCTGAAGACTCAATTGAGCAGTTCTCAGTGAATTAGACTGTGATGCTTACATCCATGAGGTGGAGGCTCAAGGGAGAATCCATCTTGTAAGCACCAAGAGAGGGCTTCATGTCCTTAAAGATCAGTTGGTAATCATAATGGAGCCCAATGCATATGTAAAGCTCTAAATATCCCATTGCTAAAAAGGACACAAACCCCAACATGGACATGGATTAGGATAATACAGTCTTTTAAGATGCCCCTTTAGAGGCAAGAATATACAATGGGGAAAAGACAGTCTCTTCAACAAATGGCGCTGGAAAAACTGGACAGCTACATGCAACAGAATGAAACTGAACCACTTTCTCACACCATATACAAAAATAAACTCGAAATGGATTAAGGACCTAAATGTGAGACCTGAAACCATAAAAATCCTGGAAGAAAACATTGGCAGTAATTTCTTTGACATACGTAGCAACATTTTTCTAATAGGTCTCCTGAGGCAAGGGAAAGAAAAGCAAAAACAAACTATAGGGACTACACCAAAATAAAAAGCTTTTGCACAGCAAGGAAATCATCAACAAAACAAAAAAGGCAACCTACTGAATAGGAGAAAATATTTGCATGATATATCCAATAAGTGGTTAGTATCCAAAATATATAAAGAACTTCTACAACACCCCCCCAAAAAAATCCCGTTAAAAAATGGGCACAAGACATGAATAGACATTTTTCCAAAGAAGACCTACATATGGCCAACAGACATATGAAAAGATGCTTAACATCACTAATCATCAAGGAAATGCAAATCAAAACTACAATAAGAGAGCACCTCACACCTACCAGAATGGCTAGAATCAAAATGACAAATAACCAGTGTTGGCAAGGATGCAGAGAAAAAGGAACCTCCATGCACCACTAATGGGAATGCAAACTGGTGCAGCCACTGTGGAAAAACAGTGTGGAGGTTCCTCAAAAAATTACAAATGCCATACGATCCAGTAATTCCACTACTGGTATTTACCCACAGAAAACAAAAACACTAATTCGAAAAGATCTATGTACTTCTATGTTTACTGCAGTACTGTTTACAGTAGCCAAGATACGGATACCAAGGTATGACACTCAAGTGTCAGTACGTAGATGAATGGGTAAAGATGTGGTAATATACACACAATGGAATATCACCCAACCATAACACAGAATGAGATCTTGCTATCTGTGACAACATGGATGGACCTAGACAGTATTATGCTAAGTGAAATAAGTCACATACCATATGATTTCACTTAAAGGTACAATCTAAAAAACAAATGAATAAACAAAACACAGAAACAGGCCCATAAACACAGAGAATAACTGATGGTTGTCAGAGGGAAGAAGGTGGGAGGATGGGCAAGATGGGGGGAGGGGAGAGGGAGACACAGGTTTCCAATTATGGAATGAATAAAATTCACAAAGATAAAAGGTATAGCACAGGGAATATAGTCAATGATAAAACAATAGTGTTGTACGGTTGACAGACGGAAGCTACACTTGTGATGAGCACAGCATAATGTATGAAGAAGTTTAATCACTATGTTGTACACCTAAAACTTACTAACATGGTATGTTAACTACACTCAAAAAAATTTAAAAAGGTGCTGCTTTATATCCAATTACATTTTCTACTCACCACAAATGGAAGCATAAATATTTATATTCCTCTTTCAAGACTCTAGATGGGAAAGCACTTCTAAGAATTTTAAATGCAAAGACAGAGAACCCACTGAGACAGAGAAAAAGTTATATTCTACTATATAAAAAAAGTTATTATACTACAGTAATAGTTTCTGGGGGGAAATGGTCTCTTGGGAAAATGTAATCAAACACAGGAAACAAAAAGAGATCACAGATTATTACACATTACACAGGACAATTAAAAATACAGTGACTTTATTTCCATCTTCTTACAGTCCCCAGTATCACATGTGGTAAGGAGCATCATCTCTATAAACACAAACATTTTTCAAGAAAGCATGTTACAAGATAGGATATGTAAGCAACAGTTTGGCAGAATTTTATCAACTCTAGTAGTTCAGAGCCCCCCTCCCCCACAAAAAAGCCAAGTTTTAAAATGCAAAAATAACAGTTAGCTTTATTTAACATATGTTACACCTTAACACTTAAAATACCATGCTCTAGTTAAATATTTCATCAACAACACTGTATACAAATAAAATATTACACAAAATATATTTAAGAAAATGTTTTGGTCTTTGATCTGAACAATAAATAAAAACACAGGCACTTCTACACTGAGACAGGGAAGCAGTCACTACTCAGAATAATTTTGTATAAGCGGCATGTGAAAATATGGCAAGAATAGAATCCTGGAGTTTTAAACTGACAATCCACTCATGAGAAGGTCTGCAGTTTCCATCTTTTCACTTAAAGTTCAGAAATGATATATGCTTTCCTGGGTCAATTCAATTTTCAGCTGACCATTACAGAATCATACTCATTACCATCAAATACTAAAATTTGAGAACTATCATGATACCCCCCAGCAACCCATATACAAGAACAGTTAAACTTTCTCCTTAATACAGCCCCCTAAGACCATAACAAGGTAAACCGGATAAATGTTACACACTGATTCTCATTTTGCAAAATTAACTGACCTGATTAACACAAGAAAATACTGTTGGGGTGGCAGGAAATTATGACAGAAGTTAATTTTTCTAGACAATTTAAAAAATTCATCCAAATTCCATGAAAATAAATGGAATTCCATTCAACAAAAACCACTGGATCGTATAAAACAAAGTCTTTGTAGCCAGTAAGTTTATAAACACCTAAACTGCAGGTAATTCACTCATTATAATGTAAAGTAGGAATATGATGATATGGGGGCAAAACATAAATAATCTAAAACGGTCAAATTCCACAAACTTATGATTTCAGATAAGAAGGGAGGCAAATTAGAAAATATGGCCATTAGCCACAGGAAGGATCAGAACCAATCATCCCCACCACATCCTCGATAAAAAAATTATAATCTGCTTTCCCTCTTCAGAAGGTACCACACTAGAGGGTTTAGAGGTCCTCAAATGGATACTACTAATAAAGGCAATTTTGATGGTTTAACATAGAAGTTACCCCTAATGTGAAAGAACACAACATGGGAACTATTCAAGATAGGTCTTTCTATGCGGAACTTAGTTTGTATGTATTTCAGCAATTTAAATGAGCATCTTGCAACCGAGACCAAATACCAATCATCTCTTGAGGTTTTCTACTATGTACTAACATCAAATCTACATAGGAACAAATGTTATTCTTGTTTTTCTCCTCTATATCAAATGTCTTGAAGCCTTTATGTTTCTCCGGAACGAGGCCGAGCTTCTGAAGGCACATTCCAGTATACACATCATCAATGGGGTAAAGAAGGACCTGGTCAGTGATGTTATACAGCCTCAGGGCCAGGTGGCCAGAGTAGAGGAACCCACCTCCCCCCGCATAAGGCGGATAGACGCCAGTGTAAACAACTTCTGGGATGTAGTACTTCAGTTTCTTATCCCGATGGGGTCCAGCATTGTGGATCACATCACCTATAAACAAATCTTTGGCTTTGTTTTGGGGTAAGCTATTCAAGTAATTCAGGATGTGATGGGTATTCACAAAAACATCGTCATCGCCCTTGAAAACGAACTCGGCATTTGGGCAAGAAGTGCTCACCCACCTGAGAAAGAGCACTTCTTTCAGGGACAAGTTGAAGAAAGTGTCTCTGTAGTTCCACATAAGAATGTCTTGGTGCTTCTCACTCTCAAATTTCAGCATGTCTGACAGGTCTGGGTGGTTGTCCTCAGGCGGGGTCTGACCCAGTAAGAAGACTCTCACCACCGTCTGGTTCCCCACATGGGTTTCTCTGCCCCAAGATTCCCGAATTGCTTGCCTTCTAGCAAAATGTGGGATGAGGGACTTTATCGCCAGTATTAAGAAGGGTTTCTTTGCACATTTATCCGGTTGATCTATAAGTAGTGAATAATTTCGACATCTCAAATACAGCAGAAAGTCTTTAAATCTGTCTGGCAAATTGCTGAAACCTGAAACCACTGACATGACCCTCAGGTCAGGTTCACAAAAGTTTAGATGGCTTATGTTGGAAAACCCATATACGTCCCCTGTGTGGTTGGCCAACGCATTCAAGATGGGATTGTACTGCCTGTTCAGCTTTTCTTGTTCTCTGTTCCAGTAAGCCACAGGGGGGTCCGAGATCTTCCAGAACTTTTCTTTGGGTATTATTACTTCCCCCTTTCCATTTTTTTCTTGGCTGCTACTTTTGGAGACTTCCACGATCAAATAAATGAAGACATTAACCATCATCAGGATACCCAACAATTTTATTCTTCGACGTCCAACACTCATTTCTCATATCTGGAATAAAAAGGAGGAGCACTGTATTAATTAGATAATTATTAATTTGCATTTGTGGACATATGTCACTTGTCTCTTTATCTTCTCTGGAATAGTGGTTTAGAACACAGATTCTAGACTTGTACCGCCTAGGTTCAAATCAGGGCACTACCATTCTAGCTCTGTGACTGTGGGCAAATTGTATAACTGACATCTCAGTTTCTCCATCTCTAAGATGGGGACAATAACCCACTTCATAGGATGGTTGCGAGGGCTCTACGATTTTATATGTAAAGCTTTGGAAACAGTGGCTGGTCCATAGCAAGCAGTACATAAATGACTGTAAATAGTGTGGCTGTCTTCGACACCTGAGGGCAAAGAGATGCATTTACTAAATAACCTCACAGGTGTCCAACTTCCTTGCTTATAAGGACACACATACAAATCAGTGTGTTACAAACTGATTTGCTCACAATTCATAGCAAATACATTTTATATCGTGACCTAGTAAACACATGTAACTGTATTTATATGTGTGTTACAACTGTGAGTTGCCATGTAATTCACAAAAATTTTCCATTTTGTTCTATTTCATTTTTTAGAATATGGTGGTCCCAACCCTGAATTGTTCCTCAACCCACCATTTAACAAATGAAGAAAACAAGGCAAGAGAGACAGATTAAGATGCTTGCCCAGGGTTGCAGGGCTAGGAGGTGGAGGAGACACTAACCACAACGAATATTCAGAAAATGGAAAGCCTCACACCGGCTTTAACTGACTGGCCCAAAACTGAGAACGACCCAAATACCATCAACAGAAGAATGGATTATCAAACTGTGGTATATTCATACACTGGAATAACCCTCAGCAATAAAAAAGGAAATGACTTCTACTCGCAGCAACACTACAACACTGTGCATGAAAGACAGACCTCAGGGGCGCCTGGCTGGCTCAGTCAGAGGAGCACATGACTCTTGATCTTGGGGTCCTACGTTTGATTCCCAAGTTGGGTGTAGGAATTACTTCAAACAAAGAAACAAAGAAGTGTTTATAAAAAAAAAAGAAGAAGAAGATGACAACCTTGGGGCACCTGGGTGGCTCAGTCGTTAAGCATCTGCCTTCGACTCAGGTCATGATCCCGGGGTCCTGGGATCGAGCCCCACATTGGGCTCCCTGCTCAGCGGGGCATCTGCTTCTCCCTCTACCACTCTTCCTCTGCCCCCTCATGATCATGCTCTCTTTCTCTCTCAAATAAATTTTTTAAAAAAGAGAGAAGAAGACCTGAAATTCCATTTATGTCAGGTTCAAGAAGGCAAGATTAATCTAGGACCCAGAAATCTGAAAACAGATAGGGATCGACATTTCCACTGACTGGAAAAGGACAGGAGGGAACTTTCTAGGGCATAGAAATGTACTATGTATGTCTTGGCCTGGACGAGGGTTTCATGGATGTATACATTTGTCAAAACTCAAACAGCATACTTAAGAGCTCTGCTGTTTATAGCAAAATGAAAAAGGGAAATGAAAATGACATTTTCATGAAATATCAAAGGCCAAGAATAGATTTCAGGCTGTGGGCAACAGCAGAAAAGAAGAAAGAGTAATAAAACAGTTTGCTGGATATAACTCCAGAGTTCTAGCACTACTGAGATAGATAACCGACCGTAAGAACAACCATTTAGATAAGCTCGACATTAAAAGACAAGCCATAAAATAACAATAAATAAATAAATAGATAGATAGATAAATAAATAAAAGACAAGCCATTAGGCAATACACTGTAAGGAATTTTCTTATCAGGCTAATTCTACAACTGAGAATCTATACTTAGAATTCCTAAGAACTCTTGCATTCCAGGCACGGTGTAGTATCCTCCTTGATATGGTGAATCTATGAAGTAGGTGTTGTTACTTTTATTCCCATTTTATACCTGAGGAAACAGTTTTAAAGAAGTCGCTGTTAAGGGCAGAGATGGATTCCAAGGCCACCAAGTCAATGAGGTTCCAAGGCCACCAAGTCAAATGGTAGCCACTCTCCTCCGACCTCTAGAAACAAAGCTGGGTGTCCATTTTAATCAAGGGTAGTGTTTATTATTATTTTTTTAATATAAGAGGATTTTTAGGTTTACTGGGTTCTAACAAACAGTCCCAAGGTAGAAATGTCCGTCATGCTGCGAATGTTGCTAAGTTATCACACGCCGGACAGCCCAGATTAGATGGGTTGGAATTCACAAGTTCTTTTGTGTCTCTTAAAATCTGTCTAGTAGATCCCTATCTAGTTGCTTGTGTTTACCACTGCTAAATAGCTTTGGTTATAGACACAGCAGTAAAAGATGTTTAAAAAAAAAAACCCAAAAAACAACAACCAGGGCGTCTGGGTGGCTCGGTCGTTAAGTGTCTGCCTTCAGCTCAGGTCATGATCCCAGAGTCCTGGGATCGAGCCCCACGTCATCGGGCTCCCTGCTCAGCAGGAAGCCTGCTCCTCCCTCCCCCACTCCCCCTGCTTGGGTTCCCTCTCTCGCTGTGTCTCTGTCAAATAAATAAAATCTTAAAAAAAAAGAAAAATCCCCTATCCCATACCCCCACACCCCTAAAGCTTTTGCATATCTAGAAAACAAGGCAGATGACAAAGTTATGTGGGAGCCCCCTCAGCTCACCCAGTAAGCAGCTCCCCCATCACCACCCCCATTTCTCCCCTCACTTCTCAACCACTACCCACCTCCACCCCTCAAGAATCCCACCACTTAGCCACCAAGAAAGGGCCATTTTAAAAAATATTTTATTTATTTATTTATTTAGAGAGTGAGCAAGCAGGGGCCGGGGGGGGGGGGGGGGGAGAGGGAGAGAATCCCAAGCAGACTCCCAAGGCAGGGCTCGATCTCATGCCCCCGAGATCATGACCTGAGCTGAAATCAAGAGTCGGACGCTTAGGGGCGCATGGGTAGCTCAGGATTAAGCGTCTGCCTTTGGCTCGGGTCATGATCCCAGGGTCCGGGGATCGTGCCCCGCACTGGGCTCCTGCTCAGCAGGAAGCCTGCTTCTTCCTCTCCCACTCCCCCTGCTTGTGTTCCCTCTCTCACTGTCTCTCTGTCAAATAAATAAATAAATAATCTTAAAAAAAAAAAAAGAGTCAGCCGCTTAACTGACTAAGCCACCCAGGCACCCCAAGAAAGGGCCTTCTTAAACTTCCTCCAGAGAAGGCAGTTTAAAAAAACCACAATACATTTCTTACTCCTTAATTCCAGTTTGAAAGGGCCCCAAGGCACATACAACCTGAATAATTCAAACACCCACACCCAAGTCTAGGGTCCATATCTTCCTTAGGTCAGCTCCTTTCAAATGAGCTTTTGGGCAAATCTAAGGAGCAAACTGAAGGTCTCAGTCCAAGACACCTTTGGCAAGTTAAACCTCTTTGCTCTGGGCCTTACTTATAAGAAGAAGAGAACTCAAATGGACACTCAGAATGTACTTGCATGGGGTACCTCATGCAGGTAAAGAAATCGCCATCTTTTAAGAAAATAAATAATAATTTTAAGGGTCGTTCTTTTTTTTTTGGTTTCTAGATGAGACAAAATGGTTTTCAAAAACAAGTGATTCTCTCTAAATTGGAATAACTCTCCTAAAGCTACAGTAGCACTTGACCCCGTATCTCTGATGTCTACGTGTTGGGTGCTTCATGTAAACAGCTTGAAGGAAGGGCAATAAGGAAAAGAATGAGGGTGAATGGAGAAAGCCTACAATGAGGAAAAAGATCTGGAAGGTACTCAGGAAAAAAACAGCACACACTGTGAACAGCTAGCTACTGAAATTTTCAACTCAGAAAAGGAATATGGGTATCAGGAGACTACTTCTGAAAGTTCTAGAGTAAGAGAGATCAGCTTAAGGAAGAAAAAAGGAAAGCACAGAACTCTACATAGCAGGTTGTGAACCTGTGAGTTAATTTTCCTAGGTAAAGATTCCGGGAGAATAGTATGTGAGATGACTGCAGATAAATGAGCTGGTTGTACATCCAGGTTATGGGGCAGGGTTATGGCTATTTGGAACCCAGCCATAACTGTCTGAATGATGGTCTGAAGTTTCTGTCATGGAAAGCACCGTTCCTTCTTTTGGGAATACTCTGAGGAAAACATTAGGCTTGCCAACCTTGGCCAAGATTTCCAACTTCATCCATTGCAATTCAAGCTTTTATTTCCATGATCAAGACCCAGCTAGGACTTCCATCACCTTGGCCAAGACAGGGCTCTGTGGCTCTCAAAGGGACACCATCCCCACCTTCTATCTGCTCAAGGATTCCAGACCGCAGAGCGTTTTCCTGCGCAATTCTCATTTGCAGCCCTAAGGGAAGCTGAAAGGAGAGCCCCTTAACAGTGAGAAAAATGGGGGCCCACAGACGGTTAACTGAGCTGCCTAAACGTTACACAGGAGTTAAGTGACAAGAGTGACATGATGCAGCTTTCTGGTTACCAACCCAGGGCTCTTTGGATCTCCTTTTTCTACAAGGCACGGCCACATTCTTGTAACCTGACCCAGGTAGGTCAACAGTAAAGTCTCAAGGGCTGGCTCAAGACTAAAAAAAAAACCCAAAGCACAGGAAAACTCTATTTGTTAGCTCAAATGTACCCCAGGTACATTTGATCATTACCAAGACTCTCCAAAGAATGGGAAATGGGAGTGCCTAGAAGCTCCCAACCCCCCTTCTGAGAATGGGCCAGCCTTCCCGGGTCCAAATTCCCAAACATGCATCTCAGGCTAACTCTTACCACTACTTGCTAAAGGGCATTTCTTCCAACCTGAAAAGGAAGGATGGGAAAACCAAGATTCTCAATTATACATTTCCATCAAGTTGAAATGCCCTCTTTCATTTGTGACCTGGGCACGGTTCCTCGCATGTGAACTCTTAAAACAAACCAAAGTTCATGGAAAGGAGGATAAAACAGTGACCCCCATAAAAATATCTGTGGGAAAAAGCTCTGTGAATATCTGACTAAATATTCCCATTGCAGACATAAAGCCAATACGTGTCCTTTTCTGAGCAGGAAGTTACATTGCTTAAAAAGAATTTGAGTAAGAAAACTTACCCCAAAGCTGGGGAAGATGTTATACAACCCTTACTGTGAAACACAGAAGTTTTATGGTGAGTAACAGAAATAAGAGAAAATCTAATATGCAAACAAAGAATAACCTTAGCTTTTCACCTTGTGCCTGGGAGGAAAGCCTCCCCCCGATAAGGTCTGAACAGTTTTGAAATTTCTAAAACACTTCAGTTGGTTCTGTTTAATGGAAAAGAACTTCCTTCTTTATTTTGCAGTTAAAATATTTAGAAAAGCAAGGTAGAAACAGGAAAAATACACTTATTAGCTGAAAATGGATTACAAAACAGCACAGATACTATGCTTAAACTACGTGAAAATTCAGATAAAATAACCACACAAAACCAAAACTGGTTTAATCGGGGTGGTAGGATTGTAGGTTATCTGAACATTCTTTAATGCTGCCACACCATGTCCAACCTTGAACAGCCTCTACCGCACACATCTAGCCCTGGGATGGGGGTGGGGAGTATAGCACACACACAATTCCTGATGCTGGGTCCCCATTTTTATGAAGCTAGCTGAGTTATGGCCTCAGTCCCACAGTCACTCCATCATGTACTGGGCCCCGCAGGGGTCAGCAGAGGCTCTGTGACAATGTCCATCCCCAGCCCATCTGACAGGTTTCCTTGGGCCTGTGCTCTTTATCTGAAGCCAGCTATTAGGAAGGACTACGAATACACGTGCCCTATTTTAATAAATACTTAGGTACCCGCCAGGCACCAGCAATCCCGTGAGGTAGGTACTCTCAGAGAGGTGATTTAACTTGCCCAAGGTCACAGAGCTGGTAAATGGCAGAGCCAGGATTCAAACCCAAGCAGTTTTAAACCCTGATACAAGTGAACGCTGCCACACAGGGTTATGACTAATGGGGCATGAGTCTTACTGTCCATGGCTAATCTCCTTAAAAATTATTAAATATTTTAAAGCTTTACATTTATACATTTGAACTTACAAAACTACCACGAGTCAAAGCCAGATATGGGAGGCAGGGTGGTAAATAAGTAAACTTGATTAATGATGACTGTACAAGCCAAATTCTGGGCAAAACCTTCACACACCTCATTTCATTTCCCAGTATGCAGTCCATGCAATCCCAGTATTTCATTCAGGGACACGAGAGAGGGAACCATGGAAGGGGATGATCCTAAAAGGTTTCCTCCAGTTCTGAAAGCCCTAGAAACACTCAAAGTGCTGGCCAGAAAACATTTTAATGTGGCCATCAACAGCCAGAACGCATTCTCAAAACTCCAACTCGGGGATATTCTCTCTCTCTCTCTCTCTCTCTCTCACACACACACACACACACACACACAGAGCCAAGGTTAAAAAGAAAGGCAAGACCTTCTGGTAACCATTACGTAAAATGAGCGGCCAACCCTGTCCAGCCAGGCTGAGGCAAGGAGGCTTGAAATCCAAGCTCTTGACTCAACCACAGTATGGGTTAGCAGCCTTCATGTCCAGTAGCCCCTGCTTCCTGCTCACTCTCCCGCACAAAGCAGACACACAAACCCTCAAGGGGCAGAGAGCCCAAGTCCACTGCCATATCACAAGGACAGAGGAAACACGTACGTACACGCTTTAGAGAACTGGCACATCATTCTGCCGGTCCGCTGTTCTCCCCCACCCTCCAGTAGCCTGGCGAGAGGGGCTCTTCTAAAGCCTTACCTCCCAGGCTGTTCCCATCTGTTGCCTGGTCCCTGCCAGCCCTTTCCAGGCTCTGCTCCGATAAAGAGAGACAGGGACAGTTTGCAGCTAAGTGGTTCTGGGGGAGAGAACTTGTGCAGACAGTGGGGTGATCAGGGTGTGAGGGAAGCAGCTCAGTGGGACCAGAAGAGCTGGGCCATACCTAGAACCTGTTCCTTAATAGGAACAAGAAGCCCGGTCTGGGTTCTTGCCAGGGCTGGGGCAGGGAGGCCCAAGACTTCCCCCATAACCTCACCTAGAAGCTGGCGCAGAGAGAACATGCATGTGTCTCTGACGTTGCTTTTTCATCTCTAAGTCACGGAACTACCATCTACATGCAAGGGATCTGGTTCATAGTCATTAGTATGAGTATTAGTACTTCATGTTTGAAATTAAAAGGGAAAAGAACATATAATGAATCTGCTTACCCATACATCCTCACAGGCAACATTATACATGAAAGTGTCTAGTAGGACATGTTCTCGTCCCCAACTGATATACAGTTCTCCAAAGCCCAGCACGGCTGATGTCCTCAAGTGGTATTTATCATTTAAGATAAAATTATCACTAAGTTCATTCTTCAAATAAACATGTACAGAACTTTCAGGAAAGGGGAAAGAAGAAAATTTAGCAAATGATGACAGGGAATTAATCCTTGCAGAGGCCATCTTGACCCTGCCTTTAGTAAAACTGACAACAGTTTTAGATGTTCACTATAAAACAAGGCTGGTAGATGTTCGAGGATAGAAATGTCCCAGATCCATTTTCACTTTGAAGGTCAGCCTGGCATCTGGAGTCAGCCCAGAATTAAATTCTGGTTACGCTACCTACTAGCTGTATGACCTTGGGCAAGTTACTTGACTTCTCTGAGTCTGTTTCCTCATTTGTAAAATGGGAAAGATATAACCTACCATTCCAGTCTGTTTTCTACCACTCAATGGGCATTCAATAGTGCTCCTTCAAGAGTTCTGATTCCTCCAACACTAAGCACATTTCTCAAGTTTTGTCGTTCATTGCCCCTTTTATAAATTCTCCCTCTCTAGAAACCCATCTATCCACTACCTTAAACATCACCTCCAAAAGGAAGACCACAGGTCAACCCAGTTAACTCCAGGTATTAGCTTCTAAATGCTTTGTAGGGACCCTCTTCCCAGGTCCCCTATTTGTAATGGGTCCATTTCACAGGCACCTGGAGGTACACCCCAGAATTCCTTTCAATTGTTGCTTCTTCATGCTCTCCCCGTCCAACCAGGAGCCGAGTCCCGTGTTCCCACAACATGACTTGCACCTCCTCGTCACCTCTCCTCTATTCTATTCAGGCTCTACCACTGGCTACCACGACAGCCTACTGCCTTACTGTCCAACACGCTCCCAGATACGCCCTTCCCCTCAACTACTCAGTCTTTAGTCCCCTGTACATGCACCCTCTCCCCGCTCATGCTGTTCCCCGGTTTGGTCAAACAACCACCAGCAGGCTGCAGCTCCCTCAAAGAGTTAACTACCTGTGTTGTCTTCTAAAAGTCCTCTCCTCTGCATCCCCAGGGCTAGAGCTCAGGGCCTCATGGCCTCTTCCCCTCTTCTACAAGATCTCCTGCGAAGTGATATGCCCCGGCCCAAACACCAGCCTCAGTCCTCTCACTCACATGCCCTTCTGGTCCCAGCCAGGGCACTTCCCAATGATTCCTGCTTCCCTCCACCGTCTCCAGCCAACATCCTCCATCTGCACACAATCCACACTTGAACATTCAAACACAGCAAACACATTTCTCTTCCAGAAAAATCTCAGCTTCGCTCTGCCATCTGCAGAGTGCCCTCCTTTTGCTAAGGCCTTCCTGAAGAGCTTCTCTTCCTCCCAAATAAATTAGTTCCAGTGTCACCTCCTGGCTGGAGCACCCACCTCCCAGGAGTTAGGGCATCCTCTCCTGCTCGTGTTGGCCTGGGCATATTCCGTATCGAGGTCTTCACACGACACCACCATTACCCCAGCCCCAGCACGTGCACCTGAGAGTCATTCCACATTTGCTAAATGCACAGATATTTTGGTCATCTGGTCAAGTTCATTGAATATAGTGAGACAGTCAGTAGAAACTAGATTAAACATATACACCTTTTCTCCAAAGAGATAACACTGGAAAATCACTTACTTAGTGCTCATAAATGACACACACATGTATTTATATAAATCTCTTTTCGAAGTACCGAAGTACAATAGAAAAAATTTTAAAGGATTTTTTCTAGAGTTAAGAGAGAGATGAATTTCAGGAGTAGTGAGTCTGTATTAAATCTAGGAGTTCGGGGACAAGATCGGAAGAGGTAAATGGGGATGGACACTATGGCCCAGCCCCTCATTTCCCACAGTCAGCCCCAGGCCCACCAATGCACAGGGAATGCACCTGTGCGGGGTGGGGGGAGGGAGGGGGGAATGCATGTGCGTGGGATTCAGGTGAGGGCTCCATCCCTGCCCCTGCAGCAGACCCCTTCTCCGTCCTATCCCCAAACACGGGAGCCTCCACACCTCCTTCCTGGCGAGGGGAGGACCTTGAGCAATTGTTACCCCCATCAAGGCTGTGACAGTAGAGGCCCAGGGCGAACATGCCTCAAGGAAGAAAGGCCCTTGGTACAGACTTAAAATTTGAGGGGCACCCACTTCCCTAGGTGGGAAATCATCTTAGAAAAGAAATGCTGAAAGGCAGGCAGTTGCTGTGGAGTTTTTTTTTTGAGAGAGAGACAGAAAAAAAGAAAGAGAGAAAATCTTAAGCAGGCTCTTCGCCCAGCACAGAGCCCTATGCGGAGCTCAATCTCATGACCCTGAGGTCGTGACCTGAGCCAAAATCAAGAGCTGGACGTTTAACTGACCGAGCCACCCAGGCGCCCCATCCCTGTGGAGCTTAACGTGTGCTGGAAGCCCTTGTTAGGAGCTGTACATGGCTATGCCTTGGTAAGTTTCCACTCCAAGCTCCAGGACCTATCTACAAACAGTGCAGTCTGGCAGGCTCTCAACAGGCCCTCAGAGAAATCCCCAGATTTCTCTCTGATCCATCCTTCTGTTTGCTTAGTTGGGTTACATGGGATGCATTTCAGTCTGGGTCTGACCAGGAGGCAGAAACCACACAAGTTTAAGCACAAGTTTCAGAATCTGGTACCTGAGTAAGTATCAAGATGGAATAGAATTCTAAAGAGTAGGCTTTGGCAGGTGAAAATTACCAGAAAAAGGACAAACGTGGAACAGAGGTTCAGAGCTATTTGAGAAGATATGGATGGCAGAAAAGTTCCCGGGTTCCCATGCCAAAGATGGTCCAGTGCCCAGGAAAGCAGGAACAACCATCCGGGATGCAGGAACAAAGCCTGGAACACACAGGGTCACCATCAGGAGAATGAGAGAAAACAAGCCTTAGAGACTGCTGGGTGGGGCATGCAGAGAGAACAAGGGTGCAGAGGGCGTCACCACGCACAGGGAATCAAGAGTGCTGCAGGAACCAGGCAGTAGGGAGACCCCCTTCTACGGCAGGTTAGCATGTCAACATATGGCTTAGACGAGAGCAGCTCGTGGCCACAGCCTAGGACAAAGACCAGGCGGCCAGGATCATGGAACTCTAGTATGAACACACGTGGGGCTAACGAGGGGGGAGGGGCAGGCAGGGAACCAGTGACCTGGGGTGAGCCCAGGCTCCCCCATCCTACCACTGTTGCCAGAGCTGGAAAAACCCATGCCTTGTAGGCCCCTAGGCATGCAGGCAAAACAGCAGGTTCTACAGGAGCCTGGTTCTAGACCCTGGGAACCAGGAAGGAAAACCCCATGCTTCTGCAACATCCTCTTCAGAGCCTCAACTTACAGAAGGCAAAGGTGAAGTATCTGAAGGCCCTGATCCATTTTCACATATCAGCAACACAGGGTGAATTCGGAGCTGGCACAAGTTCTCTGTCTCTAAATCACTGACCCAAATTCGTCTCCAAGCATACTTCTATCTAAGTCTGAAATTAGGAGGAAAGGTTTATCATAAAACAGGGGTCTGATACAGTAAATCGGTAGACAGGCAACACATAGGTGACCATCCATGAGTGGACAGCAGAGGTCAAGGCAGGACCTGAGTGAGGCACAGGGCGTCTTCAGGCAGAGGTAACACAGCAGGTCTGCGGGCTCAGAGACCACACTGGGAAGAGGAGGTAAGTGCTGGTGGGCCCAGGGCCTCCCCACAGAAGAAGAGGACCCATAGCTGCGCCTCACTTACAAGTGCAGCCACTGGAGAGGTTGCCGGAATGTGTTCTCTTTCTTTCACAGGCCCTCTATTTAAAAAAATAAAGAAAAGAAAATGCACTAAATCACACAGGAATATGAAATAAGGGAAAATGAAGAACTCCAAATTGATGTCCACGTTGAGAAACAAAATACAGTTGGTTTCTGCATTCACTGAGATTTTTAGTTTTAGTGGGAGGGGGAGGGGACAGAGGGAGAGAGAGAATCTTCAGCAGGCTCCACGCCCAGCACAGAGCCTGATGCGGGGCTCGATCTCAAACTCTTGAGATCGTGACCTGAGCCGAAAGCTGAAATCGAGTCGGATGCTTAACGAACTGAGCCACCCAGGTGCCCCACTGAGATTCAACTTTCGTACAGCAGATGCAGTTCACAGAGGAAAGAGCATGATCTGAGAAGTCTGTCCCCTATCAGCAGAGCTCTCGTGCATCTCTACTGGAACACAGGAATCTGTTCTGGCTTACCAATCACGACCAGTGAGTTGTTTGTGATTTTCTGCATAATCAAAAAAATTGATGAACTACCTCATAAATGCATCTTTTTTGTCTTATTATCTCCTTTGGAAAAACTACAGAGAGAAAGTAAACAATCAAATTATTCTCCTCTCCTCCCCTTCCATCCCCCCACCAAAATGAAAGGCCAGACTGGTTTATCTTCACTGCACACCCAAGAACACGGAGCTATCCATGTGTTGACCGTGGACACTGCCTTTTTAATCTTTACAAAGAAAGGATGTCTCCCTGTTTTAATTTGCACTGTTCTTTTCACATGCTTCCTTCCTGATTTTCCTACTCCTCATGCCCTTTCCCATTTTTCTATGTCGGTGGTTCTCTTCTCATTTAATCTTCGCAAGCTCAAAAATGTGAAGCAATTTGTCTGAGGTTATGGAGCTAATCCCGGTGGAGCCAGCATTTGGACCCTGGACCCTGACCCCAAGACTAAGCTCTCACTCTTTTTACCACACAATGTTGGTGCTCAAGAAGATTTCAAGAATCCCCAAATAAAGTTGGACTTAAAAAAAAAACAGTAATTTAGTAATGAAAATCTTAATCAGCATGAGACAGAAATCCTGTAGATGGCCTGTCAGGAACTGTTCACTGGTTGAAGGTGCCAGAGGTCCTGATCCCATAAGGCAGGCACCTTCCCAACCAGGGCTGGAGTCCCTGCAGATGTGTCAGGTATTTATCCACACTAAAGAAGAGGGGCCGGCAGGGGCTTAAACTGGCCCAATCACAAACTCATCCAGGCAAACCCTTTTGTGAGAGCTGTTTACACAAGAGAAAATGCTGCCTTCTCATCCCCCTCGCCTCCAGCAGCAGGGCCTAAAGCGAGGGATCCCAGCACGGCCCTGTACCCGGCTACAGGTTAGTGCAGAGCTGGCCCGGAAGTCAGGAGAGGAGAGGATCCTGGCCCATGTCAGAAGAGATGATCAAAGAGTGAGTGCTGGCCACAAACTGTACCATCTCACCCTCTCACTGGTTTTCTCCATCACAAGCACACCCATTCCACACGCACAGATCACAGACCAAGTTTGTTACCACAAAGAAGCCGTAAGAATTTCCTCTCCAGGGCCTGAGAGCTCATCTACTCCAATCACCTCATTTTCAGAAGAGGAAACCAAGGTACCAGGAGGCCCAGAGTCGTAGCTGATGCCCCCGCCCCGGGGAGAATCAGGTGGGTGAGTCGGGCAGTGAGAATTACCGTTAGTGACAAGTCTTTTCCTCACAGTCCGCAGCTTCAATTCTAGGCCTTCAACAGAAGTAAGAAAAAGGCAGAGGCCCACTGCCCCAGCACGGCTCGATGGGCACCACCCCCGGACTCCTCTCCCGGGTGTGTTTGTATTACTTCCCCTTTGCTATTGGAACGCCTAACACACACGTTTATCTGACTTATCCACGCTTGTTGGTAACAAGTCTGACACACCCACAGGATGTGGAGGGCCTCAAGGACAGGGGCGGGGCCATATCCACATTCACTTCTGTATCTCTCGTGTCTGCCGCTCAGACAGTATATTGATACTTAGTCAATGAATCTGAGGATGAGGAGGACATAA
This sequence comes from Neomonachus schauinslandi, assembly GCF_002201575.2. Taxonomy (NCBI): domain Eukaryota; kingdom Metazoa; phylum Chordata; class Mammalia; order Carnivora; family Phocidae; genus Neomonachus; species Neomonachus schauinslandi. Next base: position 58,783,985 of record NC_058412.1, read on the forward strand.
AAGGGGAGGAGCAGTAAAGAAACAAGGACTAACTAAAATTTTTACCTTTTTGATCAAGAGTCAACATTACTCTAAACAAGTCATTGTTGAATAATTTCACACACAGGCCCTCCATCTCCAGCCCCCCCCCCCCCCCCCCCCCCCCCCCCCCCCCCCCCCCCCCCCCC